>NC_136487.1:169487851-169515351 GCF_053919585.1 Euprymna scolopes | reverse complement strand
GAGAGAGAGAGTGAGAGAGATACTAACATATCATCTTTCAATAGATGAATAGATATTTGGAGTGAAATATAAACAAACATTTAACAAAAGACACAATAAATAAAAGGAACAATGAGAGTATTTCAAACACATAAAAATAAATAAACTACAAAAATCATGCGCTAAAGCAGTCGTAGAAAAAGAATGATAAAATACATAAAATATATAGAAATAAAAAGAAAAATGTTTTATATATATATTCATCATGTCGCGTATTTTCTTCAATAATGAGGCAATTATATTTGACCGAGTATCAAAACTATTTTAAAAATAATTGGTATACATATTTTGAAGTAGATGTATTATGTGTTTTGATGTAGCACATTTAAACATAAATAATTACAGAAATGAAAAATAATATGTACGTTTCAAACGGTACTTATTCATTTCAGACTCGAATAAGGTCATTGTCTATATTTCGTTTTTACGCTTGTTTCCATCAAGTGAACGCATATAAAATTATCACACACACACACACACACACACACACACACATATATATGTAGAGATAGAGAGGCGAATATATAATAAATAAACGGCAGATAATCTAATTTTCAGAATATAACACAAAGAAATACGACAATGCAACTAATTAATATTTCCTTGTATACGAGGGGCGTGCAATAAGTAGTGCCCCTGATCCACTTCCAGTTGTGTGGTCTAGCTGAAATGTTGCATGAACAATGATTTATATCTCTACGGGTTATGTGGAAAATTACAGCCCTGGTCGACTGGTGGTTTCTGTTTTACAGGTGTTTGAACTGAATCAGGTGTAAAATAGAGGTTGTTGAATGTCGAGCAGTGATCCGTTTTTTTTTTGTATATGAAAAGACGCACACGACAGCAGACACGACAGCAGACATTTAATGAAAGAAAATGCACTTATGGTGATAATGCCCCATCGTATGAACTTGTAAAACGCTGGCATCGTGATTTTAAACATGGCCGGAAGGTCGTGCAAACAGCTCACAGACCTGGTTGCCCCCCTTCTGCCATTGATGAGGCATCTGTCCGTCAAGTTGGGGCTGCCATCTTGGAAGATCAGCGCATTATTATTCGCCAAATAGTCCAAGATGTCAAGATTAGGGCTGGGTCTGTGGAAACTATCATTTATGATTATTTGCATATGCATAAGCTGCCTGCCAGATGGATTCCCAGGTTGTTCACACCATTCCAGAAGCGAGAACGCGTCGAGTGCTCGAGGATGAATTTGGAGATGTGCTAAGAAGATGAGTCAAAATGTTTCAAAAGACTGATTACACAGGATAAAAACTGGGTCCATCACTTTGCTCCAGATACCAAAGCCCAGTCAATGCAGTGGAAACACTTGGACTCAATACCTCAAAAGAAGGCAAGGGTGCAGACCTCCGCTGGCAAGGTCATGCCCAGTTGTCTGGGACCAGAACGGAGTAGTTATGACAGATTTCCTGGCAAAGGGTACCACAATTACTGGAGCATATTATGCTTCAGTTTTGAGGAAATTAAGGAAAGCTATCAAAATTATGAGACAACGCTCCGGTCCATAATTCGCATGTTGCCAGATCAGAAGCACAGGCGTTTGGTGGTGAAATCCTTCCCCATCCTTCCTATTATTCTGACCTTGCACCCTCCAAGTTTCACCTCTTCGCAGTTATTAAGTTGTTTTTGAAAGGAAAACGTTTCTCAGATGATGCAGCCTTGATATCTGAACTCACGTCGTTGTTGGAGGACCAACCTCGTCTCCAGAGCTCCATCAAACGATGGGAGAAATGCATAACACTGTGTGGGTCATATGTAGAGAAAGGCTAATAACTGTGTTCAGTTTGTTGCTCTACTGCAATGGGAAGTAGGTCAGGGGTATTACTTATTGCACTCCCCTTGTATATCCTCTAGATTGGACCAATCGTTTAATAGTGTTTTCATCTATTACTAATATATATTTGGCGTCACGTTATCGCCATATAAGAATACTTAGAATTCTATGAGAATACTTAGAATTCTAATCATATCTATAAATAATATATTGGTATTATCTGACTTTCTCAATCCGGACTATGTTATTTATATTGGATTTAGATAAAATATACATTAACTCATAACAAACTTTAACATCCCGAAAACTCCCTGCCTGTTATGCTATCAGGCTATTATTACTCCATGCATAACGAGGGTAAGCAATTTAGTATCTTTTTGATTTTCATAGAATTTCTGCAATAAACATTTCTGCGTTAAAGGCTTTCATGCCGTCCCTGCTCTGTTGACATAAGACATTTTCCTAGATATGTTTTACTTTGTTTGGTCGGTAGGATTGCATATGTTTGGTGATCATGACACGAAACTTACAATCATTTCCACTCCTTATTTGATGGGTGGTAGTGACATAAAGTGTTATATTATTAATATACAATAATTTCAGGGAGTACAGTTTCTTTTTAATTTGGAGCCTGTTAGTTTAATACTAACTTAATTAAAGGCACTAGAAAATTTCTTTAAATAGTTTTAATATATGTATTCTAGTTACTCTATAGTATGGTTTAAAATATTATGTAATTATATCGTTTATTAATCAATTATTTGGTTTATAAATTACACACATTTTACTACAATAGGCTAGACATTCTATGTTTATATATATATATATATATATATATATATATATATATATATATATATGTGTCTAAAATATCAGAGTTTCAATGTTGTTTCTTTGACATTTTCGTATGTAATTTGCAACAAAAACACACGCACATGTACAATCATAATATATATATATATATATATATATATATATATATATGTGTATATATATATATAATTATAAAACTCAAATGACTTGTAACGAGTGATGTCACCCATATTCCGGTTTACGACGTCCGACAAACATTACCCCATAACAACGTAAACAATAAACACATTACCCCATAACAACGTAAACAATAAACACAAATCACGTCTTGTGGAGATTTTGTCCTGCGCACTGAAATATTAACGCTATTATTTCCCCATAATTATTTAACATGGGAAGAGTGGATGTGCTCTCAACTATTGGCAATTTAATCCAACACAAAAATTGAAAACGGCTGATTTATGTTACTCTCTCGTACTTTTCTATTTATTCTTCTAATTTTTTGGACTGTGTATCTCTCTTTATATATGTAACTCTCCATTTCTCTTTAGGAAACTGAAATTCTGAAAAAGAATTACATATTTTATTGCGAAAATATTGTTCATTGTGCATATCAGTTACATAGATGATATAACAAAATATAAACAATATTTTTTTAAGTGATAAGCAGATAAATAAATGTTACTGCTATAAAATATACAAATAAATATATATACATATATAGAAATATATGTATATATATATTAATATATATATATATATTAATATATATTAATATATATATATATATATTAATATATATATAGTAATATATATTAATATATATATATTAATATATATAGTAATATATATATATCCATATATATATATTAATATATATATTCATATATATATATATTAATATATATATTATCATATATATATATTAGTATATATATCATTATATATATATATTATTATATATATGTATATAGTAATATATATACATATATATATACATATATATATATATATATATATATATATATATATATATATATATATATATATATATAAAGACCCCCGAAATGACAAAAGACAACATGGACACATCCCGGTCAAAACACTTGCATATTCTGGGCTATGTTCTCACGAGAGCCAGAGACAGATTAGATGTTTGCATCACACGAACCATGCCCCTGATCATGAGGCGACTGCTTTACGGTCACAGACTATTGATCTCTCGACTGATTCTGACTACACATCGCCCACCTAGAAAGATACCCAACATTTTACCACACCGTCGCTATGATTGTAACAATCTCCGCGATCCATAGTTGGCAAAAGAATTCGAGGGAGCTTGAGAACGCTTCCTTGCAGAACTTGTGGATCAGGTTATCATAGAGCACCTCTGGACCCCCGTCACAGAAGCCCTGACCGGTAATATAAACATCGGTTACGCAAGAAATAAAAGTCAGAAGAGGTTTGAAGGAAGTGACATCATCATTAATCTACTCTTTGAGAGTAAACTGAACTTGGACAACCAGCGCAATGCTACCGATAAATTTGCTCACACACAAGATGTAGCTGTATGCCGAAAATTTAGCAGTGAAGCTCAGAACACTAGGCGGCAAAGGGAAACTGAGGAAAGTCAAAAGTAGTCTAACCAACAAGACCTGAGAAATTTCTATGCAGCAACAAAACAATTTTTCGGCCACATTATGCCACCAGTTGGTTGTTTAAACGCCCTGAATCTGACCACGACTATGAACGACACCGATGCAGTTCTACTTAGACGCTGGTCCCACGTTCAGAAACTTCTCAACGACCAGGATGTTACCCGAAACAAACTCCTGCGAACAACCCCGCAATACACTGTCCTACAATGGATAGCGTTGCCACCTTCCATCCAGGATTTTAACAAAGCCCTAAAATGCATCAGACCTTGCAAAGCTCCGGGACCTGACAAGTTACTCAGACATGTTCGCCCAGAGTTAGGAACGGTCTTGTGCATCGCATACTGAAAATTTGGGAGAGGAAAACCCTTTCCAGTGATTTCCGCGCTGCAACATACATAACACTATTAAAAAAAGGAGATCGGGGAACTATCACAAATACGGGGGTATATAACTCCTAAGACTCGCAAGCAAGATATTCGCCCTTATCCTCATCGAGAGATTCCTCGTCCACGCAAAAGATGTCTTGCTAGAGTCCCTGTTTGGAGTTCGCCCTCCGCGCGTGGCCACTGACATTACCTTTTGACACGTCAATTACAAGAAAGCAGCTTTGAACACCATCAACCCAGCATGTGTATTTCTGGGATTAAAAAAAAGGCCAGTGACAAAATGTTCCGAACTGCCATGTGAGCTGTCTTCGCTAGATTTGTTGGCCACCTGAGTTTATCAGCCTGGTGCGCGCCCTGCATGAGGAAATGTTTGAGAGAGTACATCACCAGAAGTCCCTCTCTGGGGCCTTCCCTATGAATAGTGGGCTGAAATAAGGTTGTGTTCTGGCTCCATCTTTTTTGTCACTCTACACGGCAGAAATGCTAAATGAGGTATCACCAGGAAAGCCATCAATCAATCTCCGTTTTCGCATGGAAGTGGGCATTTTAAACTCAGCATGATTCCGTGCAAGAACTAAACCCTTCACATGCTTAGTGCGAGAGCTGCAGTATGCTGATGACAACACCACCGCAGGTGAAATTGTACAGAACCTTCAATCATTAGCAGATACATACAACGCGTCCTAAGAACGTTTTCGGGTGCAGGTCAATACAGAAAAGGCCGAAAATACTAGTCAAACACACACCTGGATTCCTGTTACCTAATACCAACACTATCATAAATGAGAAATCATTAGAGAAAGTTGACCAGTTTGCTTGGCTAGGAAACAGTATAACATCTATTCCCGCATGTACGAAAGATAATGAAAACAGGATCAGAGCAGCCCACTTAGCGTTTGGTCACGTCAAGCGCCGCGCATTTTACAACTACACCCTGAAACGACTACTAAAGTCATGGTATTCAAGGCAGTAGTACTCTCCACTTTTCTTTATGCTTGTGCAATATGGGCATTGTACAAACGCGATACAAAAAAAAAACCTGGAACGCTTCCAGCAACACAATATGAATAATTAGAATCGACACATTTTTTGCCAACGAGAAACAAGTTTATTGATCCGATTGGTATAGAAATGCGGAGTTCTCGAAACGTTGAAAACATTGAAGACAGATTCGGCATTATCTCGGCTTTATACGCATTTTTCTCGCAGGAAGTTATTGAGGTGCTTGAAAAAGTGACCATCAGTGGGCGAGAGGTCCGGTGAATATGGCAAAACGTAGCCAATTCGTCCAGCTTATGTAGGGTCAGATTAACAATATGCGGACTTGCGTTGTTATGAGGGAGAATTTGCCCCTTTCATATTGACGGGCACATACGGTGAAGCGTCTGGTGCATTTCGTCAACTAATCGGCAGTACATCTCCGCCGTAATCGTTTCGCCGGAATTCAAGAAGTTGTGACGGATCAGATAGGCCGCAAAACCGCAAACACTCACCACGGTTTTTTTTTTTGGGGGGGGGGTGTCAAATTTTGGATTCGGGATATTTTATGGAGCTTCTCCGACATCAAACAACTGTGCCGAACGTCGTTGGTTGTATTAGAGGATCCACTTTTCATATCACGTCACAATCCCCTCGAGAAATTTGTCGTTTTCGTTGCGCAGAAAAAGCGTAGAAGAAATCTCAAAACGAGAATTTATTTTTGTAAAAAGTTTTATCCATGCGGCACCTATTTATTTAACTTTTTTCACTTCTCCATTGGCTTAAAATAGAGGATAAAACATTGAGTGGTCGCCCTGCTCATCAAAGCAACTTCCTGTAAGGTTTTGCGAGAATGGGTTTCAATTAAGGTTTTCAAATGATCGTTATCCTTCGCAGTCGGCCGGCTGCGAAAGTCTTCATCTTCGAGTCTGTCGTCACAATTGCTAAATTTCTTGAACCACGGTTGTGCCACACGTATGTTAGTAATTCCTGAGCCAAACGCATCATTAATATCACGAGCTGTATCGGCAGCATTTCGGCCTAACTTGCACAGGAAGAGGAATATCCTGCGGATTGAATGTTGTCCCTGCTGTCGAAAACCCTGAAACAATGAATTAAGAGATTAAGAATGGTAAGTAATAAGACGATTCGATAGAGCAGAAAGACGCGCTTCAAAATGATATATAACAGGGCTATATATATATATATCAATAGATTTATTCAGACATCAAATATAAATAAAGATATGTGAGAAAACAATAAGGTGTTTGCACCAATATAATAAGTGGCTGACAAGTACAAACGACAGTATGTGCATTTCAACTTGGTGAAAACTTTCTTGGTTTCCGTATAGCAAAAAGTGCTTTATAATTGACATAGGCGGTTTTAAAACATTTAAAATCAGTAATATATATATATATATATATATATATATATTGATATATATATATATATATAGATAAAGAGATAGCTAGATAGATTGATATATAGATTGATAGATAGGGAGAAATAGAAAGGGAGGGAAACAGTGAAAGGAAGAGATAAATAAAGCTAAAGAGAGAGAGAGAGAGTAGTATTATAATTATCCATATTCTTATAATAATATTTTCTATTCTTATCATTTATTACTTAAAAAAATGCCGTTACAATATTGCTTCGTTTGCATCTAACAGATCGAAACAATTATATCGTTGCTGCATACTTAATCAGGAACTCATCAGATGTCTCCCTTAAGAATTTAGCAAAAAAACACTCTCTATATATGTATGTATTAATATAAGTGATATATATTTTTTTTTTGCTAAATTCTTAAGGGGATATATATATATATATATATATATATATATATATATATATACGTGTGTGTGTTTGTTTATATATTTTAATGATGATTAAACATGTGAATTAATTATGTCAATGTTTATAGCACTCTGTCGGATGTAGACAGTGTGATACTCTAAATAAGTAGTATCATTGAAGAGATGCGACCTGTAAATGACAGCCTTTTTTTTAAATAATAGTATTAGCCATTTATAAAAAATAATGGCTGAAGAACTTAATGTCGAATATCGCAATTATAACATTCTTTTTTTTTTTTAGAACTTCAGCATTTTTGGTGTGAAAATAGAAGACTTTTTTGTAGCAGCATACATATGTCATAGCATGCTTAGCAGCTCCATACGAATCATTTTTCATAGCTGCCAGGTTGTATTGAAGATATTGGTGACTTTGTAGAAAGCATACTTCTGTCTGGTCATAAAGTTCGCTTGTGATAATGTTACCACTCCCTTCTTCGTATATCTGCCACATTTTGCTTTAAAAAGATATATTGATTTCCTTTCGGTAATATGCCTCTCTCTCTCTCTCTCTCTCTCTCTCTCTTTATATATATAATATATATATTAAAGCAACCCATCTAAATAAAATCAAAACCTAAAACACTAATGCAATACTTTTAAATTACCATAGCGAATGCTCGAACAACTATAAAACGGTTCTCGTAAAAAAAATTATTCTCCGCTCATACAATATAGAATCAGCCAGACAAATATTTTACAAAGAACTAACAAACATAAAACAAACTCTAATAAACAATAATTCTCCCCATAAAATTTTCGAAAAGCACACAAAACATTATTTAAACTCACTCCATGTTAAAAACATGAGCCCTAATCCTAACAAAAGCGACACCATCAAAGTATACTATAAAACAAACGACATAATAACTACAACACAGATGAAAAAATCAGAACGAACCTTATTAAAAAATACACTTGACCCACCGCCCAGAACAGAAAGATGAAACTAATAATATATTGCATAGAATCAACATTTCTAATTTAACACTTATAAACTATAACAATACTATCACCACGCTAAACCAAACTAATGTAGCGTAGGAATGTTTTTGAATCTGCGAAGAATATCTCCGACCCACTCTAAAAACTCAGAAAACGCATACATAGGACACACCACAACAACAATCTCCCGACGACTAATCTATAAGTTAGCTGACAATCGCGCTATAAAACAACACCTATATCCTATGATAAAATCCTGCAGCCATCCGACATTAGAAATATTTTTACTAACAATACTAAAATTTGATACGTTAACAATTGTACAACCAACTAAATTTACTAGAAGTCATTCTAATAAAAAAAAAATTAAAAAAACTACGAACAATTTTTAACCGGATCTAATTTAACACCGGGACAAACATACTAACTGTATTCAATAACTAACAGAAAACTAAATAAATAAAGTATAAAAAAGTAAATTAAAATTAAAAATAGAATAATTCGATCCTAACAATCCTGCACACACTTTCATAACAAATAAACATTAAAAAATAAAAAAAACTAGAAATAAACAAAACCTCAAAGAAAAAGAAAACGATAACAACACCAGTCGCTACTGATGACGATCGGTGCACCTATAGAAAGAGCTGCAGAAGAATATTGCTGAACATCAACATTGAGGAACTATTATATACACTATGCCAGCTGAGATTAAAAAAAGACACCACTCGGCGAATTGAAATTTACCTCGTCAAAATCGGAAAAAAATATATTTTGTGTTCAATCTGAGGTACTTGAAAAATAACTGGCTGTCAAAATATACAAATATACAAAGTGCTATGCAATAGTGTTGGATACATTGTATTTTTCTTCATAACTTTAATTAGGGTTCAAGATTTTTTCTTGGTCAGAATATTTCTATTACTATTCTAACTAAGATTTTTAGTAATAATTTCAAAATAATGCTCAGAAAGTTCATATTAAAGGAAAAATATAAATCAGCTAACGCAAAAGTATCGGATGCATTGATTTAATATTTAGTTGCATAGCCTATTTAGTTGCATAGATATGCAATTTTTTCCGCCATTCATCTTTGCAAAACTGTTTTAGTTGTTGAATATTTTATGGATTCCTCTTGTGAACATCGATCTTCAATATATTCCACAAATTTTCAATTGGGTTGGGGTCTGGAGACTGACTAGGCGAAATAAGCACGTCAATTCCGTTATTTCTAAGCCAGTCTTTGGTTAGTTTTGCAGTATGATTGGGATCATTGTCCTACTGAAACACGAAATTGCTATTATGTCCCAACAAATCAGCAGATTTCTGGAGGTTTTTCTCCAAAATCTCCCTGTACATACGCCCATTCATTCTACCATTGATGATTTCTAATTCACCAGTACCTTTGGATGAAAAATACTCCCATACTCTAATCGGACCACCGCAAAACTTTTCCCATAGGAAGGGTGTTCTTTTTGTTATAGGCGGTTTCGATTTTTACGCCATACATGTGTTTCTGTGTTTCTTCCAAAGATTTCGATTTTCCGTTCTTCTGACCAGATTACCTTGTTCAAAAATTCTTGGGTTATTCCCCGTATGTTTTAACATAATTCGAACGTGATCTGACTTGTTGAACCTTCAATAATTGAACTTTTCTTGGGGACATTGACACAAAACCTTCGCTATTTAGAACTTTACTGAGTGTATCCTTGCTCACATTAATCCCAGCTTTGCGTTTGTTTATTCATATTTCTCCTTAAATATAACTTTCTAAACTTAGATTTTATAATTACTACTCCAAATATTATTTATAATAGTTATAGGAATATACTGACCAAATTTTAGGTATAATCTTGAACCCTTAATGAAGTTATTAAGAAAAATGTAATTATTCAATAATTTTACCTGCCACTGCATATATATATATATATATATATATATATATATATATATATATATATATATATATATATAATGTGTATATATTATACATAAACTATGTATAGAAAGAGAGCGAGATAGATAGATAGATAGATAGATGGATAGATAGATAGAGAGATGGATAGTGAATATGTGTGTCAGAGAGATTAATATTGCTATTGCAAATGTTACTGATTAGGATGCCGAGTTTTCGGAGGGATATCCTTCCTGGCCTTCGGCTATGTTGAAATTGTTCTCTAATGATATGAATCCTGACTAGGGCGAGACAAACCACAAACAGATCTAGAGATGATTTTCTAAAATATTCGATGCACTTACTATTCTGAATCAAAAATAATCTCAAATAACGGGGCGTTTATGAGCATTTCTTCATTCGTCTATTTGCGAAATTAATCGACGTGTTCTACCAACAGTTGTTAAGGTGTATGTTGAGACCGTTGCTCGATATTCATTCTTCCTACGCTTACTTGTGTATGCACACATGGCACACCCGACTCAGAATTTGCTGTTCAGTTTTTTAAAAAAATATTATACGTCCAATGTTTTTGAGGAACGAAAACATTAGAACATTTTTAAGCGAAATAGAATCTGTACAAAACAGGGAACTAGCTTTTGTTTTAAAGTTTTACTGCAAAAAGCCATCTTGAAACTTGGAATAGAATAATGCTGGCCTAATTCGAATAAGACTGATTACTTTCGCCTTTTCATTTTGGAAAATAGTAACATAAAACTAGCATAGAAATAATCGCTATCAACTATTCCAAGTAGTATGTTATGTGGCAGTTAAATGTCAGATTCGAAAGGGTAATGTGCTTGCATTGTATAGTTAATCGGTAGCATAAAATTGCATCTTTTAACGATATTTTCAATGCCAAAAAAAGCGAGTTACAACCAAGCCTAAATAAAAAAAAATGTTTCATGTATACATCACCACGCTAGAATGGTTCATAAATTATCCAAAATATGTTTATGATTTATATATTATATAAGTTTCGTAAGAAATATTTGCAACATATAAATATCAAGTTTTCCTTGAAAGGGAATATTAAAACAACATGGTAATTAATAAAAAATAAAATAAGTGTTATTATATGTACCAATATATATATATGCATTGCAATTTCACCCCAAGCAAGGCACATTGCCACTTTGATGTAGGGGAGGGGCTACTATCAGGGGCATAAGCTACATGGGTACTATGCGGGGAGTTGGGCAGGAAGATGTCGGGGTACGTTACACTTGAACTTTTGCATGTCAGTACAGTTTGCAAAGCAGGAACTCGGAAGAGAATTCCAAGGTCCAACGGTTCTGGAAAAGCAACTACTGGAGTAGAAGATTCTCTTACATCTAGGGATCGCAACTGTGAAGGGTTTTTTTTCTGTTTATCGTGTATGCTGACGGTATTTACGTCGAGGGGGCACAATGCTTGCAGTTCCTCAAAGCATTCACCATTGAGAACAAGCAGAGGGATACTACATTACGTCGATGGAACAGAAGCTGAAGCTTAGATGACAGTTCAGAACCTATTAGGTTGGCGACTCTCTTTTGAACACTGTCAAGGAGTGAGAGATTAATAGCAGATGGACCATCCCAAATATGACAACAATACTTCATACATGGGCGAATGGTGGCCTTATAGATATACAGGATATTTTCGGGAATTAGTAGCTTTCTAGCACGGTAGACAGCCTCTACCTTTTTCGCGGCGTTCCTAGCAATGTTCCGAATGTAATTTTTCCGAGTCATGTTTCCTGTAAACGTTATGCCGAGAAGATTAAATGGTTGTGCTTTCAGATAAAAGGTATTTGGCCATTGCTATTGGTGGTAGAGAAGGTTTCTTGTAGTTAATTAAGGAAACAAGTTCAGTCTTAGCAGCACTGAATGTGCCCATCCATTTTTGTCCCACGTCCTTTACAGATCGGAAGTCATCCTCTAGTGTGTTCCATATCTCTAGATATGTGTTAATTTGTTTTCCTATCGTGTAAGTTAAAGAGAGTGATGTCATCAGCATATATACCCATCTCACAGACAATTTTGTCAGGGAGGTCATTTATGAATATTAGAAATAATAGAGGACCAAGGGTAGCCCCCTGGGTCACTCCTGCATTTATATCATATTGTTTGGATGTACGACCATCGATGACAACCTGGGTTTTTCTCTTATGTGAGAAGGATTAAATTATGTTAAAGATTCTTCCAGTGATACCGTATGATCTGATTTTTCTGAGAAGACATTCGTGCCATACCCTGGCAAAAGTCTTAGATACATCTAGAGCCACCGCTCTACCCTCCCCTGCTTTGTCAAGTGAATGGTATATACGCTCAAAGATTACAGTTAGGATGGCTTGCCTTAATCCGTATTGTTGGTCGGTCAGAAGTTTAGCATCTGTAAGGTGATGGTGTAAAGCTTGGTTAATTATGTACTCAAATATTTTGGCGAAAAGTGGGAGGAGGCTAATGAGCCGGTAATTTACTGGGTCAGTTCTTTCCCCAGAATTCTTGAAAACTGGTAGCACATAAGCAGATTTCCAGCAGACAGGAAAGCGAGATTCATTAAGGCATTTGTTGTAAAGTTTGGAGAGAACTGGAGCTACTTCGGCGGAGCACTTTTTTAATAGCACAACCGGGCTGGGATCAGGTCCACATGCTTTTGAAGTGTCAAGCTTTTTTATGATGGCATGCACCTGGGAAGGAGTGATTTCTAGGTCGTCCAGTGTTGCGTCTGTCCGCAAAGGAAAGTCATTGAGGGGGTGCAGGGTCCACTGTGGAGTTAAAGGCGAACCGACTGGCAAGCATGTTAGCCTTCTTGGTTGCTGAGCAAACAACTTCATTATTGTTGGATCGTGGAGGAATTGTTGATTGCCCATTATTTACTACACTGTTATAGATTTTCCAAAAGTTACGGGTTCCTAATATCTGTGCTGCGATGCGTTTTTTGTGGTTTCAGTAAATTCTTTCTCAGCTGTCGCTATTTCTTTCTTACAGTTATTTCTGGCTTCTATATACTTCCGTCTGTTTGAACTGGACTTATGTTGGTTAAATCTGCGGTACGCATGCTGGCTTGTCGCGATGACAGCTGCACAAGTAGAAGTAAACTATTAGGGATAGCGGGGCTTGCTATAAAACTTCCGCGTGGGATCATGTGCTTTAATTGCTGTTTTGAACATTCAGTGGCCTCATGTGCGCACTGTTCAGCAGGAAGTGAGAAGATATTTTGCCATGAGGCGTCTATGATGATATCCCTGATGGCTTTCAAGTCAGCCTTTTTATAATATCTCTTTTGAGTAATGGATCAAGAGTTGAGTGCGATTTCAACTATAATCACTATATGATCAGCATTTCCAAGTGGGCTTTAGGCATGGGTAACGCAATCATCAGGGGTTGTGGTCAGAAACAGATCGAACAGTGATGCGTGTTGTTCTTACTGGTCAAGGAAACGGGTTGGAAACGTAACCGTCTGTGATAGGGAATGAGATATAGAGAAGCTATGTGTCGTGCCCTAGCTGCGTCTCTGTAATTAGAAAATCCAAGCCAGTTGTTGTGGTGGACATTGGAGTAAGCAAGTACATGCACTTGTGCGTTAGTGTCGAGGGAAACTGTTGCATCTATTCTGTAAGATACGTTTTTTTTTTATTAAGCTACAGTCCTGGGTCGAAGAAGAGCGGTAGAGAAAATAAAATAAACTAATGTTATGTTGCATGTTAAGTCAAAAGCACATAAATGCTTGATCGTCAGATTCTAGTTTTGTTTCTCTAATCAAGGGGAGGGTATGTCGAATATAGACTCCAAACCCATACATGTTTGTCAGAGTCCTTACGTCAGAGTGGCAGATATCCGGGCATATTAAAGTAGTTAGAGGGGATTAAGGAGTGACGGTTAGTCTCACTTTGTGCTAAGATATCCGGGTGGGGGTGTTAGAAGAAATGTTTCAACGTCATTTAAATTAGTTCTAAGCCCACGGATGTTCGTAAATGCAAGCCTCAAGGGAGGCGGTAATTTGGTTTTGTTTGAGTTTTCTCCTGGTTTAAGCGTAATTTTGGATTGTACTGCCATCATTGTTTTGTTGATTCCAAATATGATCTTTCATGAAAAACAACCTGATTAGCTGAAACCACTGCCACTATTTTCCACCACTTTTTATCTGTGCCTACATCAAAACGTAGATTCCATGAAAAACGTCTTTCTTAGATGTGCACACATGTGGAACTCTCTTCCGTTGGTCTGTTTCCCACCTGAGTAAAACTTGGATTTTTAAGCCAACATAAACACGCACCTGGTCAACCGCCTCTTTAAGTAAAACACTTCAGCAGATCTCCATTACTAGCGATTACTACAATATTATCTCCGGGCCTTGATAAGTGGTGACTTCCTTGGAATATATATATATATGCATATATATATATATATATATATATATGCATTGTTTTATTCCATGTTTTACTCTATTTATTGTAGCTTTTGAATATATAATCTAATTCGAAATAGTGACGACACTCCTCTATCATAAATACATTTAAATGTGTTTTAATTCCTGAATCACTAAATATAAATAATCACATCATACAATTGCAATCGAATCAAACATAGATTTTCTAACAAATGTATTTTAATTGATGAGTGCGGGCTAATGGCGCCTTAAGTTGATTTAATTACTTGAAATAAATGCAGAAATAAATCCACAACATGCTGTTAAATGTCAAGTGTCTGTCATTTTATTTTCGTTACTCATTAAGACAAAAGTGAACGTAGATTACAGGTATTAACGTAATCCAATGGTTCTATACAATTATTCGTTGACAGCGAGAGAAATATTTTGCGAATATTGATCAAGGGAATATATCTGGTAAGTTTTATATATTTGAAAATAGTTTTTGTAATAAAAATGTTAGCATGTGTTAAAATATTGCATTTCACAAAGTGTGCCTTCCAGTGAAATCTTTGTTGCAAATGTTGGGTAATCTTTGATTACACTCCTCATGGCTAGGCATTGTTAAATTCTAGTTGGAATCGGGCGTTCAAGACGAATGAAACCAGTGCCAAGAGGAGAGCACATACGGAGTCTGGAATTGCGAAATGGTAACCCACCTGGTAGAAACAAGCCCTAACATTGCTTAATACCGCTGGTGTGACAAGAATGGGTGTTTCAACGTTATTATGCTGTGATATACATATATATATATATATATATATATATATATATATATATATATATATAATATATATATATATAAGGCCGCACATATACAATCGCACACACGCACACGCACACACACATATATACATATGTAATGTATGTATATATATATATATATATATGCATGCATATATGCGAGTGTGTATATGTGCGTGTTTCTGCGTGTATCTGCTTGTAAAAAGTTAATTTATTTTCCTTTTTGTTTACCTCATATATTGCTTTCAAAATTAATTACTGGCTTTCCATTAAGCATTTCATAAAATTTATGATATTGAAAGCTCTGCTTATTAAAAAAAATCCTTTGATATGCTGTTGTCGCTGAACCCGAAAAAAGTAATTTAATACATTGAATATGCAATAAGCTGCTAAAAGGGTTTTCTATCGAATATTACTCTATTTTAGTTTTTTTTTAATTAAATATCAATTGGGGTTTCTTCCTTATTACTTCACGATATTAGAAAATTATAGAAAAATATGGCTTCATCAATGTGTATTTATAATATTTTCTAGATGATTTAAAAATTGATAACATTGTAAGTAGCATCATTTGGAAAGAAAGTAATTTGCTTTTAAATACTAATTTAGAACCAGTCAGTTTGCAGTCCATTTAAAGCCTAGAGAGAGGATTAGTTTTTTTTTCCACTGATGGTAGGTTATTGCTCAGAAGAACCTTTGGAATAAATACAATCCACAGTCGAAAACACAGAGTTGTAGATGAATAAATAAATATAAAAAAATAAATATGAATAAAAAGATAATTGAATTATTTATTATTCGTTTATTTATTTGCTCATAACGACTGGATATTCCTGCTCTGTAAACCTAAAAATGCCTTTTTTATCATTTGACAATGCGTCAAGTAAACCACGCCATACTGTCTATATCCGTATAATGTTTCTTTCTGGATGTATCTGCTTATCTATTTTTTTTATTCAATTTTCACCCCAAACAAGGCACAGTGACATTTTGAAGCAGGGGGCTACTATTAGGGACTTAATTAGCGGGGCCATTATGAACGGAGATGAGTAGAAAGATGTTCGTTTACATTACACTTGAACTTCTGCATATCAGTGCAGTTGGGAAAGCAAAATTCCGGAAGGGAGTTCCAAAGACCCGCAGTTCTAGGGAAGAAACTATTGGAGTAAAAGGCTTTCTTGCGCCTAGGGATCTCTACTGTAAAGGGATGAGACTTGGTAGTTTGTCGGGTTTGTCGGGGGTAGTTACGTCGGGGAGGTACAAGTGTTTGCAGTTCGTCAGAGCATTCACCATTAAAGTATTTGTAGAACAGGCAGAGGGATTCAACATCTCGTCGATGGGGCAGAGGCTGAAGCCTAGATAACAGTTCAGGACCTATCAGGTTGGCGACTCTCTTTTGAACCCTGCCCAGGAGCGAGAGACAAGCAGCAGATGCACCAGCCCAGATGTGACAACAGTACTCCATACATGGGCGAATGGTGGCATTATAGAGGTATAGGATACTGTCAGGCGTAAGTAGTTTTCTAACGCGGTAGAGGGAGCCAACCTTCCTTGCAGCATGCCTTCAATGCATCTATTCCAGTTCATATTCCCTGTAAACGTTAGGCAGGGGAGTTTAAAAGAAGTACTTTCATGCAATGTGTTCTTGGCCATTGCTATTGGTGGTAGAGAAGGTTTCTTGTAGTTATTGAAGGAAACAAGCCTAGTCTTAGCAGCATTGAATGTGACCAATTATTTTTGTCCCCATTCCTCTACAGATTGGAGGTCGTTCTCTAGTGTTTCTGCCATTTCCTTTGATATGTGTTCATTTGTTTTCCCTTCATATCTATTATAGAGAGTGGTGTCATCGGCAAATATACGCATCTCCGAAACAATTTTATCAGGAAGGTCGTTTATGAATATCAGGAATAATAGAGGGCCAATGATAGACCCCTGAAGTGCTCCCGCATTTATGTCATATCGTATAGATGTACGACCGTCGAGGACAACTTTGATTTTTCTATTACTTAAGAAGGATTTAATTACATTATGAATTCTTCCAGTGATTCCATATGATCTAATTTTCCTTAGAAGACCATCGTGCCATACCCTGTCGAAAGCCTTAGATATATTAAGGGCTACCGCTCTATCCTCCCCTGTTTTGTCCAATGAACGGTATATACGTTCAGAAACTACAGTTAAGATATCTGCTGTTGAACGGGCTTGGCTGAATCCATATTGTTTGTCAGTCAGGAGTTTAGCAGCTGTTAGGTGCTGAACTAGGGCTTGATTAACTAAGGACTCAAATATTTTGGCGAAAAGCGGGAGGAGGCTAATGGGGCGATAATTTAGTGGGTCAGTTCTTTCACCAGAATTCTTGAAGACTGGTACCACAGAGGCGGTTTTCCAGCAGTCGGGAAAGCAATATTCGTTAAGGCATTTATTGTAAAGTTTGGAGAGAACTGGAGCAACCTCGGCAGAACATTTTTTAATAGCACAGCCGGGATAAGATCTGGTCCACATGCTTTTGAGGTGTCTAGGTTTTTTTATAATATCATGTACCTGAGAAGGACAGCTGATGGTCAACTTGTATTGCATGTCTGGCATTCTGTACAATTACTTGTTCAGTACCCCCTCACTCACTCACCCTAACTGAAACGTTTAAATAAAATATCCATTAAGTTTTCTTGTACCTATCTAATCATGTATATATCTATAGGTACCTTTCCTTTTGTAATATAAATATAAATTATGTTGAGGAGTAAAAGAAAGTTAAAATGATTATGTGAGTGACATGCTATAAATCTGATTTATTTATATAAACAATGTTTGACATTTTCCTAGATTGTTCTATCTTGTTTGCATTACATAAATAAAACATAACGAAAAGCAATCCTTCCTCTCTCTCTTTCTCTGAGAAGCATGCAGTACATTACGCAAACATGTTCCCAAGCATTAAGAAGTGAATATTCTACATTTAATATATTGAATACAGCGCGAAATTTATTTGTTCATTGTCAATACTGACATTAATTTCCTTCATAAGTTCCTGCCCCATTTTAATTAATATTCAGCCCCACTGATAATCTATTATCTTTGAGTTTCTATTGCCATTTAAATTAGTAATCTATTATTAAAAAGAATTATTAAAAACTTATTGGCGTATTCTTATTGTACTTACATGGTCGATGAAATTTCAGAAAAGGGGGGATTCTCTCGTATCAAAACTGTTTTTAGGTGTTTTTTTTATATATATAGAGCAAAGATTTTTTAGGGGATCGAAACCAATAACATCCAGCAAGTATGAGCTAATTAGTATTTCTATTGTATTTTATATAAGAAATATGTCCATAAATGAGAAAAATGAGTAGTATTAATAAGTACTCAGAAAGTAACGTTGTGCTATATAGTTCAGTACAAACAATAAAATCACATTGTAAGGTGCAAGTTTTCATTCACTCCCTTACTCAAACACGTCGTAACAGCCAATGTTCTGCTTTCCTTTTCGATTGCCCCTTTTCTTATGTCATGTTTCGCAGACATTTTACGTCAGCGAAGAATCGCTTTACGTCTTAATTATTACTAGTTTCATTTCTCTCATGATTACACCAATGAACATATACAATTATAATAATATTCGAAAACGAGGCTCCATAAAATTGAGGCAACGCTGCTTAGTGTTTTGGAATAACGGATTGGTGTTTTGAAAGCGAAATCCAGCGAAATTTAGCATTCAGAAAGTGTTTTGTACTTTTCTTTCAAAACGTAGTTTACGGACGCACTAAAGAAAGAAACACGTGTAATATCTTATCGATTGCTTCGGTTACACATATGTTTATATTTAATCTAGTTAAGCATCAACGAAAATGTGTCAGTGTTCTATTTATACATCATTTGCATATAATCTCTTATGGATTTGATATAAAACACACAGATTCACTTTCTCTTTATATCCCCCCCCCATCTTTTCAAATTTATATATTCGTTTCTTTGTGTTCGCATACAGGTATATAACACTATGTTAAATTGAATAACGTGCACACATATAACCAATTATTCACATCTGTAAAATAGCGTTATTCTACACTTAATAACGTGTAATTTTTAGAACAGTATGCATATAATTAAAATGTACATAATCAAAAAAAAGCACATTAAGAATGGTCATTAAGCAAAAATGCTTCTAATAAACTGCTTTAAATGTCACTTAATACCAGGAAAAACAGTAAAACGTCTATGTTTTATGTAATGTATTGAATTAAGTATGTGTTGATAAATAACTAACTATAGTTTCTCTCGCCGCTTTTAGAATCAAGTCGGCAGGGAAATCCAAACTAGGGGTATTTTATTATTTTCCTTCTTCGGTAGTCGCTGAAAAAAACGTCTGAGTTCTACGCTTGCATATTCTAAACCCTATCCTGAAATTCTTTGGTTTAAATTATTAATTGCCTCCCTTTTATTTTTAAATATCAACCACATGATTATCGACCAGATACAATGTTGCTTGCCTGGTCTGATGTGTCTAGAGCAATTTTAAATGCAATATAGATAGACACCGTCTGTAATGGTTAATTGAAAATTGTCACTAATTTGTAATTGTAATAATGTGCTTAATAAAATGTTTGCTAAATAATGGGAGAAGGTGATAATTGAATTTATTAATAGAGCCTAAGAAATGTTAAACATTTAAGCGAAACAAAATGTTTATTGAATGTGAAATAAAAGAACGGATTTTGTGAAGAGCGATTGATCAGAATTGGTTGCACGCAAATGTTAATCAATTAGAAGAGAAGAAAAAAAGGCGTCCAATTAAGATGTTGATATTCTCTGATTAAGTTGAGAAACAAATTCAAATGTTTCGTTTCGGATTCAGCGCACGCGTCGTTGGCGTCTGTCATGCGGAATTGGTTGTGACTGCAGAGTTTGTTTGAAATGAGAAGTCGGATTTGTCGATGTGTTTAATATTCACGAATCAGGTTTAAATCAAGAAAGAAAGTGACTTCGATCAGCAGATTCAGAGAGAAAAAAAAGGAATCATTCAGTTTGAAATAATTGGATTAAAAGATTATTTTCTGAGATGTGAATTGGTTATTCATATTATTTAGACCGTGACGTTACGGATAAAGTGCTTGTAAAAAAATCTGTTTTAATTTTACACTCTTGTGAGGGTTGAATGGTCCAATATTTAGAGCAGACAAAACCTAAATTAAATTACAATGGATATTTAATTTAGAGTTCTACCTAACCATCACCGGCTGAATAAAACATACTACTTCAGTGAATTATATTTTCGGGGGTCACTGTAAAGTCCCTAGGACGACAAAAAACTCTCAATTGCAAGAAAATGATAATTCAATTTGAGAAGAAACAGCAGAAGACAGCAGGTGATTACATCGTACGGCATTTTCAAAAAATGATAGTCAAAAGAGAACAGTATTTCATAGTATCTAATTAATCCGAAAAATATATTATATTCATTGTATAGTTTTGAATGTGTGACTTCATGAGTTACCTTTATATTGTACGTGAGTTGCTTCATTTTATTATCGAACAACAATAGACCCTTAAACGAAGTGTCTCTAAAAAGAAATATATGCACAATCATAATCCAAAGCGCCCTAAAAATCACTGTAGATGGCAATTAAATTTATCAGATAACTGGAAAAAGTAAATATAGCCAAAGTTAGGGTTATATTAGAGTGCCCTCTCTGTAAAGTTAGTCAAGTAATTATAAAGGTCGAATATGTCGTACTATGTAACGCACAACTGGTAAAGAATAAGGTTTCGCGTATTTCCTTTAATAATATCCAAAGTAGCAAAACAGATTTTTAAAAGATTAGAATGTATGATTTATATATAAACATAATTACTTATGTGTGGGGTCCACATAGGAATGTAGTGAATTAATTTATTATCCCGCGCAAGCTAATTCTTTTTGTCAGCACTTATGTATATTGGTCGATTCTTTCAAAATAATTTTAACACTAGAATTATGCAGTTTAATCTGTGTCCGTGTGTGCATATTATCTATGCTTTCAAAGACAATGCAAGCCGTACGTGTGTGCGCACATCTAATTCAATTGGTTGTTTAATACAAAGAGAGAAATAGAAAGCAAGAGTGTATGAAGTTGGAAGTAATGTTTTAAACAAATAAAGTGAAAGATAGTATAAAAAAGAGGGGGTTTGTGAGATATTTAGAGAGAATTGAAGATAATGCTTCTGTTGTGCCTGTGTTGTAGAGATAAGGAGCGACCGATGAATATTCTGCAAGTGCGCAAAAACGCAGCGAGAATTTTGAGAGAGGGCGCGTGATAAGTAAGTGATGGGATGAATATAATTTCTTATTAAAAAGAAGTAACCGGATAATCAGAGAAAGCGTAATAATTCTACGATTAGAGGCAAAGACAGCCGTATATTTAGAAATAGGCATCACAATATAGGGTACATAATGATAGACGTGTAATAAGAAAAAATAGACAACTTTGTACATAGAGGGGTAAATGTGTATTAAGTAAAATTAGGCGTTATTGCAGAGAGGGAGAGTGCAGATGTTGAATAATGGAGGGAGGAAATAAATATGCGATAGTAGAAATAATTAGAAAGAGAGAGAGAGAGAGGTGATAAGATATGAGATTCTAATTTACACAGTTGAGGGAAAATAAGATTGGTATATAAGTAAAGAAGTATAAATGTAAAATTACTGAGCACAGATGAGTTAAATTATTAGAGAAAGAAATGGTAAATAGGTAAGATACGTACATGTATAGAAGATTTCAATCCAAAACAAGATAAAATCGCAGCTCTACTCATACCGCTGTTATGTAAACGCATGTGACTTTCGCAATCTTATATCACTCTCTTTTGGCAAGCTTTTTCGAACCTTTGTCTCGTGCAGATTCATACGTCAAATATTTATTTAATATATCCTTTCGAAATTTGAATTATTATTTCGTCTTCAATTGTCCTCAGTTTCATTTACTATTGTTAAAACAATGTCATTTCAAAATCGCAATTCTATTTTTGACGTCCGCTTGTTGCTCTCCTCATTCATATGATTTTCAAATCACTGGATCTTGATTGGTAAATATATGTGATTATGTAGATGTGTGACTCAAAATATATGAAATGACGTCGGTGGCCGGATGTGTAACGAGAGTAAAGAAATGCACTAGCGACAGTTGCGAAGCGAAATGCTTAACGAAAAAGATATGCGCCGAGATAGATGGGTGACTGAAAAATTACGGAGCAGGTGTCCTTTAATGAGTAAAGAAAGAAATCAATAACTAATGAAGGGGTTTGTCATTTTTTGTCGATAATTCATATTATTGGGAAACTATATAATAAAATAGACTGGAAAATCTAAACAGAAAAATAGAATGCCACATTGACAGAAATAAATCCGAAAAAATACATGTAACTTGTTCATGAAGTAGAAGTGTAAATGTTTATGTAATAGAAACATTGTAAAATATTGTTAAATTTCCTAATAATGATGTATAGTATTTCTTTATATGTTTTCTTAGTCTGAAGGCTAATAGAAAAATCTGATTGGAAAATTAGCACATAGATTAACCAATTAATGCTTTTGTCTGGGGCATTATTTACTAGCTAACACTTTATTAGAACAGATTCAGCACCTTTACGAATAGATGAAATCAGAAATAAGAAAAACTATATTCATCAAGTATGCAATTTTTTTTAATAAAAATATATTCAATGATTAATGTTTCATTAATACGTAAAATGTTTGGGCAAATATTCTAAAAAATATGGTTATAATTTAAAATCCTCAAAACCCCATGAAAAAGAAACAAACGATCTATGTCCATCAGATAAAATGCTTCATACTTAGATATCTTGATTTTGATGTTAAAAGGCTTCAGACTTACTAATATGTTCGATCGGCTCAACGTATGGCTTACCTTTCTCCGTAATCAATGGTTTCATCCACTTTGTCAAATAGGGCCCTTTAAATGTGTTTACTTGTTTGCTCCACGGAGATTTCGAAATAAACTGATTTAAGTAAAAATGACTTTTTATTTCAATAGTAATATCTATATACCACACATCACCCACTAGTAGTGAGGATAAAACAATTTGACGCCATTTTGTTGCCAACGGTGCCACTAATTTCAAATGTGAAATTACTTTTTGATTAGACGAAATTTCGTGGGGGAAGCCAAATGATGTTTTCTACGCCATCGGATTAATGTATATTTCAGACTTCATATTACTTTCCGATTTATTTATTATGACTATTTGGTCATTTCTTAGATCAATCAATAAACCCATTACAACTTTTGATGAACACGTTTAGTGTGGGGACGAGTGTTTGAGTGTGATTTACCCTTAGACATTGTAAAAAATATTCATACGTGCTCATCAAAAATAACTTATTTTTAAAAGTCGTTAATGTGTTTTTTTTACTATGATTTGTTGAAGGAAGTTAAATATTCAAAAGTAAGAACACAATAAAGAATAAATAAGAATTCCCTTTTATTAGAAAGATTCCAGTTCAGGGTAAGCACTGGCTATTAGAATATTTTCAGATTATTTTTCATTGAGACCTCAGATTACTTTTTGAATAATACATTTTATGTATGTATACTCGGAAAATCATACGTAAAACGGATACAAAAAGCATATTTTCAATGCTTTAGTAAATTTAAGGCCATAAATTTCAATAGAGATGTAGCTAGGTAAGTTAGTGTATACACGTTAGAATGTATTAGCTGAAATATGTCTGATTAACACATTAGAAAATATAATGACTTTCTGACCAACGTGTCTTATTAGGGTTTTCTATAATAAGAAATTTGCACAGTCATTAATAACAAATAGTTTGTCCTGATGGAAGAAGCAAACTGTGCAGATCACGCAAACTCTAATGAAACGATAATAGTATTAAACATTACGCCTGATTAACTAAACCGCCTTTATAACATTATAGTGACGAGGCGATCATTTGCCGACGGTATGCTTTGCCAACGATCTATATTAATTTCTAAATTGATTATCGTGTGCTTGGATTGAATTTTTATTCTCTTAAAAACTGGTAACTTTATTTAATTGCATAATTGTAGTAAGAAGATACACGCGCTTTTGTTTCAACGAAGAAAATACCGGTAACAAAATCCCAATGTTTTACTTAAAATACCAGCATTGAATACACTTAAACGTAAGGAAAAAGATATTTCTTTTAGTTCATAAAAAAAGAAAGAGCCACCATACTTATTTACCAATAAACCTAAATTTTTAGACGATATACATATATATTTAAATAGCATGTTGTTCATTAACGGACATACACCAAATGTGAATCATAATATCGTAAAGGTGCAACATGTGGCTATTGGGTTAACTTTCAGCAACACTGTAACACTAGGTTCCCTTATTTTGATCTTTAGTCCTCACATTCCATAAGTGATATGTCTGACCAAAACGGAAGAAACAGCTATTTTCTGGGACGACATCTAACCAACTAATACTTCATATTTCTTATATGCTGACGTAATATTCAAGCTTAAAATCTTATCTGGATCGATTTCAATGAAAACTTAAAAACAAAAATATGATTTAATTTTTCAAAGATTTAGTCTTTTTTTCGAAGTATTCTCAATTTTTGTGTCATATAGGGCATCGATATTTTATATATTAGTTTCTTATTTTAGGACTATGTAGTTTTTTTTGTTCAGTAAACGCCCAGATTGCATTTCAATACTTCATTATCACTATATATTTTATTGAGATCTTCCCAATACAAAAACATTGATATATCGTAAAATTTCACTACACATAAGCAGTATGTGATCTCAATGTATGGAAGCAAAATATATATGAAATGAGTAATTTTACAAAGTTTATTGATAACTATTATCTATATTATTATGCACGTATCTTACAAAAAGCTTTAAATTGTGATTTGAAATGTAACTGATTAGACGAATATGTAAAATCTGTGTTCCGCTAACCAGTTAGAATTAAAAGGAGAAACAATTACTTTCACTGTTTGAGGTAAATTTATAAATGCAAATTTTTGATGAAATAAATTTTAGATAGGAGAATAACTGTGACTTAGTTATACATTCGTGACACATTGTACACTTTCTAACCTATTACTCTTCAATAGTTTAAGTGTTTAACAATGGATTATTAAGTACCATATTTAAATATCGACAAAAGATTGAACCAAATTCAACAGTATATTTTGGCAAACCGACGGATGATTAAGCTTGTTCTGTCGATTCTTAAGGCAGCCCTCACTAACCATTACCAGAACTCGAACCACACGTGTGTAAATAGTTCAATGAACGTACCCTGTAGACAAACCTGTCAATCGTAGTTATCTCGCCAGCTGCACGCGTCTTATAAAAGGCTAATTGAGCACAATAGCCCCCTCACTGCGATACGATGTACGCCACGCCAAGAATAGTTCAAGCAACCTCGGTTCTTTAACCCCCGGGGATTCAGCAAACATCAAAAATTAACCTAATACCTAACAATTGTATAAAGGGCAGCATTATGCCTGGAAGGAAGATCTTATGACGATGGAAATCTATTCTTAAACTCTGTTCTGCATTAACTGAAAGCAGAAAGCTTTCAAAACACGATAGAATTTTTGCTTTAGAGAGCGTAAGTTTCCGATGTATATTAGACGTCTGCAAATATTAACTAATGGCAAAAAAAATGCGTTTGGAATATAAACATCATCGTTCAGATTCTTTAATCATTTATTGATTATCTGTGTATGTGTGTTTTGTAAGATTAATATTATCAATCATATTAGGACATGTGTCCAAACACTAGCGAATGAAGCGAACGATGAACGATGGAGAAAGACGGCAATAGATAAGATAAATTAGATCAGACATGCGACTTTAGGAAAGGTTACATCCGTTTACATCTTATGAATAAATCGATCTTGTAATGCTCTGTGTTACTCTACGTCGGTTGAAAATGTTGTAGCGTATGATTGTGTTGTGTATGAAGAAGATTTTTATGTTTTATTACTTGTATATATTAATCAATAAACGGACTTATAGTCAAATTGTAATATATCCTGGTCCGCCAGCATATATTTCATAACAAGTGGAGACCAATTTAATAAGGTAAATTGTCGAGTAATGTCTTAAATTGGATGAACGTACTTATCAGGTATTGGTATTTTAAAGTGTAAAAAAGTATTTTAAAACATGACTTCATCTAAAACTTCTGCTAATTTTCTTGTAGTGGACAGTCCACACTTGTCTTTGTATTTCTGAAATTGCCAGAGGCGTACGGAAATTCATTACATATGTTTGTCTTATTTAATCAAAGCATACAGCCCGCTATATTTTAACATGATACCAAGCGGGGATAAATATACAACTATTAGATTCTTACGAACTATATTTAGTAGTTTGCAAGCACTTACTCAGGGAAAGTGTATTACAATTACAGTCGATATTATTTTTTAGATCACGGGACTATATTTCATTTGGCTACTTATATTATTCGCAACATTCTAAGAATATAATTAGAGAACCCAAAAATACAACATATATGAAACCCATCAACTGTTGATAGGTCGACATTTAGTTAAATACCAAGGACTTTATATATCCCCCTCAAATTATTTGGATCCGTAGATTCCCTTGGTGACATTTGATCGTCACGATATCTTGCTAGTCTTTTTATTTCTAAAAAGACATCGAATATTAAGGAGAGGCACAAGGTGAAGGTTGCGAACATTCTAAGTGTAATTGATGTTGTGGGCATCCAGGTTGCCAGACAATCTAATTAACCATTGGGACACCGTCATCTGCCAGAACTATACTAAGCACGAGTCACTTTGCTGGGAAAATACATTTTTAGGAATGTTTGTCGCAGAATCTTTAGAATTATTATTATTATTATTATTATTACTATTATTATTATTATTATTGTTATTGTTATTGTTATTAT
>NC_136487.1:169447851-169482851 GCF_053919585.1 Euprymna scolopes | reverse complement strand
GTTTCTTTTACAGTCGACATAACAGCATGAGATCGATCAAGTCCGAAGCCTAAAGCCTTATCGAAATTTCGGATCGTCTGCGACTAGCACAAATTGGAAAATCTCTCAGAGTAAATCGAATTCTATACATCTAATCATTGTCCGGCACGATTTGAACTGGTTCACCTTGTAATTAAAGGGTTGAGCATTTCCTCATAAAGTGCTTCTTAAGACGTGCAGGTGCGTGGAAATCAAAACAGCCAATTCAGCCACATCGTCGGGCGTGTGCTACAAACGTGATGAATCAGAAAATATATACTTATGTGCACTCTCCACAGTTAGCAATCTATTCATATATCTATATATGTATCTCTTTCTGTGTTCTCCCCTCTCTGTCAGTTGCTCTCGCGCTCTATGTGTTGGTATGTGAGTGTAACCCAAACATACACACATATACCAAAATACATATGTATATATATATATATATGCATATATATATGTATATATATATGCATATATATGTATATATATATATGCATATATATATATATATGCATATATATGTATATATATATATATATGCATATATATGTATATATATATATGCATATATATATGCATATATATGTATATATATATATGCATATATATATATGCATATATATGTATATATATATATATGCATATATATATATGCATATATATGTATATATATATATGCATATATATGTATATATATATGCATATATATGTATATATATATATATATGCATATATATGTATATATATATATATATATATATATATATATATATATATATATATATACAAATTTAGTATGCAAGCTTTTTACGCCAATTGAGCTTCATAAAGAGGTCCACGCTTTATCCTTTAATGAATTTTCACAGACACCCACATATATATATATATATATATATATATATATATATATATATATATATATATATATTCGCACTATTACTAATAATACTTCTACTACTAATACTGCTATTACTACAACTGCTACTACTTGTCTCTATTCAAGTATTGTGCACAATTACATTAAACACTGATGAGTAAATACTGATGAAATTGCGCCAAATATGATACGGAAAACAGAAAGCATCAAAAAACAATGCACGAGGGAAGTGTGCTAATTGAATATTTAAAATATGTGAACAATAATTTATAGAATATAAATATCTGATTGATCGCGATTGTTTAACTATAGCTGATAGATATTTCATAGACTTATATTTTTTGGAAATGGATATGTTTTTTCACTAAATGGAATTAAATCTGTTTACTACGTATAACACCTTTTATCATGTACGAATTCTTTAAAGACTAATTTATATTATTCTCTTGAGGTGTTTTATTATTTCAACATAATTATGGTCAACACACATTTTTATTTACGGTGTAATAAATATTTTCCGATTCGGGTCATTACTTACAACATTATGCTTTCAATTAAGCCATACATCTGAAAACGTCGATAAGAACGGTAAAAGTTTCGGTTATGGATATACCAGCTCGGACGACGAATATTTCTTCAGGAAGGCGACTTACTAATTCATTACTCAAATATTGTTTGCCAAAGCCAGTCAGTTGCTTCAACCGAATGTATCCTGTTCCAGGACATATGACAGAAGATACCTTTTTATGTTGCGTAACGGGGCTATACAATTTGCATGGTATGTATATACCTCCAACCTGACCGATGGTAGTCTGTCTATGTGGGTTCATATGTGTGTATACAGCCATGGATGTGTGTGTATGTGTGTCACATACATACATTCTATAAGGAGATCTTAAGACGCGTACCTTTTCTTGTTTCATCTCTTAGTGACCTGTTGCACTTAAATCTGGAAATCAAATTGTTCATGCTCCTTAAACACGACTTGTTTATTATTATTTGTGGACGGCTTTATTTAGAATTTTCTTCAATTCTTTGTTCTGTCCCGTTCCCCCATCTTGACTAAAATACCCTTTACTTTGAATCTCGGACTATGTCTCTCGTTCTCTAACTCTGATTCTAGTTATTACTAGTTTTCTTGTTCTAACTAGTTACTAATTCTGACTTAAAACTCACGTGTGTCTCTTTTTTATATTATGGGGGACCGCGTTGCATGCAAGCCTCAACCTAATGGACGATCCCTCCCATGCTCATATGCACTGCCGAACTGTAAACTGTGAACTCACAGTTGCATTCGCCTGTAGGGTTGAAACCATGTCAGTGAATTGGCCAGACTTGCATAGTATCTTTGTTTAGCATTCATACACCACGTTGGCACCATCGAGTTCGTCGCATCAAGTCTGAGCACATAACACGGCGGTATATTAACGCTTATCAATTTAATAATAATAATTTAAGTCGAAGATTAATAGTGTGTTAAATGCAATTATATACACGCTTCGATCTAGAAACGCCTCTATAGACAGCATGAACAATAAATTTAACGCTGTGTAATTATGAATATTCCTTGCGCAATAAGACCGATGTTTATTCGACTCCCAGGGTCATAATTTTGCAACAAAAATTATATTTTAATGTAGGAATGCACCATGCGTCGTTGTTTAAGAACATTTATTTAGTAAAATATGAAAAGGTTAGAAAATGTGTTCCGCATATTTCTCTGCGGCATATCTCAGACAAAATTGGAACTGCGGTGTAACATTCAGTGCGCATCAGCCACCGCTGACCTTTCTGAATGTCGGCATTATGTGAAATAAGACATTGATACTTTAACACGATGTTCAGCAGAAATTGCCGGAGGCTGAGTTTTGGTAAAGTGCCAGTTAGTAGAAAGGAAGTGGCCTGCATCCAAAGAATATTCCTCTAGACGTCTGACTAGATATGTCCCGAATAATTCATTGGGAAGCTCTCGGAGATAGTGGAGTCAAAACAGCCAGTCGATTGCCAAATGTTTAGAAAACAGATTTGCAGTCAACAAGCGCCTATCATTACATGGAAATAAGTCAACCATGACAATCATAATGCTAGCACAATCACTGTATAACCAATTCGAAAATATATATGTACACTTATCGATCACAAATGAAATGCTTTGGAGTTGGTATCCATGTATTTCCCGTCTTTCTAGAAGATTTCGACGATCGTGTACTTGGTCAATACTTACGCGAATAAAAGTTTACTTTCTAATATCACTGCAAGTGTTTTGATTTTTATTGCAATTTTTAATTGGCCTTAATAATTGTAAAGTGTTTGAACATTATGCATTTACATGCTAACCTATTAATACTATTTTCCACACGCGCATATATATATATATATATACATATAGATTGTTGGAGAGCTATTGGCTACACATTAGCAAACGTGTTTCAATGACCCCCTAGCAGGGAAAATCGCCTCATTAGGCCAAAAACCAGGCCTGATGAGGTGATTTTCCATACTAGGGGGTCATTGAAACACGTTTGCTAATGTGTAGCCAATAGCTTTCTAACAATCAATATATTGCTCTGTTTCATGCATTGAGCACTCTTTGGAATGACACATTGTGTTGTTATTCTACCAACAGTATAATAATATATATATATATATATATATATATATACATACATATATATATGCATACATATATATGCATACATATATATATATATATATATATATATATATATATATATATATATATATATATATTTGTGTGCATGTCCTTATCTGCGCATTTTTTTTTGTTTATTTTGGCATTAATGTGTAATTAACTTAGATGCATCGCTATAAAATATTATGTTACGCATCTATTTTCAATTGTGATCTTTACGTGAGGAAAGCTAAAGAGTGCATTAGGAAATATATCCATGGAAAAAAAAAGCTATAGAGAGGTTGTCCATTAAAACCTCGTATGAATTTGAAAGCTTAAATAAGATAAACCTAACTATTCCTTTTCGATAATGTATAGCTAAATTGCAATATATATATTTCTCAAGCTGGACGACCCGCATAGCCCGGTCGTCCAATAAGATTAAACATGATATTTTAATTTATGCAGATTCTCAATGTATTATTATAGAATCAATCTTTTATTGAATAATGTATTTTACGATAAAGAATCTGCTCGGTGGACTTACTCGCATAAAAAATAGATACTACTACTACTACTACTACTACTACTACTACTAATAATAATAATAATAATAATAATAATAATAATAATAATAATCATGGCGTTCATCAAATTCGGTTTTTGTGTGTTTACAATATTACAGCAGCTGATATTTCTGATTGGCGATGTTTAAAATAGTATTTCTCCTCTTATAAATTAAAAAAGAGTATATATGTTACTTTTTTAATATTTAACGTTATATAAGCCTAAGTTACATCGGTGTAACGGAAAATATTCCACTGCATTTTCTTATTATTTGTTTATACTAGCGAAGGCTTTGTGTTGAACCATCGCACTCTTTTTGATGTTATTGCTAACATTTTCCGGTGAAGATGACTCCCATAGGACAACGTATACGGTGCACCGCAGGATTTTAAATATATGAGAGTTATGTCGTCTTATGGAAAATTGGGGGCGCATGTCTCCGAGTGAATTAATGTGCTTCAAGATACATATCTGGAAATATATACGACTCGCCGCAGTACATACAGCGCCTAGTCAATAACTTTGTTTCTTGGCGCATCCAGATGTTTGTATTTCTGCCTTGTAGAGTGATTCCTAACATTATTCACTCCATATTCCTTTGTGCTACTGCCAAGATTTTACTTTGGCAAGTGGTTACGGCCCGTGTCTCACTGCCGTAGATCATCACAGGTAGTACATGTTCATTAAATACCTCCCCTTTCATTAACATATTTGTTTTTTTTTTCCCAGTTTTTCATGATATTCTCCATTTTGCAAAAATCTACCTATCCCAATCATACCTTGCTCTTTATCTCAGGGAGGAGATCTCTATCTTTCGTAATTTTCTGTCTCAAGTCGATGAAGCTTTAAACTTCCTCAATTGTCTATTCATCAAATTATTGGCGACTTGTCAGCGTGCTCGTTTAACGTCACCTTAGTCTCCCCAAGATGCATGTTGAGGCCAACCTGTTTGCTCTTAGAGTGAATGACGTTTAGAATGTCATTTAGTTCCTGAGGAAAGTGTGCCATCAGTAATATATCATTAGGGAAGATGAAATGTGACAGGTGTTTGCCATTGATGGTGACTCCCCCACCCTCTCACTTTATTCGACAGATTCTCACATCCAAGAGACAGGTTGTGAAGAGTTTTGGTGAGATGTTGTCACCTTGCCTTGCTTCCTTCTCCAGCTTGATCATATTGCTGACAAGATAGAATAGAGGAAGCCCCACTGTACAAGTCTTTCAGCAAGGTGATATATATATATATATATATATATATATATATATATATATATATATATATATATATATGTGTGTGTGCGTGTGGGTGTGTGTGTGGGGGTGTGTGTGTGTATGGTATATCCTATGCATACTATGCACTGTCAAATGAAAAGTAAGGTTTAATGCATGCTTCATTTAAACTGAATATAACAGATCCTTTAAGCATACAATCACTACTAACTTCAATGAAAATGTATGAACATAATGTATATTATAATTTAATCATTTGTTTTATAAATTGTTTACGCTGTATTTTATATATATTTTTATTAATGTAGATACACTCAAAATGTAGTTTAGACGGATACCGAAATGGGTTTTACTAAAATGTGCATAGATGTGCTGCTATTGAACCTGTTTAATGACATTCTAATAATTTTTTGAAAAAAAATGTTTATACACACAGACACCCACATACACACCCTTCCACGGACAGAGAAACACAGACACACACACAAAGAAACACAGTCACACACACATACACCCCCTCCCCAGACAGAGACACCCACCCACATATATATACATATATATATATATATATATATATATATATATATATATATATATGATGGTTTTATACGTCGAATTCGACGTGTGAGCTCTGCTACAACTATGTACTTCGGTAATAAACACATATGTTTTGTTCTTAGTGATGAAAGCATTTTGCCAAAAGAAACGCTTTTTGGTAGAATTGCTAATGTTCATCAGTGCAATGGCCGTCAAAGGACAGTAGACCTCAGTTTATGCATTAGAGTTTACTTCGCGTAAACGCATGTATCAGCGAATACTTGGGGGGATCTCTCCGATATATATATATATATATATATATATATATATATATATATATATATATATATATACATACATACATATATGTAAATATATATATATGTGTGTGCGTGTGTGTGTGTGTGTGTATATATCGTATAAATTATCGTTATTACTGTGATGTAAGAAATGGGGAGAAGTAGATGGTGTCTACCCCGCATATATACAAGCGGTATAAATTTAACCGGGATAGGAACTGTTCCCCTACCTCTGTTTTAGGATTTTCTATCTTGCCGAAATTCAGATATTGAATATGGTTAGTTTATTTAACTGTTTTTTATCAACACTTGAGAAAATGAGATGACTATCTTACAGTGCTTGTCATGCATGTGGTAGAAATACATGTGATAATTTCAAATGTATATAAGTATTTCAGTAACCCAGTTAAGCGGTTAATAAAACAAATGCCACCAAATTGGATAGTAGAACCACGCTATTTGAAAGGATTGGGAAGGGTAAATAGGCATGGCACTTAATAGTAAAATAAAATGTATATCTATTTTAAATGGGTGTCTGTTCCACATTGCCGTTTGCAACTGAAAGGTCAGTTGCGACTAAACTAAAAACCAAATGAAATATGCAAAGACAAAAGGGAAAGAACGAACGAGAGGACTGCTGCTGGTGAGACTACTTCTATTGTGTTTGTGTTTTTTTTTTGGAAGGGGGGATTTAGTTTCTGAGTTGCGCGGGAAACACCCCACACTCATTTTCTCATCTTTTATGCAAGATAAATACAGATACGAACAAGCGTTTCTAACTTAAAAAACGCATCCGAATAGGTGATTTTAATAAACACACACACACACACAAACATACGTATATATATATATATATATATATATATATATATATATATATATATATGTGTGTGTGTGTGTGTGTGTGTGTGTGTGTGTGTGGGTGTGTGGGTGTTTGTGTGTGGGGGGGACAAATATCATCTCACACACACACCAACACACACACATATATATATATAATATGCCAAAGTTGCTCCATAATAACAAACACACGGACACACACACACGCATATATATATATATATATATATATATATATATATATATATATATATATATATATATATATATATATATATATGCATATATTGATAGATGAATAGATAGATAGATATTGATTTATCTGTGTTAATATATTGTGATTAAATATATGCTAGAATAAACAAAAATTATAAAGTAACAAACATTACGAGTAATGTTGGTTTTCAAATTAAAGAGCAGCTTTGGAGGTAAATGAAGTCCAGATTCTGGCCTATGACGTCAAATGTTAAAAAAAAAACGAACCTTTTTGGCTAGACATAATACAGGGCGATCGCTAGTCTGCCTGTTGCAAGCCAACTTAATCTGTCTGGCACACACGAGAATAGTAAAAAATAAAGTGTATTTAAATTTTACATCAGCATATTTAATCGTATACACTTGCTGCTGTCGGAAAATATAAACCATGGCGGTTTATGTATAGATTTAAGAGTTGCAATTTTTCAAACAGCTCATTCTATTTTGTTTGAGAATCTATCCTAAGAATCGTAAGAAAGGAGTTAGTTTCAAAAATGTGTATTTCGATTCTATTTAAAACATAGACATTTAATGATAAGTTATACTTCTTCCAAACGTCATGAGAACATTATTTACTCCATAACCAATCTTTGAACATTATACTATAATAAATGTCGCTCTCGCTGTTTATGATATAACTGCTGGAAGGCAGACCCATAAATAATAATATTCATCGTAATACAAAACTTATACGACTATTTGATATCTTGTATAAGGGTGTAGTTGCTGCTTGATAAGGAGCGTCTTAAAATACATATACAAACCTGAAGAGTTTGTTTAACTTGCATTTTCCAGTAGGGCATAATTACATTTTTATGCTGAAATTATTTTAATATAATGTCTGAATACATAGTGTTCAACTGTTTCATATCAAATTTCCCAGAATCTGGTTACTTACAATCTTGTGCTGTTTTCATAAAATTTAGAAAGTTTATACCAACAATTTGTAAACTTTTTATATATCTGATCAGAATAATAAATTTAGACGAAACCCTATACTGATACAATAAAGATTATTCCTGCATACACGATACACTTTTTTTCTATTTCTTCTACGTATTTATATATGAGAAAAGAAGAGAAAGGATAGGGTAAGTTTGGTTGCAGGCATCATTCGTAATTAAATTAGCGAGCCACATTTGTATAAGTCCTAGAGTGAATCCGTAAAACAGTTTTTCGTTTAAAAATCTATTTTGGAAAGCAATAATGAAGTTGGCAGTGATCGCCATCTTAAGATTTTGGCAAAATAACCTATTTCCAGTAAATGAAAAATGAAAGGTCTACAAATGACAATAGTTCTATTCTCATTATTTATTATTTACTTACGTAAAATATTGATTTTTCAAAATGCATCCTGCATACTAATAAGATAAAAGATTATAGCGCCAAAGAGAACACCTACTTTCTCTTTAACTCACTCCCTTTCAATACGTTTATATATTATATATATATATATATATATATATATATATATATATGTGTGTGTGTGTGTGTGGGTGTGTTTGTTTGTGTGTGTGTGTGTGTGTATGGGGAGAAACGGAGCTCCCTGGTCAAGATAAAAGCAGATCATGGAACACAATAAAAACAATAATAGAAAAAATGCAACCAAGTTCGTTAAAGATCTCCATGCACCGGCTTCGAAATATATAAATAAATAACTGATTAACTGAAAACAAGAAAATAAATGTTATTCATATATATATATATATATATATATATATATATATATATATATATATATATATATATATATATATATAAAAATATCCTGTATTTTGCTAATTCCTGCCCTCTGATGAGAAGGAGAATATTTCTTCAAAACTCCGCGGATTAAGGACTATCCACTTATCATGTGCTTCCTTTTTTAAAATTAAATATGTTTTAACTCTGTTTCAAGATGTCTTTTAACATGTTTTATTAATCATTTGTTCATATATATATATATATACATACATATATATATATATATATATATATAGTGGAGATGGTAATTAATAAAAACTGAAGAAAGTGGTCAATAGTGTTGTAGAGCAAATATGCGTTTTATTTTTTATTACTGTGTCTTTCTGTAAAGTTACATTATTGTTCCGGCTACACGGCCGTTTTTTGGCCGTCTGTAGCGTCCTCAAACTTTTACATTTCCGTAAAAGTCTAAAGCTAAACACGGCAAAAAAAAACGGCCGTGTAGCCGAAACAATAATGTAACTTATCAGAAAGATAGGGTAATAAAAAATAAAACGTATATAAATATATATATATATATATATATATATATATATATATATATATACATACAGTGATGATCATATTTATTGGCATGGTAAAATAAAAGTTAAATTGTGTCTAATAAATTCTAAAAAAGGGATTAAATTAAAGAAAATAACAAAGTATATTATGTATTTTTAACTGGCCTTTCCGATGCAGCAATCGGATTGTAGAAAGAAATAAATAACAAAGGAACAACAAACATAATTGCAAAAAACCCTTGTTCTAAATTATTGGCACGATTTATTTAATAATCAATTGTATAGCCTTTGGCCTTGATTACCTTCCTCAGTCGCTTTTCATAGTTTACAACCAAGTTGTTGCACTCTTCAGTAGTAATTTTAGCCCACTCTTCCTGACAATAATCCTCCAATTGAATAAGATTCTTAGGCTTCCTTTGCATTACCCTCAATTTTAATGTTCTCCATAAATTTTCAATTGGATTAAGGTCTGGGCTTTGTGATGGCCACTCCAAAACATTAATATGATTGTCCTCAAGCCATTTCTTAGTTAGTTTAGCCGAATGCTTTGGGTCATTATCTTGCATGAACCACCAACGACGACCAAGTGAGAGCTCTTTAGCAGAGTCTTTCAGGTTTTCATCCAATATTTTAACATAATCTTCCTTTTTTATGCTACCTGTGACCTTAACAAGTCGCCCTGGTCCAGAGGCAGCAAAGGATCCCCAAAACATTAAACTGCCTCCACCGTGCTTCACTGTGGGTATGGTGTTCTTAGGCAGGAAAGCTTCGCCAGATTTTCTGTAAATATAAGAGACTTTATTATGGCCAAATTACTCTATTTTCGTTTCGTCAGTCCATAGAACACGTTTCCAGAATGCAACATCTTTATCAATATGACGTTTTGCAAAGGCTAACCTTGCTTTCAGGTGCATAGGCTTCAAAAAGGGAGTCTTTCTCGGACGACATGCTTTTAAACCAGCTCTCTTCAAAACTCTACCAAGTGTATGTTGAGATACATTCACCCCAGAGGTGCTGTGTTCATCAACAATCTCCCCAACAGAGATCCTTGGGTTTTGTTTTACTTGTCGAACAATTTTCCGTTCATCTCTTGGGGAAAGAATCCTTTTTCTCCCTCTACCCTCTAAACTCATAACGTGGTCTTGCGATTTGAACTTGTTTATTATGGCTCTAACAGTGGATTTGGGAAGGTTTAGCTTCTTTGAAATCTTATCATAGCCCTCCCCATTGGTATGGCATGCTACAACAAGCTTCCTGACGTCTTCGCTGTGTTCCTTAGTTTTAACCATGGCGATTGAAAATTATAATTTAGTCACTTATAATAGTTTAAATAAATCGCTATCTAAAAATTATCTGAAAAAAATTATTCACTGAATTAGCGTTAAACAAGCATAATATGGCTATAAAAAAGTTCAGAAAGCTCGTAAACCGGAAATTGATTGATATTATACTGATACTAAAAGAAAAACAAAGCCGTGCCAATAATTTTGAACAAGGGTTTTTTGCAATTATGTTTGTTGTTCCTTTGTTATTTATTTTTTTCTAAAATCCGATTGCTGAATCGGAAAGGCCAGTTAAAAATACATAATATACTTTGTTATTTTCTTTAATTTAATCCCTTTTTTAGAATTTATTAGACAAAATTTAACTTTTATTTTACCGTGCCAATAAATATGATCATCACTGTGTATATATATATATATATATATATATATATATATATATATATATATATATATATATATACGACACACAAATATCTGTTCGTTGCGTTGCCAAGCTTATCAAAAACCTCGATCCCAGTAAAACAACTGGTCCTGACGGAATACCTCTCACAGTTCTCCAAAAGCTTCAACCTTAATTAAGTCCCCTATTGCAAAGCTGTTTAAGAATTGTTTAAACACCCAACACCCCAGAAATCTCCTCGGTATGTCCCATTCAGGTGATCGCTCATCCTCCATCTCAATGAAGATCAATCCGCCTCTAATGCGTAGCCAGAAGCAGTCAACAACCTCAGCCAAAATTCCTTTTTTAGATCAATTGCCATTGCCATATAGAAGATCTTTGACATGGTATGGCATAAACGTCTGGAGATGTTTTAATTTAATTATTAAAACATTTCTCTTTGATATAAGGCTGGTACAAAAAGAATGTTGTTTTTCACGCTTTATCCAACGTCAAAAATCGGCATTATTTTGTAAACAACATAATAGATTCATAAAAGCAGTAGTTGATCTGCAGAGATCAAACGCGAACAGTATTAATGCTGGAGTACCTCCTGTGCCCAACTCTATACCTGATCTACATAAATCATCTCTCAAGATGTCATCCTTAGATCTTTGAAGACATTTATGCTAACGACATTACAATCTATGCCACCACTTCAAAAGATGTAAACAAGCAAGCTCTTTCTGTATCTCTCTCCTCTGTTCTTGATTACGTGCTGCATTAAGGAATGAGGTGGCTTGTTAATATAAATGCATCTTAAACCAAGTTTCTATCTTTATATCATCAACGCTCGGATCCCTATCTTGCATCAATCGAAATGAATGTCTCCTCTTTTAGGGAGGCTCAATGTTTTTTACAAATTTCTTGGTCCGACCATTAAACATTATCTGAGATAGGACATTTACTTCAACTCCGTTGCAAATGCTGCTGGAAAATCATGGAATCGTTCTACGACTATAGTAGTTATCTCAATTCTGATGCAATTTTCTATGTTAGGAGGATCCAAGTACGTTCAAGTATGAAGTAGGGTTGCCACATTTGATCAGGGGATGCTAGAAGCAGCTTATCCTGTTTTTACTGAGTTAAAAATAGACTTCGGAGCCTAGTGAGGGAGGTCCTTTCTTCTTTTATGCAGCCTCTTCTCCACGGAATAGACGTTGCAGGCATGTCTTTGCTTTATAGTTATCTCATAGCAAGTGCTAATCTGAGCTCGAATCTGTAGTCCTCCCTAGCCTGGCTCTCACGAAAAACATGTCTAGCTTAAAATCCTATTAATAATGTTAACCACTCTTTGTCTCTGCCTAAATGTAAACCTATATTACATGAACAAAACTTTTTTCTTATAATGCACGTCTGTGAGTCTTTTTTTCGCTGATTTTCAACTGACTACAATGTGTAAGTCTTACATTTCTTGATCAGCCATCTCCTTAAATAATCCAAATTAACAAATGGCAACTACTAAAAGTTACTACGTGTTTACCTAGACCATTGTACACTCATTATCTCTTATCATCTAGTGGTGATAAGTGGTGTCTCCTTTGTATTTGTACATATATATATATATATATATATATATATATATATAAAGCTGAATGTATGTGTACATGTATGTGTGTGTGTCTGGTCACGAATAGGGTCCTATATGGTTAAGTATTTAAAAAAAAACTGATTACATATGAGGATAGAAAATGTATCACAGGAATAGGTATGTTTGATCGGGAAGAACGGTGGTTCATAAAAATTGTGGGGTCTGCGTTCGCGCCTGGTCTACAAAGTATGGAAATAAAAAAAATTAAGAATTAAAAAATAAACTTTACAAGTGTTTTTGATACAGATTTACATAATACTATTTTGATAAGTATGTGTTAACTTAAATAGGGATGGTATAATAAAATTGTGGGGTCTGCGTTCGCGCCTGACCTAAATAGAATGGAAATAGGCACAAACTTTAATAAAGACTTTTCATATAAATCTGCGTAATTATACTTTGATAATAACATTTCAGTTTGAAGAAATATGGTATAATAAAATTATGGGGTATTCGTTCGCACCGACCTCCATAGAATGGAAATATGTCACAAAGTTTACAAGGCTTTTTAATATAAGTGTTTCAGTGTGAACAGGTAAGGTATAATAAATTATGGGGTTTATCTATTTTACTTTTACCTTCATCATATATGGCTTTGGTTTTGATACCCCCAAATTCGAAGCTATCTCTTTACAACCCTTCCTTTTCATAACCTATCATACTTTCATAAACCAGAATCCCTTTTCTGTAGGCTGTTTTTGAACCCAGTCAACGACGGGTATTTTTGCTAGTCTCTCTCTCTCTCTCTCTCTTATATATATATATATATATATATATATATATATATATATATATGGAGGGCGTGTGTGTGTGTGTGTGGGTGGGTGTGTGTGTATATATGTGGGTTATTCATACATTTGTATGCTATATACAAGTAGACTATTCGTGACCCGTTTGGTGAGTTTATATTATAGCTAGCTATAGAATAGTGAGTTTTTAGATCTTATGTATTAAAGTGTAAGTTATTATACAGAATTAATGTATAAACGCGCAAAATTTGAATGCACGCGCGGGCAAGAACAAACGTGGCGACCAGTGAAAACAATACAAAACACATGTGATAATAAATACCTCAACATTATCCACCTAATATTAAATGAAAAAGAATTCATATAAGAGGGGTGTAATTCCTTGAAAATAACTAAAAAGAAAGCGAAAATAAAAAAAAATACAAGAATGGAGTGTGCACTGTACATGCCCACTTTAAAAAAATATCAGTGATGAACTATTAACTGATTAAGTAATATTTAACGGTGCAACATTTTTCAAAAGAATTAAAAGTCTACACATATACACACACGTTTTGAAGTGTGTCTACATATTTTTAAAATGTTTTGAACTTATGACCCACCCCAAAACTAATTGTCTCTTTCTGCATCGACCCTTTTACTATACTTCAAAAAGTACTACGGATTACATGTCCCGCGACGTCGTCAAGAAGAGAGTGCACATTTGTCGTTAAATGTATATTAGAGAATAATCCTCCATTCTAAAATAGTAAATTTTACTTTGGTATAAAAAATTGCTTATTTTAAATTATCTTAAAAGCTGTGCAAATGTATTAGTAAAACTACTAGACACCTTATGCTTGATTATGTCTTAATAAAAACAAATATATTTTTTAATATGTAAATATATCAAGTAGTTTTTTTTTACAGGGGGGGGTTACACAATTTGAACGTGCAATGAAAAAATTATTAAAAAATCATTAATAAATAAAATATATTTTTAAAGACCAATCTTATTTCTTAATCAAATTCTAGTTTTAATCACGCACAACTTGGGTAACGAAAATATGTAGGTGCCCATGAACAATCAACATGCCCTTAATTGTTTTCCATTTTATATTTTGTTAAATATTATTGGGAACGAAGCTACTAGATTATAAAATAAAAACAATATCAAACGATATTTAAGACGGTTCAATTTCACATATAACGTACAGTACATCGAGCTCCCATTTTCAGAACCAATTTTCAACCCCGTTTTACGTTGGCTTCCTCAGTTACACAGCCATTTTTATTTTGTTTTCTTATTTTTTTGCGCCCACTTATTATGTTTTTTTTATTTATTTACGATTCTTTTAAAAGTTATTTGCATTTAATGACCCACGCTTTTTCAAAATTAATAACGTCTATATGTTGGCTTTTTAAGGGAAAGATGAAAAATATTCAGAATAAAAACAGATATTGTGATTATATTGCCTTTTATAATTTTCAGAATAGCTTTTTTAGGTGATTAACTAAAAATAATACACAAGATTAATTCAGAGAACTACTCAAACACTAATTAATATTAAAGGAACTCTACAAAAAGCACTACGAAACATTTCTTCCTGGCCCCACGTTAAAACGGAAGAAAAAATATGGTCTGAACAAATAAATCGTCAGAATCAACAGGAGCGCTACTAAAAGCCGTAAATAAAGATATTAATATGATTAGAGTTATGTTTTTTACACTTATATTTAAATATTTATTTCCTCAACTGGGTTTAATCATATTCATTAGTAAGGAAAGACTGTTAAAACAAGTTAAAATGAAAACCATTGTTGATATTGTGTATTCTTTAATAGTGGTGGCTTTTAATACCAGACTTAATATAGGACGGCCATGAAATAGGTACGCACACGAAGTTTAGAAACCGGAAATCACAAACTGGATGGACGCCTAAGAAAAAACGCAGCTCATCTGAATTATATACATATATATATATATATATATATATATATATATATATATATGAATATATATATATATATATATATATATTCATATGGGAAAGTAAAAGAATAAGAATAAGAACGAGTTTATATATACTTATATATATATATATATATATATATATATATATATATATATATATATATATATATACGTTTATATTACGTTTTGTTATCGGATCAATGTACTAGAAAAGTATGATATTACTTTCATTGTAGAGGATATCAATACTCAACCGGTAGTGAATATATCTCTTAGAGTTTTACTCTATCCCAATGAAGGTGTTTTTATTCGCCCAAAATCATATAAACAAAAACATATCATGAAGTTATGGCAAATGCCTGAATGTTCACTACCAATCACTAACATTGACGGAATATGTTCCCAAAAAATCGATTCGAACACTGCCTAAAATCTCAGCAACAATGCTCTAGGAAATGGTACAGATTCTTTTACCCAACATGTAAATGCATGAGTGCTTAGGTAAACTTGTGTATAGAATAGGAAATAGAGTGAAATTTTTAACCACTATATCCAAGCGTTGACTAATTTTGTGAGTACCAAACCAATCCAAATCACTTTCAATTAGCGTTTCACTTTTTTCCTCGTGCTACTGATAAATTTCAATATAGATGAACATATTCTTTCTCGTAAATTGTGAATAATATAGAAAAGTTAACAGGAATAATTACTGGGATAACCATTATGAAGATCTAGATGCGAATGCATGGTAGTTGCTGGCATTAAGAAGATGGTGAGATAGAATTTGTGTTCGATTAGATTATATAAGTGGCCGAGTAATTTGGATTCTGTTTATATTATACTTGATGGGTAGTCTAAAATTAACAAAACGCCTAAACTAACAAGTTACTGGACATGGAATACCTCCCTACTGGAGATACAAGATTCTCGCGAACAACTAGTGCTATGCATGCAGCATCTTTTGGTAAGGCTTGTTACAGAGAGTACATGATGGATTAATCTTAAGTCTAAGCTAGGAACACTGAGCTAAGAAGAACATTTCGCTAGCTCAACTGGCACGGGGGACAGTGACAGTCAAGAATAACTAAGAAGAACCTTCGTTGTGAGGCTAGCAAGCGGAACGAAGGACAAGTTGTTAGGACTCGACTTAATAATAATAATACAGACCAGAAAGCTGTAAACTCCGACGCAGACGAGCGTTTGATGCCTTTAGACGCGACTCAGATAAGTAGATCGTAAGCGTAAGACACTCGGATAGACGGATCTTGACATCGCCTCGGTGTTTCGGGAACATTTCGAGGAGCTTTTTTTTTTGCAGGAACCTTGCCAACCCGTACAGAAATCGAGTTTGTATTTCGGTAACTCTCTAGCCGTCTAGTTCTGGACAAATGGTAGCCCAAATAGAGGCCCTAGATGTGATGAAGAAGGTCAGCTACAACAGATTGCCAGGGCTAAATGGTCTGCCCTACGAACTGTATTTGTTACTGCCGATGCTGACAGACGTGCACACCCATTACTTTGATCAGGGAGTGATGACGTTGCTGAGGAAAAGCGACAGGCATGACGGGGAGGAATTAGATACTACAGGCCCATAACACTGCTGAACACAGACTATAAGATTTGGCCGGGAGCCAACCAATCAGCCGCATGCTGTTAAAGTCGATCTGATCGAACTTGAGCAGGACTAAGCTGTGAAGGGGAGATCGATCCAAAACGAGCTCAACCTGACCTGCACAATCTTAGAAGGAGGGGAAAAAACATCCTGAGAACTCCACTGGTCTGTATGAATCAGTACAAATCTTTCGATAGTTTCGACCATAGCTTCCCTGAATTTTTCTAGAGATGTCCTGTTGTAAACCGAACTTCCCCATATGAATTTCAGCTCTGTAACTCGCACTAACATTTGTGTTACAAGTGAAAGGAAAGCGATCGGATCTCTTCATTATTTTTAGGTTGGTTGGTAAAGGCTGCCCTTGTCCCTCTGCTCTACATCCTTGTGTTGAAGCCACTATTTCTCAAGCTGAGTTGTGAGAAGGGAAGTAAGGTCCTACGCGAAATAGATCAGCCCTGCGAAACGCCGGTCAGAATCTCCGCGTTCGCCCATGACGTCACTGTCTTTCTTTCGTTCTTTTCGGGAAAATTTGACAGATTTGCTCAGTCGCTGCAAAACGGTTACAGGGTTAAAAATAAAGCGCAGCAAATCGGTCGTTCAGCGGCTGGGCGCATCATAGAGAGATGTCACAACACGTCCGGCGCCTTTCAGTGGATGGCTGGCTTTGTTCAATCCTCGTCGTGTGGTTCGGACCTGAGATCCAGCTAGAAAAGAATTGATCGGATGTACAGTTAAAAGTCACTTTATAGGTAGTGCACCACTTGAATATTTCCTCTCATATTTTTTCGTATGGCTGTACTTACCTTGTCTGCAATCACCTAACGGGGCTGAGCAAGATGCTCTGGAACGAGAAAAGGCATTGGGTTCGCTGACGAGTCTGTATTCAACGTTATTGTAAGCGAGGATTAGAATGCCTTACTTGAAGTGTCATCGGGATGACGAAAGAGTTGCACCTTAACGGAGGAGTTCGTATGGGACCCTATAGTCGAGACCGCCTTTCGCGATCTTTTTTCGACCAAACCGTCAAAGCACGTAAAAGTCGCTGGGGGGCATGCAGTTCCTCCAAACATGCCAAACCGCGCACAAAATCCGACCAAGCTCCAACGACCTTCGCTAGTTTCGAGAAAACAACTATATAAGCAATTAGTCAGATGGCCGTATCCGATCTACTCATCAAGCATATGGGGTTGTCGAGGAAGGGGATTCGCTTCAGGTTGAGCTGGGCGCAATAAACGAGAATAAGAAACGATTCCAAAAACTCCCTGACGTGGCGATTGTCCCGAAACGCATTCCCCCTCAACGCCATATAACACAGTGTCAAAGTAACTTTCGACAGAATGCTAACGTTACTGGTTATATGTTTACAAAGTGACGGGTTAAGACAGATATCCTTTGCGTATAAAGAGAAGCAAAGTTTAAGTATGTGTTCCCTCCTTAGGCATGTGGCGCGCGGCTCCTAGTTTTGATGAACCCTAGTCCCAGTAAGGTAAACCTTGTTGCACTAGCTGAGTGAAGTGTCCCACCCTCTTCTTCCTGCCCTCGCATTATTTATGCGCCTCCAGCTGTTTTCCTCAAACTTGCAGTACACCCTCCAGCTTCCCCGCTTTTATTTTCTTCCCAAACTAAGATTTTCAAACCCCTTAGGGATCTAAGTACTTGTTTTCAGCCTTCACCATGTAGTAACATAGTTAGCGGTCTGCTATCTAGCGAGGGTGTGGATGACACTACTAACATTTTTTTTTTCTATTTTGAAATGAATTTGTTTCTATTTATTCACAATTCATGAGAAATAATATTTTCTATATGTTTTCCATTTACCAATGAATTTGTTGGTGAAATTGTTTATTTATAAATAAAAGTCATCAATCTGTTCTGTTATATAATAAGAAATCGACTTGATTTGGGAAGAGTAAGTAAGGCAGTCTCTGGAGTGATTGTTACGAGTGAGAAGTTTCGCTAGGGATGCCTCTTAACAAGTAAAAAATAACAGTGGCAAGGATGACTACAGACCCCCCTCCCCAGTTTTTCCGTTGGCCTTCTGCCTAACTGATCTGTTTATTTTTATTTTTTTATTTTTGCAGAAAAACAACGATAAACACCTGGAGGGTAAACGTCAGTTCGAGAATATGTCGTAGTTGTGTGCTTTAAACTCCAGCTAAGCGGTTATTTTAGCGTTTGTGGGGAAATGACACAAATTTTGTTTTGGATGTTCTGAAGCTAACAATCCATTTTACAACATTCTACTACACACGCCAGGTAAGTTTTCGGGTTTCAGATGTTCAAAAGTTGAGATTAATAAAAACAACGAGGTTGTTAGATAGTGCTCAATAACAAGAGCAACATACTTTTTTAAAAATTATTTTAGGGTAAACAGTTACATATAAATAGCCGTCTGTTCTTCTTTAGGCGACCCAGAACCATCGGCGGCATCACCTCCCCCCCCCCAAAAAAAAAACAAATAGAAAAAATTGAAAGAATTTGAAAAAAAAAGGAAAGGGAGCTCTTCAAAAAAAATATTTCTGAAACAGATTGCTATTTGTAGCGCCATATGTTACTATTTACCCTCACTTTATATATATATATATATATATATATATATATATATATATATATATATATATATATGTATATATATATATATAGATACACTTTTTTGTTGTATTTTACTTCCGTAGAAGTTCGCAGAAATCAAGAAGCGCACTACCTTTGCTTAACATTTGAACTCTATATGAGATACATAAATATTCGAATGTTCCGTTAAAGATTTTTTATCTCTTAAACATTGAGTTAGTAAAGAAATTGAGAACAATTAATCATTTTCGTATGTTGTAGTATATCTTACGTTTTGGTCTCTTTGTCTTACTAGAATCCTAAAACAAGAATTAATCTAGTCTTGTGGGGAATCCAGCTTTTTGGTAAAACTTAATGTAATATCAGTTTAAGAAGGGGCAACAATACACGTAAAAGCTAATATAAGTAAGCTATGGCGAGGAGATTTTGAATTTAGTCAGGATTAATTTCTAGAGAAATGTATCCTGATGCCAGGTTTTTTATGGCAAACCCTCTACAGAAAAAAAAAAACTTATACACTCTGGGATAATGTTTAGTAGGTTTCAAGTTCTTTCATGTATACATATGTGTTTGTATGTGTGTATAAATAAATGACAACATTCTATATTTTAAATGCTAAGAGGTTTTTCATCTAACATTTATAGATTTCAGCATGTTTACATGTTCAATATAAATGAATAGTATATTATATATACACATACACACACACACATATATATATATATATATATATATATATATATATATATATATATAAATGTGGCTGAATGAAGTTACTTATACGAAAATTATTTACTTCATGAGTAAGATAGATTTTAAGATGTGTAAGGATAATCTCTTAGCATAAGAATACTTTCTGCATCCGCAATAAACAAATATCAGTGGGTGTTATCTCTTCTATCATGTACAACGAGTTTCTCATAGGTGTGACGTCTCTAATCTTCTTCAATTCTCTACTAATACCCATAGAAAGTTCTTATCTTAGTGGATTCTAATATGGCATTCCGTACAAGAAATGGAGCAACCACTGTGATAAAAATGAAGATTCACTTTTCTCTTTTACTTACTACTAATCGTAAAACGTCCCTATCAGATTTCAAAAGATACTAATCTCGAAATTTCTTGTGTTATAACTATGGTTTCTATCATTAAAACTTTTCTAAGTGATAATCTAAGCCTAGTAAAGTTTTGATAAATATATAAGTATGTATGTCAGTGGCGTGCATTGTCATTCAAACAGTAACATAATATGGACACATTTTCTTTAAATAAGGTCCGGACTTTTTTTGTACAAAGATTTACAACTGTCGTAGACCCTTAAAATACAGTATATTATTACAACACACCTTATAAGATGTCAGACCAGTTTTATTATAATTTCAGATTCAAGTATACAGCTATAGAAAGATTTAGAATAAAGATTAATAACGTTTTATTGTCACAGCTAGTAGATCTGAAAAATGCAGTCTAGACTTGAGGACAGTTTAGAAGAAGGATATGCAATAAAATTCAGTCTGAAACATGGGAAAATACCGCATCATCGTATCGAAGTCTTCATGATGCTTTCGGTCTATCTTTTATGAATCGAGCACTATTTTATAGGTTACATAAGAGACTCAAGGAGACCAGGTAATCTCCGACCGATGAGAAGAGGTTTCGGAGGATTAAGGACACCATAAGACGAGTGTTGATTGGCCAAATGATTCTATTGAAAAGAACCGCCGTGTGTCTATGCATATAATAAGTGCACTTTTTGATGCCCGTGTGGGATCTGTACACACAATACAACTGAAGAGGCGGAAGATTTAGGCGAAGTTTGTATCAAGAGTGCTCTATCCTTGCGACTGAATATTTATATCAAGATGGACATCAAGACCGTATATAACCGTTCCTATTATCCAGAATTTGCCCTTGCTGACCTTCGGTTGTTCCCTAAGCTCAAGAAAAAAAAACGTTAACGTTGACGTTATAAGAACATTGAGGCGATGCAAGAGGCTATGATGAGAGTCATTGACACACTGACAGAAGAGGACTTGAATGGGGATTTCCAGATTGTTATAAACGATAAAACAAATGCATTGAAAATTGCATCATATATAACTGAGTTTATTTATTTCCCCCTAAAAATAACTCCATTGATAGAAAATACTATAGAGACAATCATGCACAACCGTTTAAGCCAGTGCTTCTTTATTCACCGTTACGTATACGACGATTATTAACAACTTGAGAGAGAGTAAAATTTAAAAAAAATGATAAATGATTGCCTCACGAATTTAACAACAGCCAAAAGAAACGGCGTTAAGAAACATCACCCTCCCTTCTTTTACGTTTCTCGATCGTGTTGTTACATGCCATGATAAGTAAGTTTTTACGACAACGGGTGACGCTCAGCTCCGTGGTTAGACGGCGAGGAAACTCTACGACACTTTTCGAAGCCAGTGTGTTAACAAAAAAAGGCCATGCTTATTGTTTCATGGTCTGCTTTTTGTCTAATCAATGACATGTTTTTTTTTTATTTTTAATACAGGCGAAACTTTTACGACAGAGAAGTACTATAACCAGACGGATTGAATGAAACCGACCATTCGACAACAACACTCAGCATTAGTAAACACAAAAAGTCTCATTCTTTTCTATGACAAGGCCTGAGAGCACGTTGCTAAAATAACCCTGCAGAAGGTGAACGGATTTTTTCTAGAATGCTTTGCCTTATCCGCTATACTCTCCAGACTCACACCTACAGATTATGCCTTTTTCAAGCATATCGGAATTTCCCAAAATAGCTGATATTAAAAACGATTTCAGCGACTTCATCGCAACAAAAATTTACGTTTTTACGATATTGGCCCGCGTTGGCATAACTCTGTTGATTATTATGATCCTTATTTCGATCAATAAGGTTTTTTGTGACCCGATATATGCTCACCTGTATTTAAAAGGCTTCAAAGGATGGGTGGATAGCAACAAATAGTGTATTTCAGTGTTAGTTACAAATGGTTATATATATATATATATATATATATATATATATATATATGTATGTATATATATGTATATATATGTATATATATGTATATATAGCAACAAATAGTGTATTTCAGTGTTAGTTACAAATAGTTATATATACATATATATGTATATATATATATATATATATATATATATGTATATATATATATAGCATCAAATAGTGTATTTCAGTGTTAGTTACAAATAGTTATATATATATATATAATTATATATATATATATATGTATATATATATATATATATATATATATATATATATAAACTATGCGTGTGTTTGTGTGTGTATTACTATCCGAAAAAAGTATATGTGTCAAATAGAACAAATATTCGTTTGATCGTTCATCCATACAGTGAAAACATGTGCACCGATGGACCCTTGAAATCATTTGTAATTTTACTGGATGTAAACACACAAACATAGAAACTTATATATGTTTATAAACCCACATAATAATACATAGCATATCTTTTAAATTGTATTTGCACGACAATTCGCCTATTAGCAGTTGCATAAAAAAGTGCGTGCTCAACTTATCGTACTCTGAAAGGACCACACGCGGGAAGGCTTTTCTGAAGTCAGTCTATTTTTTCTTCGCAGCAGAGCTAATATTTCAACTACTGCTACCCACATCATGCAGCGTAGCAGCACAGCTTGTTACCGCAAATACGTTTGTGTATAACGGGGGTTCATAAAAAAGTGTGTATTTTAAGGATTTACAAATTAAGTAAAATAACAAACGTACAGCCTGGCAACAAGCAATATATTTCTCGAGAATTATTTTATAAAATTAGCTAATTACGTTTCGCAACTGAATGGCTTCGTAAAATAAACATATATAATATAATTGTTTGTTTGAAATGTTATTTATCCTAAACACACAATTGCTGCTGAGATGAAATATGTTAGTATCGGTTAAGAAACATTCTTAAATAGGCATCCTAAGTTTGTTTACATACATTTAAATATGAGCAAGTTATTAAAGCCTCTAAAATAGAAATCACGCATGTGAGGTGATATTATGTTTTATCAGCGCATTCCGCTTTCATCGATTAAATGTTACACAATAAAACTAACTACAGTCGCATTATAATTTAATCACAGTCCTCACAACTTTCATTTAACTTTGCTAAAAAAAAACTGCATCAATTTTAGAATAGATTATATTCGAGTAGAGAGAATTCCGGTATAGGCAACTCCAATGAACAGAGTTTCTTACCTTGTCGTTTTGAATCCAATAGTTAGCTTCTACCCAATTACTATTTCTAACGATCACTACGTAATCTTTATTACTCTCATCAACATATTATCCTCGAGTATCTTTCTATGTCTTGATAGATTATGACCTCCTTGAAATAAAATAACCTATATTTAATGGGAAGGAATTTCCTGATTGTCAGTCGAGACATTACGAGCCCCCAGAAGAATATTAAAACTATAGCGCACAAAAAAACGGTGAATAATGACCAAGATATTGTTTTAAATATAATTTTATAAATGTTTTAATGTAAGATGAAGTTTGATTTTACATGCGCATTTTCCTTCTATCTAATGGCAATAATTTCAATAAAAATTAGACGAAGCGTCTACGTTCTTATTATATTATACATCCCTTATGGTGTTCGTATAACTTTTCTTAAAAAATATTCTCATTGTTATTATCCTTGTTATTGATATTATTGTGTTTATATATCAGTAGTAATCGTGGTAGTAGTAGTAGTTGTAGAATTTACTAACTAGGTGTAGACGCAGAAGTCATCATCAAAGTGAACAACTTGTGTTGCTCTCTGGAGTTCGAGTGACAACAAGTCTCCCCACATTTCCAGTACTGTCCTCTTCTGTCGATGACCTATGCAAAAGAATTTGCCTAATTCAAACAGCCGGTTACCATTGGTTTCAAGTTGGTAGCGACCATTGCTCTTCAATAGAATTTGGGTGGAAACCCCTCCCCAAGCTCCCAGTACTTGTTGCATTCATCCAGGAGAGGACTGCCTTGTGCTTTCTCTCCGTGGTCTTTCCACCCTACCTTACCCTCTTCATTTATCTGGTAGGGCGCCAGTTTATGGTCACCCCCCCCACACACACACTGTTTCAGTTTCGATAATTTCATGTCTTTGTTTTATTATTATTATCATTATTACCATTATTATTATTATTATTATTATTATTATTATTATTATTATTATTATTATTATTATTATTATTTGTAAACAAGAGCTCTTATCAATGATCGTCAGTATCAACTATCATTGCCATCATCAGTAGCATAATTATCACTTAATTACTCTATAGGTGTCCTGACACAAGCCATTATTAGTTATTGCTCACAGTGGTTGTACCTCTGGTTGATACATATTTTCTCAACAGAAAGCGTGATTAATTGACGAATATATCCGAGGGGAATAAACTCTGCATAGTCAATCCCAAAGTCTACGTGGGAGGGCATTCTCTTACGAATTGTGGACATTTGCGATTTTATATATTGATTTTATGAACTTAAAACAGTTTTTGTTGTAATAATTATGTTTTCGGCGTGTTATTTATTGTGATCTTTTCGAAACACTAGCGTCCCCCTCAATGTAATAATCTCGAGTTACTCGAACAACATCAAATTCTCACACACTACAAACTGATGCCCCTAGCTGCCAGAAATTTATTTATTATAGACATTGAAAATGAGTCCTTGTTTCCTGCTTCTCTGACTGTACTAACATGCAAAATTTTAAATGTAATATGGACAGACATCTCGTTGCTTAACTCAGAAGAGTTCCATTGTAGACTTGATTCAAAATAGTAACTCGCTCTTGCAATCTGCCTTTCTTAAAGGTTAAACAGTGTTTTAAAAAACCTCTCATAATATTCATCATAATTAAATAGTTAACCTATCAATCTTATTTACACTTCTCCTTGGCATGCTTTTATGGTTGATAAATGGTTACTCATTAGTAATAATAAAACTAATATTCTTAAGATTTGCGGTCACTTGATCCCATGTAGAAACGACCATTTACTACTGTTTCAAAAGATACTTTCAGACAAATCATTCATTTTCGAAATGAACTGCGTGAACTTATAGTGATGAAACAGATATGGGCAGATTCATCTATATCTTAGTTAAGGAGGTAGACAGGGAAAAACCATAAGAAAAAGAATACGATATTACTTGCCTCTCTCAGTTTCTCAGTCGCCTTTCTTTATATCGCACATTGCTTCTAATTTTAACTGGGTAAAGGAAATACTTACTCATAGTATATATTTGGAACGTAAAGAAAATCATAGTAAAGTAAATGAGAGATATAGTAACAGCAGATTCACTAAGGAAAATGTGAATACTAGAGAAACAGTAAATAATAGGATAGGGATGAAAGTTAGCTACGAAAGAGGGCAGTGGAAAATGAAATAATTCCTTTTCAGAAAGAGGAAAAACGGGCAAAGATCACAATGAAATATCTGCCCTGTTGCTACACTAAAGTAAATTTGTCTTAAGTCAATACAAGGGAAATCCTTCTGATTTAAGGGGAATTTTATTTTAGCAGACTTACAGAATGCCCCTTTTGGGAGGTAGGTTTCCCTCCACAACAAAAACTACCTTGTGTAAATAGTGCTTTTTTTTTTTTGGAGAAACAAATAAGTTTATTCAAAAAAATATTCGAGTAGCGATAAAGAAAATTTAGTGTCTGAACCAAAACATGGGAATGCCACTTGTTAAAAAATATATTGGTAAATGAAAAAAAAAAAAAAAACGAAAAAAGTGCTGCGTTGAGGAAAATTACGGAGCTCTGGTAGAGGAAAATGGAACAATAGAGGAATATATGTTTGTAAAGGAAAATATAACATTAAGTCGGAGTATTAAGAAAATTTCGTATGGCTAAGAGGAGGAGAACATGCTGGTAAAGAAGAAAAGTTGGTATAGTAAACGAAGGATCAGGGTTAATAAGGAAAGACGGGAAACAAGAGTTGGTAGAGAAACACGGGGAAGATGGGTTGTTAAATAAACATAATACAAGGTGTTGTTATAGGGAATAAGAGGAAGACAGGTTTTCAAAGAACGACGACTGAGTAAGATAATCAAGGAGAGACACACAAGTTTGTGATTAGGAAGAGAGCTAACAAATAAGGAAGCGTGAAATAGTAAGGGAAATATGATGGTGGCAATACAGAACAAATAACAAAATGATATAAAATTAATTAAGGAGGGGGCGCTTTGATGACGAGAAAGGAGAGGTAAGAGTGATAAAAAAGACGGAAACAGGGTTCACAAAGAACAGAAAAACAGGGTTTGATAAGAAAAAAAAAAGCCCTGGACAAACAAAAAAGAGAAAGTTGGGTTTGTAATAATAACGGAGGAATATACGCAGGTAAAGAAGAAAACGAAGTGGATACTCCGTTAGAAAAATAACGAGGTACCAATAGTATTAGAAATAGGCCGGAACGACCGGTAATAAAAATTGGAAAGTTGGACGGGTAAATTAAAATGTTGAAACAATGCGGCACATGAATAGATAAGAGTGAAAAATCCCAAAAAGACGGAAGAAATGGTAAAACAAAATTTAAGGCCGTTTAAAAATAGTCGGGGAAAACGCTAATGAAATATGTACGGGGCAAGGACAGAGCTTAAAGAAGTAGAGAGAAGTTATTTGATTATGTAAAGCGTTTATTAAAACACACACACACACACATACACACACACAGGCACAATAAAGTTATGTGGTGGAATCCGAAGGCAGCATCAGTGCCAGCGGTATTACATGACTAGACTATTACAAAAACGTGCAGACACGAAAACCTGAGATTCAAGGGAAGAGTAGGAAATATTAAAACTGTCAGTATTTGATTCTAAAAAGTAACCGGATAATAATAATTGTTTCTGTCATTCGTCTGTTAGCAAAATGCGTGACAAAACAATATGTGGAAAAAAGAAGCAACAAAACTAGTGAACAAAAAAAAAAGAATAGAGGGTTTTAAAAGTGATTGCATAGGTGAGGATGAAGTTGAAAAGAGGGATGCATGATGAGAAAGGGTGAACAATAGAAAACTGTGGTTCTGTTTAAGCTACATTCGTCGGCAACAGAGGTTTAGACACATGGTAAGCTTTAAATGGGAAGCCAGTTGCTTAAATGTGAGGACACATATCTAGCATTTTTCTACTAAATATTTTTTCAGTTATTAAACCCGAACATTAGAAGATAATTCTTGAATGTGAAATATCAGTGTAATACCATGACCTCTCAGGTAGGACATTTCACAAATGATAGAAATGCGCTTCCTTGAATAAGCAGTTTAGCTCTCCCGAAAGCTATGCTGTAATGGTTATAATTTGAACCGATTCTACGCTGTTATCTAAATTGAAACGCTGGAATACTAATTACTGGAGAGTAAATACAAATTGAAGGAGATGTAGGCATATAGATTAAATACATTTGTGGAGAGGAAAGTATAGTTAGGCGTGAAACGGAATAAGTAGATATAAATATATAGAATGTTATATAGATATAGATATGTATTTACATAGTACATAAAGAGAAGGTAAGATAAAGAGAAGGCAACCATATATATATCAAAGGAAGGTGAAAAATTAATGTGTAACGGGATATAAAGAGGTGGTGGTGGTAAAGCATCATCAAGAACTTCCTTGGAAAGCCGCTCAGCTAATTGGGATCTTTGAAAGTCTTATTGTTATTACTATTTCAGAGAAAGCAAACTAGCGTTATTAGCGTGAAACGAATAATAAACAGAAAACTCGAATTGCAAGTTATTGAAATAATAGGCGAGTTTTTTGGAAATATGGGAAGACTTGTTGCCACACTAATTTAAGATAACATCTTACGTTAGTGCCAGTGAGAAATTACTGATGACTCACGTGAAGCTTTCGTCAATATAATAATTCAAAATATAAAAAAAAAAAAAATGACGACAGTTGGATACAAAATCTAGGTGAATAGATTATACACACAAAAAATATATAGCAAAAGCCTAATGAATTGGCCAGATATCTGAACAATATAAATTCTGTTACAGTAAGGTTAGAACGTGCCAATTATTATTGCAGCTTTGGGAACGGTTCCAGAGAACTTGCTCAAATTAGACCACAAGTTCTGTAAAAGTCTGTGAAACCTCAAGTAAAAATGTTGAACACAACTAAATAAAGCAAAGAATATATGGCGTGAATTTTGCAGCATTGGTTTTAGCACTTTTTTAATAAAGGCTTCACCAAATATCAAGGTTCGGAGGCAACTCGAGCATAAGGGTTAATGTACGTATTTTAGTTATTGGGACATGTGCGTAGTAATAGTTTATGGCAGTAATTTGATATCATTTACGAGGAGGGCTGAACAAGAAATTGTTTAGGCTGGACTTGAAGATGATGATATTGTAATAAGCTCGAAAGCAGCCCAGCAGAACAGATTTCCACAGGCGGGAAGTTCTAGGGAATGATCTTTGGTCATGGATCCATGTTTAGGTTTATGCAACGATAAAGGGGAGAGGAATTTATTGATAGTGATATCGGTTAGAGTGATTTTAGAAATGATGGGTGAGGCGTGGAGGCCATAAATTCAAGTTCAATCGAACACTTGCTATGAAAATAGCAATGGCGCACGGACAAGATCGTGACGTTTCTTCTATTGGAAAGATGCTGCAGAGAAGAGAAAATGGCATCTCTAAAATTACAAAGTATATTTACCACTCCATCAAGCCAGGGTAGGATGCTTGTGGCAGCAGTATTCAATCCTAGGAAACACTTGACGTTTATACAGTTAACGAATTACTTTAGCACTGAGATATCTACGGAGGCGGTAGCATGCTCAGAGCATTTTACCAGCGATCTTACGCAAACTTTTTTGATATCTTCTCATTTTAATTTACTAGTAAAAAATTATTTATGGAAATAAAACGTGCAATATATTGAAATAAGTAGTTTACGAAATAAAATAAACTAGTATGCCTTGCGATAAGTTAATAAACAGAATAAAACAATTTAACACAATACAAAGTATATTTTGACCCCCCTACCCTTGATGGAACTTTAGGAGCATTTGTAACGCTTAGTTATTCTTAGGAAATGTTATTGGGTTAAACGATTGCATGTTTGGGAAGCTATTTATATAATTTTTAAAGCTTTTTAAGTTAATATGCAAACGAGGATCACATAATAAGAATACTTAATTAAAAAAATATATTCGAAGTAAATAGGAACACGATAATATACTTATAAGTATAAGGAAGTATCTCGCTTATAAACAATTTTTTTTTTTAAATACGATATAATAAGAATTCATTCCATAATAGAATAAAAACAACTGCCCAAGTATTTTCGATATAATAGGTTAAATATGTGTTTTTGTTTGTTTTTTTCTTTTACATTAATTTTAATGTCATTTATGAACTCGAAATCCTAAAAGGAACCCTGTTTGTTTATATAGTCGATTTCCCTGTAAAACATAAACTTTCTTCATCTTAAAAAGAAGTATGTGCCCTATTGTCAGTAATTACTGTCCTTTCATCTTCATTACTAGAGAAGAGATGTACAAAGTGGTCGTATACAAAGATGGAAAACGCAAGTATTTCATGAGCTAAGAATTTTTATTGTGACAAAAATATTGAAGAAATCATCAATTAAAAAATAATCCAACTTTCAGAAACCGAGAGCGTAGCAGATACTAAACTTTGATTTTTAGGCTGACAGATGAGAAACGATTACTGTATGGATCAAGTAGAAGGGGACTTAAGTTTAAGGACTTTTATTCCGGTGACTTGTAAATCAGTTTCGTAATTTTGCTTTTAAATACTCACATTCCCTGGGCGAAGTTTCTACCAAAGAGGGAATAATTGCTGTTTTCTGGGTCGGAATCTTTTCATTTGACTCTTATACTTAGCGAGGTTTTAAGCCTAATGCAATTGTTGGCACTTCATTAAGTAGCTTTATCTTGTCCAGTGTATTTTTTCACACGCGGACTCACTATTATCGAGGTCTGAACGCCACTCGAGGATAAGTGTTAATGTGTAAGATAGTCTGGGACAGACTTATAATAGTATTTACTGGTAGAAATTGCGTATAATAAGGTGACGTTCAACAAGTATTTATTACATTGGACTTGAACTGTATAGCATTGTGATCAGCTCAAAAGCAAGTCAGCGTTTTATAGGCTGACAGTTCAAAGAAAGGCAAAGGTTCAGGTGAAATGTGGGTAGTAGTTGTAGCTGGTTGAGTGAGGTTTTCTAAATGTTTGGCAAGGAGAACCCATAGATTGAAGCTCAGATGAACATTTGCCATGAAAATAACGGTAAAACAGAAACAAGCTTGCAAGGTTTCTTTGGTGGGAAAGCGGCTTGAAAGTAGAGAAAAGGACAAACCTCCAGTAGATTTCAAACTTGGCTCTTAGAGAAGATTTATATACACTTTCTTAAGGTGCTTGTGACGATAAGTCAAAACATGTTTATAACAATCATACCCTTGCCCTCGGGCGAAGAGCGCAGTGTAGTTTTGATGCTATACTTCAACATTTCCGTTCTCGGTCCGTGGAAGGGAAATCCTTCATGATTGAGACAATATTCATTTTTGTTCCTATCCATAGTGCTCCTTTTGGGAGGCTAGATTTCCCCACATTTAAAACGGGCCTTGACTCTAATTCGTTCCTCGTGGAGAGGCAAGAAAATAGAAACAATTGTTAACGTGTATACATTTTTATGAAAAATAATTCGTATTTTAACTTTGTCTTTATAGAATATTTATGGTGTAAACTATATCTGCGTTGCAGTGGAAACACATTGGAAATAACAGTAAATAAAAAAGTTAAGATAAATTTCTATCAAATTTAACGAGCGTCGATCCAGACGGGAAAAAAACTGGGAATAAACGAATAAACGAATAGTCCTGCTACTATTTCATATGGCGAACTAGGTCGGTGAAAGGAAGAATCGCGTAAGAAAACTGTGGAACAAGTTTGGGAACTCCGTCAGGATGCGTGGAAAACGGGTTTAACACGACTGAACAAAAATAATAAAAATGTACGGGAAAACTGAACGATTATTTCTGTTATTATATTTTTTAATTTTTGAAGCTGAAAAAAAAAACCCATGTATTTAAAAGATGATATTTAGATTCGTGCTTTTCGGATATTTCACTTTCATTCACAATGATTTATCTGCAAAATAAAATATCAAAGATACTAAAGCGACAGCAGAAGGACAATAACCGAAAAAAACACACGTATGCACATATGCGACTTTTTGTGTGTTTGTATACTTTCAATCATGTATGCGTGTATAAAGAAAGAGATGGAAAAAGATTGAAAGATGGAGTGTAAAACGTAGTCTGATTACCTTCTTTATTGCAAAGAGACAGAGAGAAAGGGAAAGGGGGAAAGACAGAGAGAGAGTGAGAGAGAGAGAGCGTACGTAAGGAAACCCCACGAAGTTGTGGTGTGTGTATGTGCCCGCTTCATATTGAGGTATGGGGCAAACATATGAGTAAAAGCTTATATATATATATATATATATATATATATATATATATATATATATATATATATATATATATATATGAGTATATATGTGTGTGTGCGTGTACATATCTGTATGCATAAATATATATATATATATATATATCTATAGCTATAAGTATATATACATATATAGCTATAAGTATATATATATATATATATATATATATATATATATATATATATATGATGTATACGCGTCTTAAAGCGCTCGCTATGATATTCATTCGATCCTATTATGTATTAAAGAGTAACATAGCAAGGTTATCTTCCTGATACATACACACGCACACGCACATATATATATATATATATATATATATATATATGTGTGTGTGTGTGTGTGTGTGTGTGTGTGTGGGTGGGTGTGGGATTGCGTATATATATATATATATATATATACATACATACATATACTTGCATATATATATTTATGGAAACCCACACGTATATATATGTGTGTGGGTGTGTGTGTGTAAATGATGTGCATTAGTAAAAAATGTAGCCTAAATTTATATCGTGATAGTTAGATACAGAGAGAAAGAAAGAAAGAAAATATTTAAATAAAAAGCAATACTTTTTTAATGTGACATCGGTAAAAGCAGAAAAATTGAAATCTTACCGTATATATATATATATTTATATATATATATATATATATATATATATATATATATATATATATATATATATATATATTATTGATATTACCAAATAGATAGATAGATTGATAGATAGATGGATATATATATATATATATAGAGAGAGAGAGATAGGAGATAGATAGATAAAAAGTGATATATAAAGAGACGTGTATAAAGAGGGGAAAAGTTGTCATTCTATTCTTCTTAATTAATTGCTTTGTATTTTTCAATAACATGTATTTGAAGACCAATGGTGTGGTGCTCATATATTTGAAATCATATTCTATCTAGTCAGTCAAAAAAAATATTCGTTTGCTTTATAGAACTTATACAAAAACAGACATTCACACACACACACACACACACGTGTGTGTGTGTGTGTGTGTGTGTGTGTGTGTGTGTGTGTGTGAGACTAAGCTATAAACATTATACATATACATAGATTAAATTTCCTAGCAAGGCAGGTGATTAACTTCCTGAGTGATAAAAAGAAAAGACGAAGTATACTGCGATGTAGAAATTGATAAGAATAGATTCAGAAAAATACTTAGTTTCCTGGCATCGTGGCTCGAATGCAAGTAGGAATGCAGGTGGCAAACATACTTCGATCGAGAAATACGTAGCTGAGAAAGAGAAGTTAAAGATATGTGCATTTATCTTTGCACATTTCTACACAGCAATTATGAAACGAACAGGATAGTTTGTTAAATTAAATTCCTGTAATATCTGTTATTCGTGCGATGATGAATGTCTAGTATCTGTTCTTTCTTCACTGGGAAACCTCACGGTTTTTCCCTTCTCCTCAGAAAGAGGAGTATTTTACTTACGCTAGGAGCACTGTATTCGAGTGGGGAGAGCATTTTTTTAACCGTGGGCATGGCAAAATAAAATTTTGTAGTTAAGATTCTCCATATAAAAAATATGAATGTAATCGTGAGGGAAAGTCAAAAGATATCCCAATCGTATCTCTGTTGTCCCTCGTGGTTAATTCAGATTTTTTATCCTCTTTAGGAAATAGGTTTTGTTTGAACGTCGCTAGTATGATTGAACCAGGGTGGAGATTCGACGAGCCTTTACATTGTTCTTTAAATGGGGAAGCAACCATGTGCCAACTGTCTTATTATTTTTTTTAATTTGTTTTTTTTTTTCTCCAGAGTTTTAATTTATTCCCGAGGCGATCGGTAAAGGGGGTCTAAATAATAAGGAAACTAAAAGATTATTACATACAGATAATTCCCATATTCCCATTTTTATCCGACAATCTGGGAAAGTGAAAAACATTATATAGCTTTTTTCTTAAGAAACCAAAACTAAGAATTACATAAACAGTAATGGTATTCCTACTGAATTGCTCAATACATACATTAATTACATCATGTAATCTGGCGACGATGAAAGTCTATTATCTGTGCTGTTCCGATGCTCAACTTCGTAGAATTTTTTTACCTGCAAATAAGACAGGGTATTATGCATTGCTTCAAGCATTTGATTCGAGAAGTAGCGCGAGGAAACCACAAGTTTTTTGAGGGAATGGAGCAAAGTTATTTATGGACTGTTGGGTTTCCCAACATTAAAACTGAATTTACTCTTTTAAAAAAAAAATCAGATTTGAGGATCAAATTAATCATGATAGTAAAATAAAACACAATAACTCTATAACTCAAGTTTAGCCGATACACTAATGGTGAAGAATGTCTAGTATCGGATGGTTAACATCACATGTGTTATCTCCTCATATTTACAAAGGTGTTCTCATGTTGCGCTTTAAGTGCACATTCACGAGAGAGTTTGGCTTCTTTAAATTTTGACGGACTGTAGATCCCCCCCTGTAAAGGTTCATAGGCATGAAATGTTTATGGCAAAGGTTGCGCAATCTTCAACCACACATCTCCTGAGTCGACATTGTTGAATACCAGTGGCAAGTTAAGATTCAAGGGGATTCGAAACAATGCCGAGACAGCGCCTAGAATTCTCAAATGGTCACCCATCTGATACTAGACAGGCTCACCGTTCGATGATCGGACTAGAACCGGTGTACCAACGCGATAATGCCGTACGCACGACAGAGTAAGATATATTAAATCGGAATTTTTGAAAGGATGTAGTAAAAGTATGCATT
>NC_136487.1:169422851-169442851 GCF_053919585.1 Euprymna scolopes | reverse complement strand
TGTCAGAAACGTTAGATGTTTTCTCTCATGGGATGCGCAATCAATATGACTAAGTAATAATCAAGTTTAAGTGGAGAAACAAAGAAAAATATACCAGTTGTTTGCTTTAGATTTACGGATCCGACTCGGAGGGATTGTTGCACTTTGCAGAATTTTCACTAACTTATACATCTATGTACACACACATACGCGCGCACACACACACATACACACATATATATATATATATATATATATATATATATATATATATATATATATATCGTCGTTGGCAGAACTCGGATACGAGTATACTTTTGCTCATTGACACACACATATACACACATATATATATATATATATATATATATATATATATATATATATGCGTGTGTGTGTGTTTGTGTGTACGTATATATAGCGAACTTTGCTGGAGTACAAGTTGTATCGGTTGAAGAGTATGTGCAGTTTATTGTGTATTGTGCAGTTTTTTATGCTAATACTAATATATAACAATTATTCATGTACACTCTTTTATTCGAGTATTTTATGTTAGAACTTCTTTTGCGTAATGCATGCATGGATCGAAAATATTATCTTCACTAAATTTAGTGCATCATGAAAGGCAGTGGAGACTACGTACATGATTATTAGGAAACTTTTGCGCAAACCCTAACTACCTTTCTCCATAATCGGCACTGCTTGGGGACAATGATAAAAAGAGATAAACAGAAATCGTATTGGAATTCTTAAATGGTCACCCGTTTTAATACTGCCCAGGATAATTTTAGCTTAACGCCGTCTTAACGGGAAATGGTATGCTAATGTATTCATGCCCTGTCAGATCTTAGTTATTATATAAATTCATCTATATCAATTGGTCTTCACTAAAATGTTTGTTATTCGATAGAGTTTGAGGTTTGACGTTTCGGGTTCTGCCAGACATTCGGCAGTATGTAATTAACAATGGTTTAAAAAATTATGCGAAGCCGAAATTGCGCAACAATTAAAGAACACATTTTTATAAATAAAGATTGTTTGCAACTTTATTAAATTTCGCAGGGGCTTAGAAAGATCTTAAATTTACAGAAAGATATCATCAAGCATGCAGAATCTATTTAAGTTAAACACCATTCAGTGCCTTTTTATAGACCTACACACACACACACACACAAACACACACACACACAAACACATACACACGTATGTATATATAAATGATATATATATATATATAAGACTATAAACTTATATATATATACACACATATATATATATATATATATCATTGTATAAATATATGTATAATGGAGTATATAAACATATATATATATATGTATATATATTTATATTTAAATATATATTTGCATGTATATAAATATATATAAGTATATATACATATATAATATAATTATATATATATGCATATATAATTATATATACGTATATATATATTTATATATATATATATACACGCACATATATATATATACATATATATATATATATATATATATATATATATATATATATAATGAATGTATATGAGTTCTTTCGCACCAACATACTTATATTAAACATGTTTGAATATTTCGTTGGTGGGAATGTTCTTTTTGTTGGTGAAACGCCAATATAATAACTTAAACTTTCAATTCAATGTATAGAAATAAATATTTTTACACCCAGTATTCTGAATGAGTTATATATTTATTTTCTGTTTTTAATGCCTTCCATTTTATGTCCCCTCTCATTCATGGAATAAGAAGAAAATGTGAAAAATAGATAAAAACTGAGAGAAAAGCTGAATGCATAATTTGGCATTTTATTGACCGATGATTAGAGAGCAAAAGCGAAAAAAAGATTGCAGAAGAATGGTTGAGAAAAGAAGCAGTAGAAATGGTGAAAGAAATGGAAGCCAATAGAGAGAAAGAACCGTAACAACAACAACCCACATAATAATAATAATAATAATAATAATAATAATAATAATAATAATATTAATAATAATAATAATAATAAGAAGAAGAAGAAGAAGAAGAAGAAGAAGAAGAAGAAGAAGAAAAATGTTTCTCGTGTAAGTTTTTTTAGATAACGATTAGTTAATAACATTATCCGGGCTACTTCTCTCATATTTAGTTCCAATCACTGTAGCCTATTGCAGGTGTTAAATGACATTCCAGTTGTATGCAGCAGTTAGAGTAAGCAAATAATATGAACAGGAAATGGATCGAGAAGAAATAGAGAAACAACTGAAATTATATTTAGGAGAAGAAACAGAATGGAAAAGAAACCAAAACCGAAAAAAAGAACAAACACGAAAATAAGGAAGAGTTGAAGAACAACGGGGCCGAAGATTATGAAGAAAGGGAGATAGAAAAGCAATAATAATAAGGCCTAACATACGTAGATGATGATGGGGTCCATGTTAGGGGTAGGTTAAAAGATACACTAAAACAAACAATGGAGCCGAAGAAGACATCGAGAAAAAATTGAAAATGAATGAAGTAACACAACGATGAAGAAATAACAAATAACAAAAAAGATGAAATATTTAATACATAAAATAAGATACGAAATATAATTCGAATTAGGAAGTTGATGGAAAAGAAAAGACAATAAGACGAAAAGAAATGGTAACATAAAAGAAAGAAAGAAAGATGGAAAGAGAATTAAGTCAAAAAGGAGTAAACGAGAGGCAAAAAAGAAAGAATAAAAAGAAAAGAAAATACGGAGGAAGGAGAAGAAAAGGAAAAGACAAAGAGGGGAAGAAAAATGGTTGATATAAAAAGAAGTTACAAAATGGGGAAATATAGACGGAAAAGAGAGCGTACAAGATAGAAAAGAGAGAGTTTGATTCAAAGGGACAAAAGGGGCCGGGAGAACGAGTATAAAAAAGCAACGAAAGACGAATAAGAATAAAGAAGTGCGAGTGGAAAGCATGAATCGTGGCGAAAGTCAAAAAAAGAAAACAAAAGTTAGCTTGATTAGCGAAACTCAGGGGAACTATTGATATTTTACAGTAGTAGTGATGGTGGTAGTAGTAGTAGTAGTAGGAGTAGTAGTAGATACAGAATCGCTATTTATTATAAATTGATTCAATATCCCTACGATGGTTGCTTTAAAGAAAAAAAAAACTCTACTTTTTAAACTCCAAAAGTTAAAGAGCTACGAAAGCAGAAGTTCTACTATGCAAATACGCGACCTTTATGCTCCAAAATTTGTTTTTGTACATAACCACAACTATGCCCAATGCACATTTACCACTTATGTGGCTGTGCATGGCGTCTCCAGCGTGTATTGTCATACAAGCGTCGTTCCAAATGTCATGACTCCTATTCTTTAATTCAAAATGTTGAACTGCTACGAAGACGGAAATAGTAACATTAAATTGAGCTTTCGTGTTCCAGATTTAAACTTTCTATTTAGGCACTAGCATTCTCATGCATTCTTCTATCTTATGACAGAAAATTATTTCCACTTGTCTCACACTGTAAATATCTATAACAGACAGATGATAAAACTTTCAAGTCGTGAACGTATCGGTTCAGTCATCATAACAATGCAATTTCTAATCATTGTTGATCTATTGGTGCGGAAAGAAAAATACGAGTTATGACTTTTAGAAAGCCAATTGCAGATATACTTAAAGTGGAATACATACTAAGGGAACGCGATTTCATTAGAATGTGTAATTTGGAAGAATAAGACGAAGAGAGTTGGGATTCAAAATAATAGTGAAAGGAAAGAGACGAAGAGACTTATAAAGAATTAAGAGTTTCTAAAAACTTTGACAAAAAGAAAGCAATTATGAGGAAAAATGAATAACTAAAACGAACAAAAATATCGAATTTAGTAAAAAAAAAAGATGAAAAAAAGAAAAAAAGAAAAAAAACAATGTAGATCGAGAGATGCCCTTTTCTCTTTCCTGCATCCTCTTTTACACAAAAGAGATGTTGCAAGCCCGTCTCTGCTCTATCCTTATTTTCTTGGAAAGTGCTCGACTGAACTCCAATCTATGATTTCCCTGTTGCATTACTTTAACAAAAAAAAAAAAAAACTAGCTACGGCCATATAAACGATTTCCCCATATCTCTATGTGTGCCTTAATCTAAACGCAGATTCCATGAACAAATATTCTTTCCCATAACTGCCCGCCTGTGCAACACTGTTCCCCTGTGTTGCTTCTCGTTGAATACAACATGGTAACATTCAACTGCAATGTAAACAAGTTCTTCTTTAGCCTTCCAATAAATTCTACCCAATTTACACCTTCGATTCATATCCCCGTATTCTCAAGGGGAAATTGGGCCTTGGTAAGTGGTGATTCTCAAAGTAAAAAAAAAGGTAAAACGATGCCAGCTACTGATGAAAGGAATATGAAAAACGAACGACAAAAGAGACTGCAGAGGTCACGTGAGAATAGAGAGAAAATCATGAGAAAAAAGGAGAAATGGAATCAGTAAGAAAGGGAGAGGGGTATTGGAAGTGGCAATGCATGAAAAGAGAGAGTATACAGAAAAAAGTGTGTAAAGGAAAAGAGGGTGTGAAAGGATAAAGGTTTATAGATATATAGATAGAGATGAAAAGAGGGCGCAGGGAGATGATCAGCTAAAGAAAATACGATTGTATACATAGAATCTGGTAGGTAAGCAAAAATAGCGAACGAGAGTGAGACAAAAAAAAGACCACTATAAATACAAAAAAAAACAACTACCAATAAACACATAAAAAAGGCTTAGAAAAACAAAACTAAAGTGTAGAATAAAGATAGAAAAAAGACAAAGAAAAAATGGAGAAAAGGAACAAAATCACATCGAAATATTAAAAAAAAAAAAGTTCAAATTTCTAATGAGTAGAAAAAAAGTATTCTGAGATGGACGATCGAATTGGATGGAAAGAAGAATGCGAGGCAAACAACGGACAAATGAAGCTACCATGTAGGAGAAGGGCTAGAGGCGTGCGGCCGGCGGACTGGGTTGGTGTGTTAGATAAGCTGTTGAAACACCCATATCCTCTGCACACATCACGACCTCTGATATAGAGGCGAGTTGTGAGAAAAAATCTCGAAGGGGTCGGGATGAAGATGGATTTAAGGGATGTAGAAGTAGAACGGATAGGTGAAGATAGGAGATATAGAGAACTATATGGATAGAGCATTGAGTTAGAGTGAATTAGAAAAAAAAAGAAATTAAAAAAGGCGTTGTGAGGAGAAAGTAATAGAAAAAAACGATATATATATATATATATATATATATATATATATATATATATATATATATATATATATATATATATATATATATATATATATATATATATATATATATATATATATATACACACACACTGGGAGAGAGAAAAAGGGAAAGAGTTTACGAAGAATAGAGGTATATGCATACGTAGATATAGAGAAAGAGAAAAGTCCGGGTGAAGTATCAGCAGCGAAATAAAGGGAAAAGAGGGAGAGAGGGGGTGTATTTTTTAATTTATTAATGTTTAGTCGTAAATAAAGGTCGAAACCCATCTCGAGAATATGTATTAAATATATATTAGGTGGACGGTAAAACATGCTATTGACGGTGATTAGTCAGTAATTTTATATTTAAGAAGTTAAACCAATAAGAATTTATTTACATCAATCTTGAAAACAACCTTGTTCAGTCAGCATCGAAGCATACCTGAGTTATTGTGTTCTACTATTATTTTTGTAATGACGTTACGTTTTAAAGACAGAAAGTTAACAGAGGGAGTAAGAGAACCAGAGATAAACAGATGAAGAGAGAGGGAAACTATTGACAATGGTTTTATCTAGATGCGTTCCTTTTGTGTTAGAGAGTAGAAGAACAGAATATAAAGAGGGTAGAAAGAGAAAGAGAAGGAAAGGCATATGAAAAGAATTAAATTGAAAGCAATAAAAATATCAATCGGGAAAGGGTCGTCGGAAAGCACATGTAAATTAGAAACAAAACAGTTGGGAAATGTAGGGATAGTTTTGAATATAAATACGAGATGAGAAATAAATTATAAAAACAAATTCACTTAATAGATCTGGAAAGAATTATATAAAAACAATAATTATCTAGGCACTTGTGCCTTTATATATAGCTATCGTGATACGAAAAAGAGAATCATTAAATGCCTACTGGAAAGAACATGAATGCGTATTAAACATTATCCCGGAATTTCTAAGAATTCTGTGACTAGAAGTTCCTCAGGAACACCTGTCATAAAGATACTTTCCCTGGAGGTAAACCATGAGCAAATATTCAATATGATATAGTATTCGCAGTCAATAGAAGATATTTGTAACCTAGTAAAAACAACCTTAATTTTTACGAGGGATGGTGCACGTTCTCCAAGTGATGTTACCTCAAATAGTAACACGGACCAATCGATATCATCTTCTTTTGGACATGGAATTCAACAATACCATGAACCCCAAAAATATATATACTACATCAGATATACATTGGTAAATGTGGAGAGAAATATGTTCGCAACTTATTTACTAAACCAGTGTTTTACTTATAATATTTCTTGGATATACGATTATGTATTTATCTCATAGCAGTGACATATAGATAACGTTTTCAGGGCAGTTTCTCAAGTGAAAAAAAACGCAGAAATATTGTAATAGTGAGTACAAACGTGTAATAAATTTTTCTAAAAACATTAGTAAAATGGGCAGGTGCTAAGCCACCCCTACAACCCCCTCTGCACGCCCTTGTCTCATATAGAGATCAGGTTTTAGCCCCGGGAATGGAGACATCTTGATTTCTTAGAAATTTGGCTAAAGTAAAACGAAGGAAAGAGCGGTATAAAAACACACTCTTTCTAGTTATATATTTTTATAATCGTCGGTTACTCCTAACTTATGTTAAAATATGCGCTTTTTTCTTTAGTAATCGAAAAATTTATTAAACCCCTCATTTTGCACATTGATACTGGTTATTGTTTCTACAAAACAAAATACTACACTATGAGATTATTTCATTTAATACCTCTTGTTACTGGCATATCGATGATCCGTGGTTTTTAAAATGCCTAACGCGTTTTGATGGCCTTAACTAGATAAATACAGGCCTCATAGATATATTATTTAATGACATGAATAGAATTCAAGAGACATAGAGAAACTCTATTAGGTTCTACGCAGTTTGGAAGTTTAAATATAATTAATAAATATATACTTGCACATTTCTTACATTGTCCATTACTGTCTTACATAAGCTTGTCTCAAAAAACAATGTCGACCTGACTCTAGAATCGGCAGGTCGGCTGCTTGAAAACTTCTGGTTAAGAGGGCTGACGCAGCTAATAAAATACACATCTTCTGAGAATAGTCACGATTTTTTTCTTTTTTTATGATTCGTGAGCAGACAGTGTCCAATGTGGTTACGTTAGCTGTAGTCGTGAAGGATAGGCAAACATTATTCAAAATAACTTTTAATTTGTCCTTCGCGTTATTTCGTTTTGCCAAAGTTGTGATCTTTTTAATAAAATTTATTTGGATGCTGCTTGCACTTTAATCCGTCTGAATTTGTAAAGGTATTATGCGGATATTTTTCTTGCCCGACGTTCAGTTGTTACGTATATATTTGATGATTAAACCGGTAATTCTGAAATAGATTCTCTGCTTTATATATTTTATATCTAAATACAAATTATATATATATATATATATATATATATATCATGCAGTAATTCTTTAACACAACTGTTTTTAATTTATATAAATTAGTACTCTCTGAAATGCGTGAAGATTAGAAAAATAATCTGAACAAATAATTGGAAACTGACATAGTTATTTGTTTACAATGTTTCAATTCTTTTTCATGTCGATCCAGGAATCTCGGAGAAACTTTGTCAGACTGCAAATATGTTATATAGTCGAATTTATAGTCTTTTTGTAGCTCTTTTTGTAAACCATTTTATCTTTGACATCGGCGAATAAGGGAAACTTTAAAAATAATGTTCTGTGTATTTACGTCAGGAAGATAGTATCTCCAGCCATGAAATTTAGAGGATAAACTACGAGACACTGTCATTGGTTTGCTTTTGGTTTACAGACCACAATTAGGTTTGCAAATAGAAAAAAGGTATAGAAAATGTAATGTACGGTACATTTTAGTCAGAAAGCTCCGAATAAACAAAATAATACACCTTATTTTACTTTGGTTATTTGTCAGATGAAGCGCATATATCAGGCGGAAGTTTTCTACTAAACTCCACTCCTCCTAATGCATTACATCTAACTGCGCAGCTGCCATTGCTAACGGGCCCCACGAATACCGCAGTTTCATCCGACATAAGCCCACTACAAATAGGCACACATTTATAGAAGCTAAAAGTAATTGTAGGAGGGGAATAAACGCAGCGAAGCGAAAAAGTAATGAAACCACGAGAAAACGCATTAGAGAGCAGAAATAAGGGACTTGTGATTTCTGGAAAGTTTATATCAGTTCAGTAAATAACGGGCACTCACCAATTCCCCAATTATTAAACAATCGTGAGGTTGTTGGCACAGCAACATAAAAAAAAGCTGCTTGCCCGTCGGTTTCGCTTCGACCTTACTTTTACCCAAATAACTACTCTCGGTCAGATTATCAGTTGTGTGCAGAGAACACAATAAAACTCGCCCCTTCCCAAGTACATGATATTATGAAAGACATAGGCACATTAAAAGCATAGAGACCTAATCTCTTCTGGGCTATATTAAGAAAAAAATGCACCGCAAAGCTTGCTCCAGGCATTTCCAAACTTTTCAACAAATGCCTTAGCCAATATTGCGTTCCTGACTGCTGGAAATCTATTTATGTGGTAGCAGATCAAAATAATTCGGCGAATAAATTGACGGAGGAAATTATCGCCTCAAGGGATTCCTCCGAGATGGGTATATTTGCTGACGAAACTACACTGCATTCTATGAGAGACACAAGGAAAAAACAAATGTAAACATATCCTAGAATGGCCGAAACCCGAGAGAAAGCAGTTCAATCTGTAGGGGATAGAGAATAAAAATAGATAGTGTCATTCAATCCTGACAGGATAAGTCTTTTTTTAATACATACAAGAAAGTTTCTTAATCATTAACAGCCATTGTAATGGCACAACTTCTTAGCCTGAACGCTATCAGGGAACATGAATTCGAACAGATATATTGGGGGCATTGCAAAGGCTACCGCAAAGAAGTTTCGCTTGCTCTATCGTGCTAGAACGTTACTTATATCTAATAGGATTACTGTTGTGAAGGAACATAACTGGCTATACACCGGTTACAAACTGTATATATATATTGGACTGTTTGGCAGACAGCGGCAGACAGCGGCAGACAAGCAGTCGCAGTAAGACGGATAGTCTTACGTGTTGATTATCAGACTTTCTTCCCCATACTTGTTACTATGTACTTCTATTTACCTTAGGCGAGCAGCCTTACGTTTCTGTATTATAAATAAACCCCATTACACATACCACTCGGTGTAACTCACGTTTGTCTTTATTTCCTAAGTATTTAGGAATATAACAATGGCGACGAGGATGAGATCCCTTATGAGAGGATATGTGTAATGGCCTGGTATGGACAAGGAAGTTGAAAAATGTGTCAAGACATGCAGAGGATGTCAATTAGCAGCTCGAGATCCTCCAGTAAAAACGACGCCATGGCCAAAGACGGACCTACCCTGGTCACGTCTGCATATTGATTATGCGGGACCTATAAATGGTTATTTTTACTTGATTATTGTAGATTCTTTTTCAAAATGGCCAGAAATATTTAAGTTTAGACATCCAACAGCAAAAAAACACTGTGAGTGCGCTTAATGAAATTTTTAGCCGTTTTGGAGTGCCAAAAACCTTAGTGAGCGATAATGGAACAGCATTTACTGCTCATGAATGCAAAGAATTCTGTGACTCACTAAATATTCTACATATGACAACACCTGTGTACCATCCACGATCGAATGGGTTGGCCGAAAAATTTGTAGATACGTTTAAAAGGGCACTTAAGAAAAATCTTACTACGGACACAGACGAACAATGTATTCAAACATTTTTAGCAATTTACAGGGTGACACCAAATCCTAATAATAATGTCAATTCTTCCCCGGCTGAGCTAATGTTTGCAAGAAAGATAAGATCTGTCTTCGATAGGCTGCTACCAGAGAAAAAGAAAGTTTTCAAAAAAGAAAACCTTAATACCAAGTGCTTCTCCCCAGGTGAAAATGTATATTTCAAAAATTTTCAAAATGGACGAAATCAGTGGGTTGAAGGTATTATCAAAAAAAGGATTGGGAGCATGGTCTATACCATCCAAGGATTAAGTTTTGTCTGCAAAAGACACAGAAATCAAATACGTCCCAGACTGTCTCCAAATGTGGAAGAGACACCAATGGAAACATTGTGCGATATTTTTGATATACCAAAACCAGCGTGTGTACCGCAAACAATGAATATTTCGCCTGAACCGACCATACGGGCTGGACAGAAACCTTTACCCCGGGTAACGCTGACCAGAAGGAAAAGCGCAAGAAAGAGAAAAAATACCAGGAGATTAAGCCCTGACCCTAAAAGGAAGATTTCAGCTTCAGGGGGAGGTGTTGTGAAGGAACATAACTGGCTATACACCGGTTACAAACTGTATATATATATTGGACTGTTTGGCAGACAGCGGCAGACAGCGGCAGACAGCGGCAGACAAGCAGTCGCAGTAAGACGGATAGTCTTACGTGTTGATTATCAGACTTTCTTCCCCATACTTGTTACTATGTACTTCTATTTACCTTAGGCGAGCAGCCTTACGTTTCTGTATTATAAATAAACCCCATTACACATACCACTCGGTGTAACTCACGTTTGTCTTTATTTCCTAAGTATTTAGGAATATAACAATTACTTACCTCTACAAGCCACTTTTCTTCATATTTCGGCGCGTGCATATCTCACTTTAAAACAGGGTTCAAAAGAGAGTCGCCAATATACTAGGTTCCGCACTCTCAACAAGGCGTCAATCTATGGACGAGATGTTTCGTGCTTATGCCTGTTTTACAAATATTTATATTGTAAATGCTTCGAGGAATCACACTCCTTTGTACACCCACGACGTAAACACCCCTCCCCCAGAAAAAAAACGACAAAATGTAAAATAATATCCCCGCAAAATCGAGATTTCTAGATGCCAGAACGACTTGTATTTTAATAATTTATTCGGTCGGACTGCTAGAATTTGAAATTTCCTTGCGGGTCCCTACTTCCCTGTCTGTATTGGCATGCAACAGTATAAGTGTAACGTAAACTCGCTACATAGTACCCCTGCGAATTATATCCCAGAGAGTATCTACGACATCAAAGTCGTACTGTGATTTTTCTTGTCTTAATATGCAACAAAAAAAATATTTGCACATTTATTATTTTTCTTGTTTTTTCCGGAGAATATTATATCTTGATTATAGTGTTGCAAGCAATACAGCTTCAAGTAGTCGGCATATTGTTAGTCTCGCGAGTGAACCGGTCTGTACACTGAAGGCGTTGTAATCAACTCTAAAACATGGTTCAAGTGTGACATAAATACAGCTCGAAATCACATTCCACAAACTTCAGCATTATTTTTTTATTATTTGCTGGGCAAACTTGGTTTTTGTTTTTTTTTTAAATTGAATCTCTGGGTAAAAAATGAGAAAGTTACTGTCTTCAATATCTACTCATGTCGGTTGTTTTAATTCTAAGGTAAGTTTAAATTATAATGAAAGATGACATTTGTCAGTTTATTTTTTAAGGATCGAATTTTGTGATTTCTAGTTACATTTATGATTATTGTCTATTAGTATAACACAAGTTTTAGTTACGATTTTTTTTCAATTTTTAAAAAATCTTTATTATTTTATTGGGGTATTCAAAAAAAGTAAAATTTAGACGACCTTGAAGTTCATCCTCAAACAACCTACTAACAAATGTCTCTATTTCATTATAATTTAAAATTATTTATCTTATAATAAAACAGAGGCAATTAATTCCTTTTTACTTACCCAACAAAAAAATTTAAAAAAAATAATTACAATGGACACCAAGGATCCCTTTTGAATTAAAAAAAAATCATTATTAAACAAGGTTTGCTGATGGAGAGGCCTCCTTACGATATAGAAATATTGAAACACTCCCTTACAAAAGTGGTAATTTTATAAAGTATTTTATAGACTTTTTCGTAAATATAATTTTTAGTTTTGTTTAAATCTTATGTGATGTCGAAAAATTCTTGAAAAAATAGATTTCCATACTTATAGTTATTTTCTCGTTTATGAAAATCTTATCCAAGCATGACATAAAAAATGTAATTACTATTTTCCCTTCTTTTATTATTCAGCCAATTAAAATCATTACACAATAGTTTACTTGTATAACAAAGAAATATATGTAATATAAATCATATAAATTAAATAATTAAATTCCACTTTTTTCATTCTAGGTTCACAAACTATATTTACTTCAACAATTAAAATTATTTACTTAAATAATTAAAATTATTTGCCTCAAAAATAAAAATTATTTGGTGTCTTCTCTCTTATCTCCTTTCATAAATGATGAAGAGGAGACGACATCCAGAAATAATTTAATTTTTTCTCGACGGTATTATTTGTAAATATTGTATAAATAAACGAATCTCCCGATTGGTAGAATTATCTCTCTACACTGATGATTGCGTAAGCATTAAATACGTGTGGTTGTATGTATTGTATGTATAAAATATAATTATATAAAAATGCACACATACATACACACACACACACACACACACACACACACATATATATATATATATATATATATATATATATATATATATATTAAATAGTTCGAATTGATAGCGACTTTCATATACTTTTCAGCATTGAGGAATCTTCACTGTGAAGATCTCTATATAACAAATGCCCCGAGCGTTTAAACTTTTCCGGGAATCTTGGAGCTAGCTTACAAATAAAGTCTTTTCATATGATATCACGTCTGCACAAATTAGGTAATCACTTTGACAACGTTCGACAAATCATTTACTATTTTACTTGCAAGGTGGCTTACATTATATATCATTTATCGTATGGGGATATAAATTATTTATTAACAATACATATTTTGCAATTACTACCTTTATATTTATACGTGAGGAATTTAATTATGAAGGTTAGTGTCCTACTGGTTTTACTTTGCGAACCCCTGAGCACGAACCATATTCAACGCATATGTAAAACGCGTCCATCACTTATGCCAGCTTAAACGAATTTACATAAGAATTGCGTAAGAACTATTTATGTATTTCGAAGTAAACCAGATCAGAAAAGATCTGCCACACTATTTATCCAATGGAACAATCAACCTATAATCTTTTAAAGGCCAATGCAAGAATGCTCAACTCCGAAGTAGGTTAAGATGCCTCTTTTATCTGTATGTCGTTACACATTAATGAGAATATTTCCGTCAGCCAGTTACAATAAATTAAAAACACCTTCGAAGATATTGCTTGTTCAAAAGTTAAGTCCGACCGAAACATACTGATGATTATGTAGCTCAATTTACTTGCTTATGAAAACCGCTTTATACGAATGATACGTTCTACTATATTTCTCACGGTAATTGGCCGAACCGTTTGTTCGTTGCTAATGGAGCCAGGCCAAGCTTTCAGTCCAGGTTAAACTCTCCGGACAGGCAGTAATGTTGACACCATGCACTGATGATTTCATAAAAGATGGCAAACTGGTATCTACATATACTATAAATTACTGTAGTAATAAGTGTGTGTATATATATATATATATATATATATATATATATATATATATATATATATATATATATATATATATATATATATATATATATATATATATATATATATATATATATATATAAAATATATTTTAGTCATCGACATACAGACCTGTTTCGTTGTTTCACAACTCATCAGTGCCGCTAGACTAACACCTCTCCCAAGCCGAGGATCGAACCTAGAACCGTCGTGATGACAGTCGGCAGTTCTACCCCCTGACTACGGAATCGGTGGCCGAAATTAAACTGTCGGAATGCGTATTAAATAAACATCCGTCCGCTACTCGTAGAGGGCTCAAACGTTTTGTTTGTAAACAAATTGCGAGCTTCGCATTATTTCAGCTAAATTAAGTAGCGAGTAAGATAATTTACGAGAGTGCTCTACCAAAGAGGGGAGCTTTATAAAATATATTTTAGTCATCGACATACAGACCTGTTTCGTTGTTTCACAACTCATCAGTGCCGCTAGACTAACACCTCTCCCAAGCCGAGGATCGAACCTAGAACCATCGTGATGACAGTCGGCAGTTCTACCCCTTGGCTACGGAATCGGTGGCCGAAATATATATATATATATATATATATATATATATATATATATATATATATATATATATATATATATATATATATATATATATATATATATATATATATATATATATATATATATATATATATATATATATATATATATATATATATATATATATATATATATATATATATATATATATATATATATATATATATATATATCTTCATTAAATATTCTCCAATTAAAGGAGTATGTACAGAATTCACATTATTATTATTTAAATTACTGCGTCTTAGGGAATGAAAAAAAAACATTCCAAATACCTCACATTAGGTCAACAAAGAATATAATGTATAATATGCTTTTAACCTTAAGCATTCGTCTTAAAATGACTTTTACTTTTTAAACCAAGGCAAAAATGTACATGTAATTTATTCGTGAAGTAATGTAAATACTCTGAGAATTAGTTTGGTTTGTGCCATTCAATGAAACACGTGAAAGCCATAGTAATTGAAGCGATATCAATGTAAATTAAGTATATATCCCTGTTATTTTGTAAATGTGTAATGAATCTATATATCCTCTGAAAGTGTAAATCCTTTTTTATTGACTTTGATAAACCGTTTCAATTTTAGGATAGCCGTATTGTATATATATATATATACATTATAAACGCATTTTTTGTTTTAAGGAAAGGCACACACACATGCACACAGTCACACAGACATAGACACAACCACCTGAAGACACACAGGCACACACACACACACACACACACACACACCCACACACATATATATATATATATATATATATATATATATGTATATTATTGTAGTGTCTTTATTTAATTTTCCATTTCATTTTGAAATAACAAAACTATGTGTTGTTTAGCTATCTACCTCTACATAAACTTAGATACCGGAGTAAGAAAGTGTTATTTACTAGTCAGCACTGTCGATGAGGGGCAATCTGACGTACAAATAGTTCCCGGATATCCCCGTCGCTATTGCCTTAGCAATAAGCTATCCCATTAGCAAAGGGAGAAGGCAAAGCCTGCTTGTTTTGACGTTTTAGAACTGCACAGAACTAAACTTACACCGAAAAAATCCAGAGAGATCGGATTATTACTTGAATTATCTAATCTATGTTGATGTTGAAGTCCCAGGATAAAATTCCTGAATTATTATATAAAATCTTGTATGGTTGAAAGCATTCAATCTGTTGACGTATTTCTTCTAAAGAAATCGCACTGAAACATGTAGGCCCATACGTAATAAATAATATTTGTACAATTAAAGATACACACTATGTATGTTTATGTTTCCTGCTAGTATAATTTATGGAAACAGCTTATTCCCTATATGATCAAGAATTGATAAAGAATTGTTTATAAAAATCTCTCGACTAGAAATAAATTATTTAACATTTTGTAAACAAACTCTACATATGCTAATTGTGTACATATACTTTAACATTTCTAAGAAAATGTATTTAAGGTATTGTTTAATTTTAGTTCTTGCTTTCAAATCGTTAATATTCATTCATAGATGAGCGTATAATTTCTCAAACAACTGATGATTTAGGTTTTGAAGAATTAGTTTGGTGTTTTAATTAAGAAAATATATCATTATTTAATTTTAAGTGAAAGTAGTATTCATATAGAAAACTGTTTACTTTGTGGCGTTGAAATTTGTAGGGGATTTTGATGTTGTTCTGCTTAAGATTCAGTTATTTTCTTAGGAAATTACTCTTCTGGCATTCTTACTTGGAAGGGCATCGCGCGGATCGTTTTACCCTCGAGTTGAACTGAATTGGAAGGGTAGTATCAACACATGTTCTTGCCTCTGGAAAAAAATAAGCTTTGTATGTATTTAATTTAAGTTACCTTTTTTCTCTTTTCCTTGTTTTGAAAAGTTTCAGGTCAGCTTGCCGATATACGTGGGAGTTTGCACTTTTCCCTTTGGCAGTGTTCCTCTAGTAGTTCCATTTTCTTTTTTTCAGTTTTATGTTTAAATCCAGTATGCCTGTAATTAAATGTCGACATCTGTGTTATAGAAATATATACTATAAATGATAATTATAATAACGTTGGTTTTCTAGTTTTGTTAGAAACGCATACAATACTTGTGGTAAAAGGAAATAATGGAGTTGTTTTCTCGTATAAATCTGATATTTAATGTTAAAATTAACTTAATTTTTTATTAATAAAAGCGACTAAAAATATATTAAAGTAGACACGAATTAGTTTAATAATATACAATGATTGTAATTGTTGTTAATTCAAATATTATAGAGGGTTTTTTATTAATAAGTTTATATTTATATTATTGTTTGAAATATGCACATCCTGTTGTGCTTCGGAATTCGTGTTTTTCTGAGACCATTTATACATAATTGCAACATTATTCTTTTTTTTTTTTTTTTGGTAATTTATATGAGTAAAAACAAGAGACGTTCCAAATGTTATGCCTCCTTTTTTATTTCATTTTATTTCTTTATTTTTAATGAATCCGAGCAAATGGCAAATTGCATTTTTTTCTGACAACTACACATATGCACTCGTGTCGTAAATGATTTTTCTCTCTTATGAGCATATTGACGGTGGGAGACAAGGGAAAGCATGTTATAGACGTGTGTTCAGAAACATAAATGCATCATTGAACCATTGATAAATATGCATTAAAATTTTTGAAACTTTGAAGTAAAATATGCAGCACAAAATCTCTAGTTTAAAATATCGGTCCATCTGTAAACTCCTCGCTTCAGAACTCTTGATATGTTAATTTTATATAAAAGGCTTTACCTATGAAATGACCCTCGTACGTTTGACAAGAAGTTGTGGAATTATTAGGGATTCAATGTTATTGAATCATCTTTCTACTGATTACTATATATTATATTGTACCCCATATATACTAAAAAAATAAAACGTTGAATGTATGACTTGGCCCCCATCAACTAACCTAGAAACCTTAATAGACAGTGTTCCAGACTTCCCTGTAACCATTTAAGCGGCCGTCAGATTTATGAGAAAAGTTTTAAAACAGTAACTGACTTTAACGCATTAATGTGCGCCTTTGTGCATGAATAAAAGGTTAATAAAGATAACCAACGTAGTAGGCCTGTACTAGATCTTTTATTGAGGGCGCCATTAATATTATGTGCTTAAAACTACAGTCGATTACCAAATACCTTTATGGATTATGAACAATGCCAACAGTGAATACATGAGATACTTCGACAGGAATACCTAGCAAAAGAAACAAAAATTCTCCTCCAGGCAATGCCTAGCCGCACTTTGCTAAACAGACTGTTGGATGAAGTGAGTTACGAAAGTTTGCTTCATCCGCAATACTCTCAAGAACCATCATCTACCAGCTACCAATTTCTGAAGAATCTTGAAAAGTTTAGTGTAGAGCATGCTTCGAAAAACTAAGCGACATAAAAGTAAACGCCTCCAATGACTTAATCGTCACTAGAACGCAATGTTTTTACGTTACGGGCACGGATACACATTTTTGCCATTATTAAAAATGTGTGGAATCTGATGGTGCTCATTGTTATAATTTAATTTTGGTGTGAGCTGAGATTAGTTCATATGAATTTTAAAAGAAAAACAGCGAGAGCTTTCTTGTCAACATGATGAGCAAAGAAAGTATTTTCATTTACTTAAAATGTTTTAATCGGTTAATAAAAAAAAAATTTGCTGATTACCAGAAAATTGATCTGCAATGAAAAGTAAGCGTGAAGAAATAGTTGCTTTTTCGTAGTTTTGGACAAATATGGGCTAGGATGTTTCGATCATTATTGATCTCATCATCTCATTAGGCAGGAAAATAGAAATTAAACAAGATATACATAAAGAAAAATAATGATATGATGTCGTTGATAGAGCATTATAGACGAGCATTGTTGAAATTCAATGATTCTAATCTTTGGAATATTTTTCAAACTTGAATATCTGTCTCTGTTCTCTCTCTCTCTCTATCTCTCTCTTTCTCTCTCACTCTCTCTCTTTCTCTCTCTCTCTCTCTATATATATATATATATATACATATGCGTGTGTGTGCGCGCGAGTGTGCGTGTGTGTTTGTATACATACTTGTATATTGTATATATGTATATATATATATATATACATATATATATATATATATATAAATATATATATGTATGTATGTATGTATATAACCTAATATTATAAATGCATTTAAAATGCAAGCCTAATCTGTTAATGGGTACTTCATAGACATTTAAAAAAAACATTAAAGTAATATAAATATCGAGAGTATTTCTGACGTTAAATATATATATATATATATATATATATATATATACATATATATATATATATATACATATATATATATGACGACACAACTACGGGTTTCCTTTTCTATGAGGTTGAATTAATCAGGTTTCGCCTGACAAAGTCTCATTGACTGACACAGATGCACCTATGTAACTGTTTACCCTCGAATAAATAATAACAAGTATTTTGCTCTGGTTATCTTACACTCTTGTTGTATTCATTTATCCCTACTCTTGGACATATCAAACCTATATATATATATGTATATATATATATATATATATATGTATATATATATATATATATATATATATGAAGAGTATAAAAAAGTACTTAGCTTCGATTAAAAGCATTGCATAAACGAGATACAGAGAGGGTCAATATAGACGGTGCATGCGTCAAGCACTGCTGATTAGTGCTGCCTGTTTAGACGCCAGATCACTAAGGCCTAAGGAAAATTGAGGGAAAACTCAATCTGTCGTTACAACAAAAACGATCCCGACAGAAGAAACCACTACGCTTCCAGCTTCTATCCCCTCTTCCTCAGGACAAACAACCTAGGTAAGTCATTATTGACGCACATATTATATCCTGCCATATCATACTATATATATATATGTATATATATGTATTTATATATATATATGTGTGTGTGTGAGAGTGTATGTGTGTGTGTGTGTGTGTGTGTGTGTGTGTGTGTGTGTGTGTGTGTGTATAAATTTATTTATGCCAATGGGGAAAAATAAATACTATAGATTATGTAGGGATAATCCATTGGAAATTCGTTGTACTCCGTGATAAATTAGACGCTACAAAGAGAAGCAACTCATCTTACACATAGAGGATGCCCCCAAAAATCGGCCCACAAATCTAATTACGCCCCGTTTCTTCGTGTTTTGTCTGAATGAAATGACACTTTGGTCATAACTAGTTTATTATATTCAAAACATCACATGAAAACACTTCTACAACAGACGTTCTAGATGACCACCATTTAGCTTTTTTTATGTTCATCCTGTATTCTACCCCTCCGACACACATTGCAATACTGTACTTAATTTTATTTATTTGTTACTCTCTTACGCCACCCCCCCCCCACACACACAACCACACACACATACACACACAGACACACACCCACATACATAACTATATATCTCTATATATCTATATATATATATATATACATATATATATATATATATATGTATATATGTATATATATAACAGAAACGAAATTAAAATTGTAAGTTGCAATTTACAATCAAATTTGTTTTTTGATGGAACACTGCCAAAACAATTTATATATATATATATATATATATATATATATATATATATATATATATATATATATAT
>NC_136487.1:169290351-169417851 GCF_053919585.1 Euprymna scolopes | reverse complement strand
GGACTTAATTAGCGGGGCCATTATGAAGGGAGATGAGTAGAAAGATGTTTGTTTACATTACAATTGAACTTCTGCATATCAGTAAAGTTGGGAAAGCAGGATCTCTACTGTAAAGGGATGAGACTTACAAGCTTGTCGTGTTTGTCGGGGATAGTTACGTCGCGGAGGTACAAGTGTTTGCAGTTCGTCAGATCATTCACAATTAAAGTATTTGAAGAACAGGCAGAGGGATGCAACATCTCGTCGATGTGACAGAGACTTAAGCCTACATGACAGTTCATGACCTATCAGGATGGCGACTCTCTTTTGAACCCTGTCCAGGAGCGAGAGACAAGCAGCAGATGCACCAGCCCAGATGTGACAACAATATCCCATACATAGGCGAATGGTGGCCTTATAGAGGTACAGGATACTGTCATGCGTAAGTAGTTTTCTAGCACGGTAGAGGGAGTCAATCTTCCTTGCAGCAGCCTTGACAATGCTCTCAATGTGTCTATTTACGTGGAGTTTCATATGTCGGCCCAAACTCACAGTTGGAACACATAAAATACTCAATTTAATTGTTTAATATCTAACCGATTTTAAAACAATATTTTTTTTAACTCGCATGCCCCATTATTTAATATCCAATTATTTTAAAGGAATGGCCACTCGCTTTTTCCGACATAAATAATATTTAGCTAGTTCTAAAAGAATTAACAATGCACTGCATTCACAGGATTTCAATTATTCATTCGCCTACAGTGTTTTTTTTTTTAAATTAAAATTTCACAACAAATAAGGCACGTTGCCACTTTGATGTAGGGGTTACTATCAGGAACCTAAGTTACAGGGGCACTATGTAGGGAGTTTAGTAGGAAGATGTCTGTTTACATTACACTTGAACTTCTGCATGTCAGTACAGTGTGGGAAGAAGGACACCGACAGAGAATTACAAAGTCCTGCAGTTCTGGGAAGGAGCTATTAGAGTAAACGCCTTTCTCATATCTATGGATCTCAACTGCGTTGGGGTGCGACTTCGCTGCTTGTCGGTTTTGTCGGGATATTTTCCTCGAGTAGGTACAAGAGCTTGCAGTTCTTCAGAGCATCCAGCATTAACATATTTGTAAAACAGGAGGAGGGATGCAACATTTCGCCGGCGGGACAGGGGCTGAATTTAGATGACAGTTCGGGACCTATTAGGGTGGCTACTCTCGTTAAGACCCTGTCCAGGAACGAGAGACTAGTAGTAGATGCACCAGCCCAAATGTGACTACAGTACTCGATGCATGGGCGAATGGTGGCTTTGTAGTGTACTTGCAGGCGTAAGTGACTTTCTAGCACGATAGAGACGGTCCATTTTTTTTCAGCAGCCTTAGCAATAATATCGATGTATGTATTCCAACCCATGTTTCCTGTGACCGTTTAGCAAAGGAGCTTGAACGAAGTGCTCTCAGTTAAAGTATCGCTAACCATAACTATTGATGGTTGGTAAGGTGTCATGTAATTATTAAACGAAACGAGCTTTGTCTTGTCAGCGTTGAATGTTCCCATCCATTTTGGACCCCATTCAACTACAGACTGAAGGTCTTCTTCTAGGGTTTCGCCCATTATCTTAGATATGTGCTCATTAGTTTTCCCCATGTGCTTGCTATAGAGCGTGTTGTCGTCGGCAAATATACCCATCTCAGAGACGATTTTATCAGGTATATCATTTATGAATATCAGAAATAACAAAGGTCCAAAAATCGATCGTTGGGGCACACCCGCATTTGTATGAAATGTTTTGGACGTACGCTCATCGAGGCCAACCAGGATTCTTCTCTTATTTAAGTAGGATCTAATTATGCTCAGCATTCGTTCAGTAATTCCATAGTATTTTATTTTCATCAGAAGACAATCGTGCCACGCGATGTCAAAAGCCTTAGATATATCAAAGGCTACTGCCTTCCTATCTCCTGCCTTATCCAGTGCTTAGTACAAACGATCAGATATTTCAGTTAAAATATCTGCAATAGAACGGGCGTGCCTCATCCATATTGGTGGTCTGACAGAAGTTTAGCAGGCATAAGGTGTTGGATTAGAGCTTGGTTAATTAAGGACTCAGATATTTAGGAGTAAAATGGGGATGATGCTAATTGGGCGATAATTCAATGGGTCAGTTCTTTTGCCAGAGTTTTTGGTAAACTGGTCCCACATAAGTAGTTTTCCAGCAGCCAGGAAAGCAAGATTCCTTAAGGCATTTATTAAAGAGGTCAGAGAGAGCAGGTGCGACCTTAGCGGACAATTTTTAATAACAAAGCCGGGAGGAGGTTAGGTTTACATGCTTTTGAAGTGCCTAGGTTTTTAATGATATCATGTGCCTGGAAAGGCGATATATTCAGATACTCTAGCGTGTTTTTCTCCGCAGAGAAAAATTAGGGAGGGAACGGATTGCTGAGCCCAATGTAGAGTTTGAGGTAAACTGACGAACAAGCATGTTAGCTTTCTCAGTTACTCAGTTGATAGTGGGGTTATTGCCGATTGCTCATTGTTTCCTACACTTTCGTAGATTTTCAAGAAATCAGGAGTTCCATAATTTTGCTCTCAATGCGTTTCATGGTGGGTTCAGTATATTTACTCTTAGCTGTTGCAACTTGTTTCTTGCAATTATTTCTAGTTTCTATATACTTTTGTTGTTTGTACAGGACTTATGCCATATAAATCGACGGTATTCATGTTGTCTGTGAGCAATGGAAGTTGCGCATTTAGAAATGCCCATTAGGGGAATGGTGTTTAGTAACATATGCTTCAAGTGCTGCTTTGAAATATTGAGTAGTCTCATTGGCGCACTATTCTTCTGTGAGAGAAAATATATTTCTCCAGTGGGCGACTCAGATGTGATCTCTAATTGCATCCCAGTCGGCCTTATTGTAATACTTTGTAGTTTTGAGCGACGGGGCTTCAACTTGGGGTCGGGAGTTTAGAGTAATGCGTTTCATTATCACAGCGTGATCAGCATTCCCGAGTGGGCAATGAGCATTTGTTATACAATTATCAGGAACAGTTGTCAGAAATAGATCCAAAAGCGAGGCTTGCTTGTCCAGGCGATCTAGGAAACGTCCCGGGAATGTTACTGTTTGTGTCAGAGAATGGGATAAAGCAAATTTATGGATGATGCTTCCAGCTGTGTCAGTATAGTTAGAGAAGCCAAGCCAATCCCGGTGATGGGCGTTAAAGTCACCAATTACATGCATTTGGACGATAATGTCAAGGGAGAGTGATACATCTATGCTGAGAGACATACTTGATTATAATACAGTTCTGGGTTGATGGAGAGCGATAAAGAAAACACATGTAACTAACGCTATGTTATAAAGTTAGTTTAAAGCGCAGGAAGGGTTGGTCACCTGATTCTAGTTTAGATACCTAAGACATGGGGAGGGTGTTGCGAATAAATTCTCCAATCCGTGCATGTGCCTGTCAGAGATTTTACGACAACCTGTAAGATAACCAGACATGTTAAAGATATTAGATGGGATGGAGGACTGCAAGTGTGTTTCTCTAGTGCTAATATATCCGGGGGGTTGCTAGGAGAAACGATTCTATATCATCTAAGTCAGTTCTAAGTCCTTGGGTATTTGTAAATGCAAGCCTCAATGGAGGATGCGAATTGTTTGAGTGCGTATCAGGTTTTAACGTTTTTTTGTTTATTTTTTGGATTGAGCAGTCATTTCAATCATTTTATAGTGTCAGATATAGGGTGAGTTGCTAGGCAAAACGGATGTGCATAGCAATCATCATACAACAGGATTAGACCATAAGACGGCTCCTCATCCATAGGAATGTGGTCTCGGGAATGTCCACCAGTTATGAGTGCAGGGTCCCTTTCCATTCGCGACATGGCACTACAAATATCCAGATATTATACAACTGATGAAAGAGCGGCCGATCTTAGCGCTACCAAAAATTAGGGTTCCTGTAGTGTACATGGGAAACAGTAACCAGCAACTGTCAAACTGGTACCCTCAAACCTGCCCGACAGGAGCGGCCTAGTCTAATCAGGCTAGCATGTATGGTAATCAAGCGCTCCCAAGATGCCCAAGTGTAGGGAAAAGAAATAAGGCAAATAAGGTTGGTGGCATTCATTGTCGTATTCAAGAAGCAAGGCTAAGCACTGGGCCTCTCTGACGAGTCCCTGCAGCCGCATCTCTGTTCCTGACTTATAGGCAAAGAAGGAGTATGGAAGCCGGGCGATAGGTAGATCCTATCTGTTCCTTAACCAGTTTAGGTTTGCACACCGGTGATTTGATCAAGTCACCAAGTCGTTCAGGACTGAGGAGACCTCCCACCCTCGTTTTTGCCTAGATGTATTAGGTCAGTGGTACATGTTTACAAATCGGTTTCTATTCTCCTAGATAGATGACCTTATCGGCTCTACAGTTCCATCAGAAGCGAGAGGGGTTTCCCCACGTCTGGTTTCAAGGCCAGTTAATACTATGCCCGCGCATGGACGGTTAAGATTAATAGAATGCGTATCCAAGAATGAGTATCCGCTTTGAAGTTACACTCCTCAGATAAAGGTTTAAATTGCAAGATGTGGTTACGATTTGAAAGTAGTTATGTGTATGTGTTGTTGATTTGAAATTAATTTCTAGTACGAACAAAAGGATCGAATATATTTTTGTTTATTAATGACTAATTGGAAAACTATAGTATAATGATTAGGATGGGTTTCGAAATGCGGTTTGGTGTTAGTATTCATGTACAGATAATCACCAGTACTTTACCCTATCTAAGTGAGAGAAATGTAGTTTGCTAATTAATGTAGGTCAATTATAGCCAGCGCACAAAACTGTGGCTAATAGGTATCTATTCTACAGGTACTCTATGGAGTATAAATATAGGTTAAGCTAAGGCATGCCTTAGCAATAGAATTCTATGTTTAGTACTTATCGATTCTAAACAGGGCAGCCTCTTATTATTAAGGATCGAAAAGCTAAAAACCCCATCCACGGTACGTGCAAAGTATGTGATTTTACATCGGCCTGGGGAGAAGAGTAATCGTTTTGGGGTTCGATTCTAGCCTTCTCCTAACATCATATGAGTTCGATTCTAGGCTATTCATAACATCATTTTCACTTATCTAGTCCGTCTTCTTACTTACATTAAAAGGGGACACCTCTTTCATGCAACACGTCCTGGCCATCTCACACGATTGCTTTCGATATATAACGATTTACGTCGATGTTTTTATGGGTGAGTTTTTGCGATACGTTTGGAATGGATTCATTTATTTTTACTAAAGTGCATTTTACCTACATGCGAGTTGGGAAATAATTTTTCCTTCTACCAATTTCGGAATCCCTAAATAGGGGGCGGCATATTTATTGTTTTTAAAATATTATACACTGATACGTGTTTGGTTGTACAAAAATTGGTAAAAATATTGGTAAAAATATTACCAACCCGAATTAAGGTAAAATGAAACTTTCTTTTAAATGATTTGTATCATTAAAACTGTATCGAAAAACAATAACGAATAAAGAACATCTACTAAATCGCGATATATCAAAACAGTCGTGCAATATGGTCCATTGGTAGGAGTTTAGCTTTCTTACAGTGGGTCGGGATTTGGAATCTCGCTTCATTCAGCTACTCTAATGAATCGTAGACGAGGAAACTCGTGTTAGTGGATAATTATATGTAAATAATATATATATATATGTATATATATATATATATATATATATATATATATATATATATATATATATATATACATATACCGCTCCCTATTTTGAGGTAACGAAATTGGTAAAACCGGAAATTAATCCAAAATCGCATTTGGGTAAAAATGCACTTTCGTATGAATATTAATTTCATTTAAAACGTATCGCAAAAACAAAAACAAAAAATTATATATATATATATAAATATATATATATATATATATATATATATATTATTAACACGATAAAAATTATATTATGACAGGATATACAGGTAAAAAAAAAAACCTACATGATCATCAACATTTCAACTTTACTATATTTATCTGGTAGAAGTCTTATAATAAAAACGAACTGTTGATGAACATCTAACTTGGTTTGTTCCTCTCTCTGTACCCACAAATGCAAATAAACTCATCAGATGTTGACTATTGTAAAACTGTATCAGAGAAGGTACTCTCAATAACATCATCTTCACGGATGAAAATTTATTCCCACGTCAACCGTCCCAGAATCATCAAAATAATGGAGTCCTTGCGAAAAGTCGTAAGGCAATATTTAATAATACAGGAAAGGTTTACAGAACGCAGAAACCACCATCAGTGATAATATGAGAAGCCATTTCTGAAATAGGGAAATCTTTACTTGCTAGTCCTCCCTCAAAAGTCAAGATAAACACGAAACATTAAATGGGTGACATTTTTGAAAATTTGGACATTTTTGCACTATCCCAATTGTTTAATTATGTATGTGGTGATGAAGTGTGTATTCTTCAATAAGATGGTCTGACAAGCTACACTGCTCATAGTATAGGGGCAACTGTTTGTCCTTAATCGGCAGAGAATACATTCCTCCATCACTACTTGATCTTAACCATGTTTGTAGTCAATACCATAGAGCAAACCCACTATATTCATTGTTAAAATATTGAAGCTTTTAAGATAAATTGAATAAATGCTCGAAAAAAAAACCTTATATATTGTTTTTGTGAAATGATTTCCTCAAAAGACTTCGTTTTATAGTGAAACGGAAACATTTGAATAATACATACGTATGCCATATTGTTCATTCAGTATTTGTCCCACCCTATATATATATATATATATATATATATATATATATATATATATGTATATATATATATGTATATATATGTATATATATGTATATATATATATATATATATATATATATATATATATATATATATATATATATATATGGAATTCTACAACCGATAGTTTGCAATTAAAATTCGTAAAATTTCGCACGTTATACGGCAACACGTACGCATGCGGAGATATAAAATTTTAAGCTGATCTGCTCTATAGCGAGCAAATAGCAGCCATTTTGATGACTTGCATTTTTTTTTCGTCTTGCCAACTTTATATGAAAGATTGGACGTGAATGTGCTTTAAGTCACGCTGAGAAGTCTAAAATTGTTCAAAGGCTCCATAAAATGATTCCCACATTAGAAATTGTCAAAGAATTATACCGTGATCATCGTACAATAAAAAATATTGTACTAACCCTCAACTTTGCAACGGACGTTCTGACAAAAGATAAATTCGTAAGAAATCATATCTGTTACGTCGACCAATGATCAACATCAAGAGAGAAGTTCGCCGTAATCCACTTGAAATTAGCAAACAAGTTTTTGAAATAGCTGGCGTTCCTGATATGCCCAAACCAACTCGTTGCCGTATCCTGAGGACGATTGCAAAATTTGGAAAGCCAGAGGTCCGCCCTCAATTGAAGGATATCCACAAGAAAAAGAGGATAGCGTGGGCAAGTGATCGCATGAAGGTGAATATTTGAAAATAGTTTTTGCCAGACATGGGAAAATAATGCGATGGCCAGCCTGTTCTCCAGATTAAATCCCATAGAAAATCTGTGGAGCATCTTGAACAAAATGTTTACGCCGGAGGAAGGCAGTACAACTCCAAGGATGACCTCTGGAATGCTATTCCGACTGCTGATTAAGGTATTTCATCAAATGAAATCGAAAGTTTGGCATCTTCAATGGACAAAAGGCTTTTTCCTCTTGTCAACAAAATGGCAACTATATGAAATATTGATTGTACTATTAAACCATATTGAAGTTCTTTGTTCTTTATTATTGTTGTTCTATATTTACAAATTCATAGAATAATCACTGTTTCGATGATTTTTAGAACTTCCCCATATGCTCGCATTGGTTTGCATATAAATTTGGCACGCTGAAAAAAAATGTATATCACCAAAATGGCTGCCAATAATTTATTACCGTGCTGATTAGCTTAAAAATTTAAAGATGCGATTGTGTTAGTGCTGCCATATAACGTGCTAACTTTCACAAATGTTCATCGAAAACAATCGGAGTTAGAACCAAAATATCGATTTGAACATAATTCTGGCACGAGGTGTATAGCAGATGGTTAACTTCCACTTCGCCATTGTCATAAATAGATAATGTTATGTAAGGATAAGCTTGTTTTTTTTTCTTGACGCGAAACAAAGCTAATATTTTATTATATGGCACTTTATATATCCAAATGTAATTTTATTCTCTCGGCGATATTGCCAAATGTCCTAAAGGATCTGTTGAGTTTTGATCGTTACATTCTTATACTCATATACATTTTTTCTGTAATATCATGCTAAAACCTAACATCTCAGCTGTATCCTCTGATTAGAAAATAGCGAATTTATAATTATTACTTTTGAATTATATTCCGTATCAATTGCTGCTTATTAATGGAAAGCGAATGCAAGGGTTTGTCTTGAATTAAAATTATATTTTTATCTCACACACTTACTTTTTTTATGAATTACGCCTTAAAAAGAACTTTTAATAAAGAGTCACGGACACTTGATTAAACAGTATTACTTTTACTATAAAGAGTATTACTTTTCATAAATGTTTTATTTCCGTGAAATAAGACGTAAATCTTTACACATTTTTATATACTTGTGTCTTGTATTGCTGACTATTTTCAATGATAAAAACACACTTCCGTAAGGATTTTCCGAATAAAATCGGTTTCTCCTCAGTCATCAATTTTGTTTTAGCTCAGCATCATGAAATAAATGAATTTCGTGTTCATCTGCGTTTTGTGATTCTTTTTCAACATTTTAAAATGGCGGCCTTTCATCGTTTATTTATTGATTAAGTTTTAATCATGAAGCGAAAATGAGTTCTTTTTAATCTTTAATATAAATAGACATTAGAATGATTGCGATTAAACAAACTCTGAATCATTTCCCACTTAATATTAATTATTCCCATGGCTTCGATAATGATTAATAGATACTAGCTATGATATACGATTAATAGCTACTAGCTTGTTATATGGTCTTTTACTTCCACGTTAGGTTACATCAAAATAAAACAGCAATTTAGTTGCAAATAATCAAAAATTAAACATATATCTGCATGAGGAACGACTACAATTTTAACAAATAACATTGCAAAATAGCTATTCCAATCACAACAATTTATATAAATTATACTTATTGGAGAAAAATGTGGAAAAAAGTGACACGTTTGCTGTTGTGCCCATCGCGAAACCGGAAGTGACGTTGCTTTTAATAAAGGCTAGACATTCGAAAAGAGGATATGACTTTCGAAAATATCGTCGGGAAAAGCAACCCCTCCGCGTAAAGAAAAGAGTTGAGGGTAGAGGAATGAATGTTTTGGGATAGTTTTTCAATATTTGTCGTCCGAAGAGTCGGACTTTAAGATGATCTCAATCTTGTAAAAAACCGTCGCCTCTGTCGAAAGATTTAAACAGGCTTACAAACATACATATATACATTTAAACATGCAGGTAAGATTTATCTAATAGATTATATATATATATATATATATATATATATATATATATATATATATATATATATGTACATCCTTATATGTATATATATATATATGTGCATATATATATATATATATATATATATATATATATATATATATATATATATATATATATATTAGGGTTGCAAAAAAATATATTAATGGAGTGTTTAAATACCTACCGAACTTTGTTTTTCATGCTTTCCGAGTTATGAATTTGGAATTTTACAGAGTATATACATATTTGTTTTGTTTTGTCTTTTTAAATGTTCGTCCATATACACGATATAATAAATTCCGGAGCTGTTTTTTTTTAAATCAGTACTTACTTTTAATTTCATAACATTAGAATATAAAACGTGTTACAAACTGTCGAAAACAATGCACCAATCAAGAAGAATATTTTTATAAACTTTTCTGCAAGATCTATTCGTTAGGGGCATAGCGGAGTAATACTTCCTGCTGAGTGCTATTTTCTTTCAATGATTATTTCTGGTTTTATTTCTGCTATGTATTCTGACTTTTTCTAACTAATTCCCAATAGTAAATTGTTTTTTGAAATGAATGAATTATTTCACTTCGCGAATCTGATGCTGTCACCTGATATGATCCATCATCTTTTAAAAGTGTTCTTCCTTTTTTTTAATTGTAGGGCTTAAAACCATTTTTACATTTTACTGGATCAAGTGCATCAAACACTAATGCAAAAGTAATAATTGCTTTCGCTGTGAAGGTTCAGGTTTCTTTCCGTTTCGATTAAATTGTCACTAGCTGATCGACCCATTCGATGACATTGGAAGAATACAGAATGAAAAAGAAATGGGAACACTAAGACATACTAATCGGAAAAATATTCACTTGCTCAATATATGTAAAGAGTTGTCGTATATTGTGCTCTAACTTATTGTGGAGAGGGGGATCTGTGGATGTTTTAAATATGCTATAAATCTCAGGAGTCTGTAAACATCATTATTATTGTTCTCTGTTTCCTTAATATTGTTACTATTACATATTAAACACATTTAAATTCAGTTTTTATGTATCTTACGTATGTTTGTATGAAGAAAAGTCAATAAAACACACACACATTAACACCCACAGAAACACCCACCCACACATATATATGCATATATATATATATATATATATATATATATATATATATGCATATATATATGTATGCATATATATATATATATATATATAAATATATATATATATATATATATATATATATATATATATATATATATATACTTATATGTTATATGTTTATTTTTTAACATTATGTTATTATTGCGTGTCTTGGTTTTTCATTGAGACTTCAAATGAACTACGAAAATGCTATTTTTACATCTCCAACACATTTTGAAAATAATTTCTTAAGAGGACGCTTCACACAACGTCTGAAACGCGTTAAAAACGATATCGATGATTTAAAAACATTATTACAATGATCTAAACATAATTCTCAATGAAAACCAAAAAATAAAATTAAAAAATACATATTGTTGGTTACCACCCCCTATTTATATATACATTTTCTTTTGTTGGAATACCTTAACTCATTTTATGTAAATACATACATATATATATATACATACATATATATATACATACATATATATATATATATACATATATATATGTGTGTGTGTGTGTGAATCTCTCTCTTTATATATACACATGTATATATGTATATAAATAAATATATATATATATATCATGTTTCACCTTATGTTTTATGAGTATTATCTGTCTTGTTGCTGTCTGTCAGGCCCTTACGTTTATGATACATTAGATTCGTTTCGTAGTCATGATTGTGTTATGTTTGCATCTTAAAATATCTCCTGTCAATTGTTTGCAAATGAAAAAATTAAATACCAAATACACAGAATGACGCATATGTTTTGAAAGCAAAGTGCATTGCATACATAAAATATGCAGTAAACATAAAGATTTAGATACCTGATACACATACATAAGAACACTTTTATATAACACGTTGTCTGTATCTGGTAGTATATGTTCAGTTGATTAATATACCGCTTGGCGTTTTCTTTAAATAGAAATTTTACAAAAATATAGTTCATACGGCTGAGGGTGTTTTAAGATAGAGTTTGCATCAAAATTATTCGAAGTATCGAAATCCGATAATTGAGAAAATGCGAATTAATAAGAAACAGTCCGCTTTAGACGAATGCGTTAGAAGATGTTTTCCTATCGGGCAAGCGGAGGATCCGAAGTATAGAGCAAACAGCCGATTTTTGTTTTTGTTTTTTGATAATGCAGGGATGCGTTCAAAATGAATGTTTTCATTGACAGCAAGATTTTACAATTATATTTTGCATTTTATATTTTGATTTTTTTGAAAACTATAATAGTTCTTCTACAGTGAAATTATAGATACAATGGAGTGTGAACTCAGTAACTGCAGGGAAACAATTTCTTCAAACACCTTCCGTTCGCGGAAGTTGGGGTCCTCGACAAGACCAGCAAATCCACTGTTTTAATTGAAAAAAAAAGTCGATTTCTGTAGCGATATATCATTCGAAGGTAAAATAGTAATCCCGGACACACACACATCCACACACACAAATATATATATATATATATATATATATATATATATATATATATATATATATATATATATATACTAGCATGGGTGCCCGGCGTTGCCCGGGTGTTTGGAGGTGTATGCTGAGCAAAAAAAAGGGGGTAATTTTTGAAACTTTGACCCCTATTATGACCCCTGAAAATTTATTGTTTTGGGCTCAAATCAAGTTATTAAGTTAGATCCATGTCCACGGAAGCTATATCTAAAATTTCAAGTGTGTAGACCCAAAATTGTCGGAGAAGTTTGGTAGAGTTCTCAAAGCTCAAATCGTTGAACTTTGACCTTTTAATCGCCAAATTTCTGGCTAAAAACCGATCACATAGATTTTTCCACATCTCAGTACCCTGTATATCAAATTTCGAGTCTGTAGACTAAAAATTGACAGAGTTATTTCGTAGGGGAATGTACACAGACACACACACACACACACTTTCACTTTTATAGATATATAGATTTAAAATTTGAGTCTGACAGAATGACAAAATTATATTGCAAACCGATATATTAAACAAACGAACTTCAAAGAGACAAATGAACACATAAGTAAAAACAATTTGTATTAGAAAACATTTATTATTCCACGTCTTTTTTTACAGACCTGACGACTGAGGTTCGCTCTTAATAAAAATTGTTTTTTATAGTCTTAATTTAGACTTCCTTTTTCATAAAAAGCTAAAAAAAAAATCAAGAAAGAAAAGAAATTAAATTTTATTTTTTCATTAATTTCTTTCTGTGCAAAGCAATTCTTTCAAACTTACTCTGTTTCCAAAATGTTTTTATTTCATTCCCCTCCCCCTTCATTCATTTTCCTCCGCATCCTGGCAAGTATTAAAATAAACCATTTATAATATTTATTTATGGATTTATTTACTTATCATTTCTTTTGTATCGGTAAATGAATTCCATTTAAAAAAAAAACTGTAAAAGTCACGTTAAAGGTGATTAAGTTGGAAAGTAAGTAAAAAATTTACCCTTTTTACTTTTATACGATTTCTGATCACTTTGAAAAAGGTGTGTGTGTGTTTTAAAATGTTTTTTAACTGCTATAATCTCATTTATATATATATATATATATATATATATATATATATATATATATATATATATATATATATAACAACGTGAGTATTCATATCGTGGGTTTGTATTACTGTACACATAGATTCGAAAAAATAGTCAAAAACAAATATATAAATAAATGTTATCAAAGGCAAGATAAGTTACTTTTCTACCTAACTGGATATATTTTTTGTGTTTTTATTCAATGTAATATATTTATTCAGCTCGAAAAACATACAGTGTTTACCGATGTGTTGGAAAATTCAAGATGGCGTCTCACACCCTCTTTAACACCGTAAGTTTGGGAAAAGGTGTTATAAATAAAAAAAAACTATACAAAATACTATTAAAAACCCGCCGAATATATGTCAACCTATGTCACGGTAACATATATTGAGCGAGTTTTTAACAGTATTTTAACAGGGCACATCGTAAAAACTGACCCATTAATTTTCCTGAAGTAAAAACTATATAGTTTTTAAACTTTAAAAACTGTACATTATAAAAAGAAAACTGTTCGAGTGATTTTTTTTTACATGGGTGTCACCACTTATCAAGGCCCAGAGTCCACTCAAGGATAAGGGTTAATAGGTATACATTAGTCATTGTGATTTTAGCATAGTAAACAGTGGGAATTTTGTAACTTGGATTACTTGAAAAAGAAAACTGTTCGAATGATTGAAAATGAAAACAAAATAACAATGTAAATATATTGATAAGAAAAAAACAAAAACAAACGAAGTTTCCGTTTCAGGAACCCGAGTTTAATTTTATGTCGTAATCATTCAACTCGTTAGCGGTTTTATTCAGCGATTAGGGATAACCATACGACATATCTAAATACCAAAGCGATTTTTAAAAAAAAAATTTTTTTATTAAAACTAAACCTGTTTAGTTTTAATGAACCAATTTTTTTGAAGCCAACACTTTAGTTATTTTGAGAGCGTGCAACTGCACCCGAAAGGTTGATTAGGAAACTCCAAATCCTTTTAGGACTCGAAAAAAAAAAGGGGGGCTTTTTATCGGCTTAAATGATAAACTAATGTTAAATATTAGTATTTAATATAATGAGATATCAATCTACACAATTTGCCATCGATTCTGAAATAAAATGAAATCCTGACATTGTGATCATTTTTGCAGGTGTTATGTGCCAAATATTGAAATAAGAATGTTTAAATTCAATTATTGTAATTTTAGTCTTTAATTTTAAAGTCGATTTTATTTATAAAATATCTTTTTAGAAATCAATCTCAAAAACAATCTGAACAATAAATCTCTTTTGTTATGGCTAAGTTTTTGTCAAGGGTAGAAATTATAATAGACAAGTATTCATCCATGATGACATTTTACCGATTTCCTGGTTTACAGGTATTCTTGCTAAATTTCTTCGAAAGAATTGCCATAAACAATACTTCAACTAAATACGTATATTTCATGCAATAATGACTTTTGTTTCTTCTGACTTTTCCTAAACTAAACATAAAACATCGGTTAGGGTTAGTTTAACATTCTGTAAAAGTACCTTCCGTTTTTTTTGTTTTTTTTTTTGTACTTCTGCAGAGAAGGTAAAAAACCGATAAAAACTGGATATATTTTTCGCGTTTTTATTCAATTTAACATGTTTATTCAGCTCAAAAAGAATACAGTGTTTACCGATGTGTTGGAAAATTCAAGATGGCGTCTCACACATTCTTTAACACCGTAAGTTTGGGAAAAGGTGTTATAAATAAAAAACTATACAAAATACTATTAAAAACCCGCCGAATATATGTCAACCTATGTCACGGTAACATATATTGAGCGAGTTTTTAACAGTATTTTAACCGGTTTTTTTATTTATTACACCTTTTTCCAAACTTACCGTGTTAAAGAGAGAATCGGCCGCCATCTTGAATTTTCCAATACATCGGTAAACACTGTATGCTTTTCGAGCTGAATAAACATGTTAAATTGAATAAAAACACGAAAAATATATCCAGTTTGGTAGAAAAGTAATTTATCTTGCCTTTGATAACATTTATTTGTTATATATTTGTTTTTTTGGCAACTTATTCGAATCTATGTGTACAGTAATACAAACCCGAAATGAATTTAAGACCACGAGTGAAATGAGAAAATGAAGAAAATCACATTTACTGTGTGTGTTAGTCAGCGGGTTTGGTTGCCATAACAACGTGACGGTAGTGAACGTGTGTGTGTGCGTGTGTGCGCGTTTCGTGTAGTTTAGTTTCGTATAATAGTTTCGTATTTTTTTAATTTGTAAATAACAAGTTATTAAAAAATTAAACCCTTCCAAGATGGACAATAAATAAAACCATAATATTTTATGGTAAAGTTAAGAGCGTAGAAACGATTGTTTTTTAGATGTGATTATTGGATTAACCAATCAGAAATCGTCTGTGGCACACACATCTCTGTTTTTATAGATATATATATATATAGGTCGAGGTAATCAGTTAAAGAGATTTAATATAATGTGATATATAGATAGATAGATTAAATGTTAAATAGATTTTGTAAATAGTACAGTTGAAATGATTAGAATATTTCCAATATGTAATAAGGTCGAGGTCATTAGTTAAAGAGATTTAATATAATGTGATATGCAAATGAGCATAAGTCATTCGATATGGGGGTTGTTTGTAGAATAGTATATAAAGAAATTAGGCAAATATTCTTATGTCTCCTATAGCAGAAACATCCTAAAATGGGTTCTAATGTTTCTCTACCAGGAGAGATCTACTCTCTTACCTCCTTTATATTTCGTTGATGATGGAGAGCTGTACACACAGACAGAAACACACGAACCCTATTACTTTATAAAAATATAGATGTGTGTGTGTGTGTTTGTTTATGTGTGCGTGAGTGTGTGTGTATGTGCGAGTGTGATTAGAAAACGTCAGCCTATGATTCATGAATAGTGCTGTCAAGTTTATGAGAAATTTTGTAAGCATAAAATCGATGTTGTTTATTTTGTATTTAATATATTATTTTTTTTTATATTTCAAGCGGTCCTGTTATAATATGAATATATATTTAAATTTCTGCACTTCCTAATTAAAAAAGTGTTAATATTTTTTCTTATATTGCGAATATATATATATATATATATATATATATATATATATATATATATATATATATATATATACATGGAATTGGTACGGTTAGGCAGAATGTTTTAATTAAAGAAAATATTATAAAATGTAACGGAGACGCCTTGCTTTATGGTTATTTAAATTAAAAAAGAGGATTATAAAGCAAAATGTTTCCGTAAAACCAATTGTTATATTTCCACTAAAGTGAAACGCCCTAATAAAACTGTTTAAAATTGTTAACTTCAACCTTGACACATCTTTTATATACCACGATCACTTTGTGTGACCGAAATTTAAACGATAAATGATGCACGGCACCATATGATATAGACATTCAAAATAACTCCAGATAACACCTGTGTACATCTATTACAAGTTGTTATGTATCATATCAGTGCATGGATACGTGTGTATACATAGTCTTCTAATTGCTCAAGATCCGAGGTTACTACTATTTACAGATAATGAATAGAACTGCCAGTACAGTTATATCAGTGCTAATTTGTAGCAAATAACTGGAAGGAATGTCTAATCACTCTTCATTTTAAATAATCATTATCGCTGGCAGAGAATTGACTGCATTTAACAGTAATAAGTTTTGTAATGACATATATTCTGAGTTTTGCAATTACTATCATTATGAAAAATTGCAGTAACAAATTTACAAAAACACTAATTAATAATCCAACATTAAATGAACAAATGAAATAGTTAGTAAAAATCGATTTTCTATAAGTAAGGGAAAACAAATCTACCACTATCAAACAAATGATGCTACTTCTCCTTCCCTTTCTCTTTCTTCTCTCTTCCTTCTTCTTCACCTTTTCCCCTCTTCCTCATTCAATCTCCCCCTACTCCCTTTTCTCCTTTCTTTCTTACGCTTCTCACACATTCTCTCCACCGTTCAGTAGAAGCCCAACTAATAGCCAACAGAACCTGGTAAACCCTAATCTTTTCAGAGATATAAATAGGAATACTAAATTCAAATAAATAATAAAAAGGAATTTAAGACACGCTTTCCCTTGATGTTTCAAACGAGCAGCGAGCAAAAGTCAGGCAAAACTTATACTTGTTTAAGATAGCATCAACATAGCTCTGGCTTTAGAACCTAACTCGTCAACCCCTAACCCTACAAACCCTATTCCCTATCACAAAATTAAAAATGAATTAAGACATGGGTAAATAAGAAAATAAACAAATTGGAAAATTAATAAACTAACAAATTCGCACCCAATAAGCTCTGTTCGCCGCACAGCTGAATCTTCAGCCCTTGATCCGTTTACAAAAAGATAAACCTTCTTTGCTGAAAGTTTATATTATTCATTAAGGATTCCGCAGTCGAAAGTAAGTTTTGTTGCCTGAAGAGATCTCTAGTTACTAAATACTAGAAGACCGAACATGCTCATGACTGTGTAGCAACAAATTACTTCTTATGTAAAGACAAATTAAAGATGTAACTTGCTCTATTCCGTATCAAACACTCTTGTATTTACCTAGTTACCCTACTTCTGAAATATAGCAACCTCAATGTATATATATATATATATATATATATATATATATATATATATATATATATATATATATATATATATATATATATAATGTATAAATTTCGTTTCTAGTGTCTATAATTTGAATATTGAGCCCTCTAGGTTAAAAGCATCCCCTATATCATCCTGGATATTTTCTTCCAGGATAGCATGGTCCAACTTCTCTTCAAGAAGGCCCATCGATGCCAATTTCTCATTTACTTGGGTCTTATACAATACTTATCTTGATTCATCAATTTCCTTTGACTCTCCTAGAGACTCAAATATAAATAATATTTTCTCTCGGGTATACTTCAGTTTCTTTAACAAGAAGTCCACAGGAACAGTTGTAATGTTTTCTAAGTAAATCTAAGCAGAACAGTGAGAAAACGATGGACTAGCGATCTGTCCAGGAAAAAAAAAGATCAGAAACAAAGACCTCTTTTTTTTTAGACATCCGTCTTAAAAGTTGGCCATAACCCGAAACTGAACAAGAATAGATGGCGACTCAATAAGGCAGAATATAGAACCAAAATAAAGGGATAAAACAACCACAGTTATGTGAACATGCTTTTATAGGATGTGGATAAAATAATTAGCAATAATTACGTATAGAAAACTATTTAAAGGAATGACACAAGTTCTTGATGAACCGTTCCATATAAGTTAACAAATTTACCGAATTTTCATTACTAATTATTACTATATTGTCCAATTTCTACTGTACACTCATTAACCCTTATCCTCGAGTGGCCTCTTGACCTGGATAACTTGGTGATTCCTGTGTACAAAAAAAAACAATTTAAAAATAACTATGTTATGTGTACGCGAACGTAAAAACTAAGGTATAAGATGTAACAGCTTAATCCACTGCCCACAAGTCTGATTTCGGAAATGCTTTTATTTAAACCTATTCAAGTTTGTTAAGTTTTGAGACATTCTGTTGAACAACGATGGCGGCGTAGTTCAGATCAGTACCACATATGGCGGTCAAGAATCAAATGCGGTCCGTGGCGTAGTTAACCTGTTAAGTTCTGAGATATTGTGTTGAACAAATATGGCGACGTAGTTCCGATCAGTAACCAAGATGGCGACCAAAAATCAAATGTTGGTCATAAAAATGATTGGCGAATCCATTCGTCTCATACCCCATTACGCGTCCAGTGTGATGGGATGTGTCTCCTCGCGGCTTCGGCTGCATGGAGACAGGATAGTAGAAGTCAAAGATTCATCACATGACACTCAGCCCAACAGGTGAGGGGCCGGGAACCTGCCCAGCACCTGTTGGACTGAGGTACGCCGCCTGGGTTATACCTAGGAGGTCCACCCTCCGAGGCCTTGCCACTGGGCTTTCCAGTGGGGCAAGTTTATTGCTTGCTGCCTGAGGCGCCCGGACCGGGGAATGCCGACGGGGTTACTCAGGCATTTTTTAAAATTGCAGGAGTGCCCCTTCTTTAGGGGAGCTTGCGGGGTTCCCACTTTCCGGCCTTGTGCCACATAATGCTGATATGAGCAGCATTTAAATATATACCCCATTACGCGTTCAGTGTGATGGGATGTGTCTCCTAGCGGCTTCGGCTGCAGGGAGACAGGGTAGTACAAGTCAAATATTCGTAACTTGACACTACGCCCAACAGGTGAGGGGCCGGGAACCGGCCCAGAACCTGTTGGACTGAGGTACGCCGCCTGGGTAATACCTAGGAGGTCCACCCTCCCAGGCCTTGCCACTGGGCTTTCCAATGGAGTAACATCATTGCTTACTTCCTGAGGCGCCCCTACCGGGGAATGCCGACGGGTTACTCAGGCAGATTTTACAATTGTAGGAGTGCAGCTTCTTTAGGGGAGCCTGCTAGCACCCCACTTTCCAGCCTTGTGACCCATTTTGCCGAGTTGGACGGCAAATAAATAACTACCCCATCAGGTGTCAACAACATATTACAATAATGCTTGACGCTTGCGCAGTTTTTGAAGTTGTTTAAAGATATAATTTTGCTGAACATCCCTTGGTATAAAACTTTTTTGTATACGATTTTTTTTTTAATCTTCACATATCAGAGACTGCTATTTAGGATGCCACTTGTTTCGACCCGGTCTATACCAACTGACAAACTCTCTAGTAGACATACTAATACACCAACATTCATACACACACACTAACAGGCAAGTTAGATTTATATTATAGGTGATGGCCGTTCATTGTTCGCGAAGGTGCCGTGATAATGCAGTTTTTTTTGTTTGGGTTCGATCATGTCACGTGTTCCCTTGTGTTCTACATTGCGTGCGGATTCAGCAGTTGCAGCGCGTTTGTGAGTTGCAGTAACTCAGGAGCATCTGTCTTAGGACAGTTTTTCCACTTAGTTTGCATACAAAGCGAACTGTTTGAGGGAGAGCGGGTGTTTTCTTTCAGTTCTTGCAAGGTTTAGGGTTTGTTAACATGGTCTCTTTTTAAAAGATATCCCCACAAGAAAAAGTCGGGTTCAGTCAAGTCTTTAGAACGTGTTGGCTATTTGACATTGCTAAGCGAGAAATAATGTTGTCGCAAAATTGACCCCTGGTTTTCATAAATTAATTTCACCGCTTGCGTAGGTTGTCCAATGCCATACTTTTACATTGCTTATTTCCAAAATATTATCTCCGATGGAACTATCCCTTATCATCCGGTTTTTTTAATGCCAGATAAAAAATATTACCTGAACATTATAACACCCCCCCGAATTAACCCTCTTCTTTTGCTTTGACTTATGCATCTATATTGCAACAACCCTATACACACCAATTTATTTTTTCCTAGAAAAAAAACCCTCATAATTATTATGTCTTTATACAAATGTAAAATGATATCTTAATAAATGTCGCCTATTATAACCTGATATATTCGGTATTACAGCAGGAAATATCATCAATATAAGAAATATAGGTTTACTTTATACGTTCCAAGCCGATTCTAATGTGAAAAAAAATTACTCATACTTCAAATATTCGTTCAGCAGAAAATGCATACATGTATAGATAGTTTAAAAAAATTGAGATAAAAAATAAACATATATGTTAAACAAATTTAGTGCATGCACAGCTTACTATATATATATATATATATATATATATATATATATATATATATATATATATATATATATATAATTTAATTGAGAAATTTTTGAAAACTGTGAAGTGTCGAATACAATGATAAAATCATTGTTTATTGTTTTGTTTTTTTTTGTAAGTCCTATACTTCTCTAATACATAGCCTCATCAGGGTCGAAAGTCCGGTTCGTGAATTTCTTTTTCTTTTTCTTCATTTTGGTGTTATGGCGAAGAGACGAGAATTTACGTGTTAGTTCGGTGGTTTCAAGTGTGTAGTGCTCCAGTTTCGAGCGGAATTTAAAGTAAAACATGGTCACACTTTTTGAAGACACTTTTTTTTTGCCGGACTTTCGATCCTGATGAGGCTATGTATTAGCGAAATATAGGACTTACCAAAAAACAATAAAAACGCAATAAACGATGATTTTATCAGTGTATTCGACACTTCAAAGTTTTCAAAAAATTCTCAATTAAATTTTGCTTTTAAAAAGTGTCTTCAAAAAGTGTGACCATCTTTTATATATATATATATATATATATATATATATATATATATATATATATATCCTTTTTATTTACCTGTACATAAGCAATAATATGTGGCTACAAAATCCTGAGACCGTTTTTTTCAGCTAGTTACTAGTAAGCGGAGACTACTGCAGCGATATAGTTTATGCACAAGCTAGATCCGTAGTTAAAATCGTTCAAATATTCAAGGTCAGAAGAAAGCATTATCAGAAGGACACATCACATGTTATTAAAATGGATTGAAAAATGTAAATGGGAAACAGTTGTTAATATAACAGAAGAAGAAAAAATAAATATATATCATATATCAAAAACTATGTTCTTTTAATTTTTCACTTCTATTGCTTTTTACGAATCAGGTTTTGTATAAGCTATATCGACTATAGAATTATCAAGTTTAAAGTAACTAGCTTATTAGATTAAATTCTCATAAATGTGTACTGACATAATCATGCTTTTGTAAAAGAAAACAGATAAATATATATCTTCCACTACTACAGTTTACGCATAGATTTATACTTTCGTATATTAATTTATGTTATTAAAGGTAGTTACATATATATATATATATATATATATATATATATATATATATATATATATATATATGGGGAGGTAAACATATCGCGCGTAAAAAGAAAAACGGTCGATTTTTTTTAACTTTCACCTCTATTATGCCCCCTTTACATTTATTGATTTGTGCTCAAATCAATTTATTAAGTTAAATCCATGTTGACGATGCCTATATCTAAAATTTAAACTGTTTATACCCAAAATTGTCGGAGGAGTTTGGTAGAGTTCTCAAAAGTTAAATCGTTGAACTTTGACTCCTTAACAGCCATATTTATATCCGAAAACCTATCACAAAGATTTTCCCAAATCTCAGTACTCTGTATATCAAATTTCGACTCCGTAGAGTTGACAAATTTATTGCGTAGGGAAATGTGCATAGACAGTCATACAGACTGACACCCATACACGTTCACTCATATATATATATATATATATATATATATATATATATATATATATATATATATATGTGTGTGTGTGTGTATATATATATATATATATATATATATGTGTGTGTGTGTGTGTGTGTTTGTGTGTAAACATGTCGCGCGTAAAATAAATGAACATTATAAAGACATATATTTTAGTTTTACTATGGCTCTATTTAAATATTTCGTTGGAACGGAAATAATTTTATAATTATAAAATAATCAGTTTATCTTTAAAATCGACCGGCTAGACAAGTCGGCGCATAACCTATAGCCCGACACACAGATGAAAAGCCAGAAAAATGTAACGGAGCCGACGCCAATAAATTCTATGCCCCGTGGAGTTAATTTTCGATAACAAATTGAATTGCTATGGAAGATCTTTGCAAACTGATAAACATTCAAACAAATCCAAAAGTTAAGAATATTTTTGTCGAAAATAAGAATAAACACGAGACATCTTGTCATGACATTACGCACATGCATATGTGCAATAATTCAAAATAATTGTGTACATAATAAATTATCTGTAGTACAATTTAATAGGAAATGTGAACTTTAGAACATGAAAACTAGTTGAATAAGCCCCTTGTGTAGTGTCTGTCCTTCCACAACAATAGCGTTTTTGAATAAAGATACGAACAACACAAACACCTGATATGAATTGGGTTTAAAAAGTTTTGTCGCAGCGATATAATAACATGCTGTAAAAGTCAGTGTTCTTCTGATATTATGTTGCGCCCTCTAAACGTATAAAATAAACAAATGTATCAACAAATTAATAAAGCACTCATTGGAATTAACATATTTAATTATTTATTTCTAACTTAATAGTTAAGTATTTTTACACGTGGAAATATACATAACACCTATCTATGTAATATCTATGTAATAAACAATGTATAAGTGAGCAAAATTTAAACTTAATAACGCACTAACATATAGAAATTTAATTAATTTATGAATTAGTTTTCTATAAAATAAACATGATTACATACTTTCTAGGTTTGACTATGTTTAATATTTTTGTAATTATATAAGAGGAGAGAATGGGCGTAGTCATAACAAGAAAAGAGAAAAGGAACAGATTTACTGTTAAACTGTCTATTTTCCTTGGCAAAATAATCAAACTGCATAGGCCTTAGGTAATAGCAATAGCGGACTTTGAAAAAAAATCTGACTTTAAAAGGATCATATTCAGGGTCGCCATCACTGTCTCCATCATCGCTGTAATGTCAGTATCTAACACTGCGGTGCCAGTATCTGGTTGTCCAGCACAGTATTGTGTGTCCTTCTTCAGATCGTTTGACCCTGCTCTTGGAACGTTGTCTTTTTTTTTTTTTGCTGCTACTCCATTTTTTCTGTCTGTTAGCGTCGGTGCAGACATTAGTCTGAGGCCAGACTCCATACCTTATTTGGAGGACTATTTGTCTCTTGGAACATTTTATGTAAGACTTAGCCAGCATGGGCGTCAACCTTCTTTTGACGATATCATTTCTTCGTTGGACATACAGTCATTGGAGATATTTAAAGAAGCGAGGGCGGATCATTTGATGATATGAAAAGACGTTTCTGATGAAGAAAGCTCATGTGCATTTTATGTTGAACGCACATATATCGCATCTGTGCTTTATGCCTGGCTGGATGTGGGTGTCAGGTAGTCTGATACTCTTTAGTGTGGGGGTCCATCAAACAGTTCTGCAGTTATACACAGGGCGTAGTTATTTGTGTAATCCAATAGCATTACAACACACCTTTTGAACCCTGCCTGAATGTTGTCTTATGGAAAGCAGTTTTTATGAGACTTGGAAAATTTCTTCATATAGAAGGACGATCAGATGTTGCCGGATGAAAAGAATAATGATAAAATATAAACTAATGTAAAATTCACTTGTAGGTAATGAGTGGTGAGGCTAAATATTAAGAATAACCAAATGTATTTTACTGATTAACACGTATGTGTCTGTGGGCTGCCATCTTTTGCGTACCTCTCTGCACCATGCGTATGGAATTTTCCTAAACATGTATTTATTTGAAAAAGCATATATTCAACACCAGTACCTCCTAGAAATTTTTGAGCATATGTTTATGTTTTTTTTTTATATACATAACTCAGAATACTGAAAACGGTAGAGAGGGCATGGGTACTAGTATAAAAATGACGGATAATTAAAACTGTTGTGCTTACTAAGGATGGCTCAGGATTTTGGACAATTGTTTTGTTCACGGTAGGAAGCAGACGCAGAACCAGTACTTTGGGACGAATGATATAACAAAACTATGCCCTTCTTTAGACAAGTTTTGTGAAGTACTGAATTAATTTCCTTAAACATGGAGAGGTTGACGCCTCTACGGTAAACAATCCCATCTGAATGGAGCAGACATTTAGAAGACAAATACTAAATTTACCAGTAAATGCTTTACATATCAATGATCTCACCGATGAAAATCTCTAGAGAGCCACGGCCAGGTAGTATCTGTTTCTATGTGGCCAGGTCGGGCAAATTAGCCTGGATTTCTCTTTGACGCCGGGAAACAAGTAAGAGGGGTGCTAATCCGCCAGTAGTCACCCTTCTCTAAACATTATAACATATTTTGATTGCTTCAATAACCACTATTACATATTCCGATGCCAGAATTTCGAGCTGTAATCTAGTGTATCTCGAACCCAACTGTATAAAGATGTCTGGCTATGAAAGTCTCATCACGTTCGCATGTTAGTAAAAGTGGTAGAAAACGCCACGGTAACCAATACTAAATTATTTATTATTATGTGAAAAAGCATACATACATAAACATATATATATATATATATATATATATATATATATATATATATAGAGAGAGAGAGAGAGAGAGAGAGAGAGAGACATACATACATACATATATATGGTTGTATGCCTGTGCACGTTTCCCTACGCAATAACTCTGTCAATTTTCAGTCTACAGACTCGAAAATTTAGTATACCGGGTACTGAACTTGGTAAACTCTTTGTAATTTTTCTTTCTTTTTTTTTCTGTTCAAACACAATTCTACTGCAAATTGTGTTTTTATTCATAAAGTCTGAAGAAATACTGTTTTTTTGAAAATTTTAAAACGGCATAATGTTTCAAATTGTCGACCGACCGTGGAAACAATTTAACGTAAAATTAAATGCACGTTGTGTTATCATGAACACCTTTTTTGAATGTTTGGATTTTGCTTACACAGTATATATATATATATATATATATATATATATATATATATATATATATATATATATATATGAGAACGTTTGCGGATCCACAGGTCAACATGCGGGAAAGGAGACATTTCCTACGTAATCGGGTAGGATTGGTCCAGAGAACAACCCATGTCTCTTCCCTTCCCTGATTATATGAACGGAGCTCAGTGGAGAATATCAGTTTTGAAGTTGAAGCTGAAGCTGGAGCCAAAGTTGTCGAGAGTTGAGAAAAAAAAACAATTTGTCGGAAATCGCCACACGCTCATCCCTCTTCCCACATAAACCTCACTGGTATACTGGAGTGTGTAAATCAACATTGAACTGTAAGCGATTTCTACATAATTATACATTTGGATATCTTTTTCTGGAATTTAATCAGTAGAATAGATCATTGAGTTGATTTTCTTCTTTCCCGACAGAACACTGAGGCGAGGGAATAAGTACTTAACCGATCAACGTAGTTTTACCACACCATGAAGTTACATTTAGTCGCTGACGACCGGAAAACAACTCTTACAAGGGAAACTATCATAGTTTGTGTCCTGCGACCGGGTTAGCTCCCACATTAGGTCGCCGTATAACCAGGATGCACTCTGACTTTTCATACAACACAACATCGGGTCTAATCATTAAATTATCACGATTAATAACCTGCTAAATTTGGCAGGTGTTGACAAGGATATCGACCAACGGGTGTGAAAAAAATAGGAGAAAACTTGAAAAAATTCAGAGAAAGAGCGATTGATAAAACATAACACAAAGTAAACAAAATTAAAGAAGAGAGACTGACAAACAAACAAATTAAAGACACTGAAAAAATAAGACAACAAAAAAAAAAGAAAAACACCACGGGCACAACGTATGAGAAATAGGTTTGTTTTTTTTTTTTTGTCGAAATCGAAGATCACGAACTTTTTTGCCCCGGAGAGACGCCGATGCCTCGAGAGTTGAAGTCGGTCGAGCAGTATTTCCTGATCTTTACGAAGGCAAGGTGAGTTAAAAAGCTTTTTTACGAGTTCTTTCGTTGTCAAAGCAAACGTTTTTAGGAGTACTGTGTGGGTAAGTGGTTTTGAAAAGAAAAAGAAAAAAAAAGAGCAAATGTAAGTGAATCGAGAAGTAATGATTTCTTTCTTTTCTCTCAATACCGTTGTCGTTTTTAAATTCGCTTATTTCTTGTTTTGTTAATCGTCGAAGAGAAGGAATGAGACGGCTGGGAAATGAGTAGTGAAGATGTAAAAGGGGACGATGTTGGGATCGGATAGGGGGTAACGGGTGGCCATAGCGAGCTGAAGAGGAAAGCGTTCATTGACTGCGTGTTGAATCGTGGGCAGTCGGACAGCACAGACAATACGCTGGACGGTATCCAGTGGGAGATCGAGGGAGGGGCGAAGGTGAACTGGAGCGACTGGCACGTAGAGAGGCCTATCGGATCCTCCCGGGAATCTAAAAGTACCCGGGTTTAGGGGTGACTCTACGAAATGCAGATGTGCTTTCGATTTTATCTCATAGGATTAGCGAACCTCTAGACAAAGGCTTCCTTTCTTTGATAGCCTATCACATAAAGGACTTCATCACAAGATTTCCAGCGATGGTATAGGTTGAAATGTCTTCTCAATTCATACATCTTTTCGCTCTGATAGGTCTATAAGAGTAGTTGTTAATTGGTAGAAATCGGGCGCTTACTCTATTAATGCCGGCATCCCTTAAGAGTCCATCCTGGGTCCAACGCTCTTCTTTATCTACATCAATGATCTCCCAAAACATGTACTTAAATCATTCGTAGACATTTATGCTGACGACACTACTATCTATGGTAACACATCAAAGACCGTAAATGACCAAGTTCTCTCTGAGTCTCTCTCCTCAGATCTTGAGCACGTTCTAAAATTGTGGAAGTGGTTCCTAGCTACTTTTAATGCATCTAAAACCAAACTTCTATCTTTATATCATTAACGCTCTGATCCTCGTCAGATATCAATTGAAATGAATGGCTCTCGTCTCCGGGGGGGGGGCTTCCTCTTTTGACAATCTTATGGGCTTGACCTTTACTCCATATCTGAAATAGAACATTTACATGAAGTGTGTTGCCAAGGGCACTGGTAAAATTGAAGGATACTTCTACCTCTTCAGTAGATATCTCACTGCTGAGTAAGTTCTCCATCTATATAAAAGTCAAGTACGTCCAATGATAGAGTACTGGACAGCAGCTGCTAGGACTAACTTATCCTACCTTGACAAAGTTCAACATAAAATTCGTAGCTTAGTGGGGGATGCTCTTTTCTCTTCTCTGCAACCTCTTTCCCACAGACGCGACAATGCGAACTTGCCCCTGCTTTATCGCTATTTTCATGGCAAGTGCTCGTCTTCGTTCCAATCTATGGTCTCTCCTCGAAAACATTCACAAAACACTCTTCTAGCTGAAACCACTTCCAAAAATGTTCCCCACTTTTTATCTGTGCCGAAACCAAAACGTAGACCGCATAAACAAAGCTTTTTGCTTAGATCTGCAGTTTGTCTGTCTTCCATCTGACTACAATTTTGTTGTCCTCAAGTCCAACGTAAATACATTCTTGATGAACCATCTCCTTAAGTAATCCAATGTACTTTGTTTCCACTACTAATAATTACTATATTATCCCGCTCTCTACTGTACCGTGGCTACCGAGAGTAAAAAAGGCCGATGCACATGACAGTGTGACGTTATTATCAGATTCAGTAGTAGGTGTATTGTATAGGCTATCAGCAGGAGTTTCCTCTAGTTTTCAGTTTGCTAATATTATGTATTCTTGCGTTGTTCCCAATTACCGGGGAAAGTATCCAAAAGGCCTCAAAGTACATACATTTTCTTTTCCTAAATTTTCTCAATTTGGATACATACCATTAGAAAGGGAACATTTTTATACCAACCAAATATAGTAAAGTAAGTAATGTTGTTTGTTAATAAGTAAACGTGTATTTAATTAGAACTGTAATCAAGTACTTTCATAACATTTGATAACATTGTTAATATAAATTAAAGTACTTTCATAACGTTTGATAACATTGTTAATATAAATTAAAGAAACAATGTCATTTATTGCTAATACAGCAAATATTATGTTGATATTTTTAACGGTGTATTTTCTTATAAGGCTAAAAAGTCTATCAGGGAGGTTGAAAATTCAATTTAAATTTGTTTTAGTTTTGAAAATAATAAACAAATAATTTTTACATGAGAAAAATTGTTTAGTCAAAAATAAACCCTTTCATTGAGTATTTCCAAATTAGTTTGAAGTTCTATATCTTTTTTTCTGAAGTCGGTTTGGAAAGTATTCACAACGTGGCAATTAATGAAATTAGCCTTGACTGAGCGTTATATATTAAATTTGGTTGTTTCTTTTTAAAATAATAAACAAATACTTTTAACATGATAATAATTGTCAAAAATATTGTTTTTTAAATTTATTTACTTGCCTCCCTACGAGGGCACTGTTAGTCACAATGTTGTTTTTTTAATGTGGGAAAATCAAGCTCCCAAAAGGGGGCACCATTGATAGGAAGAAAAAAAAGTGAGTCAGTCATGAAGGATTTCTCCTCCCCTGACTGAGGACAGAATAAATGAAGTGTAGCATCAGAAGAGATAATAAACTGTTGTTATTATTATTATTGTAAATGTTTGTTTACTATCTCTTCTTATATTTTAGCAAAAATTTACATAATGGTATGAATGTTTTCTTTAATGATGTTTTTTAGAAATGTGAACATCATTTTCGGCCTGAGGATAAAATAAAGAAGTCAGGATTCAATGATAAAATGTTGTGAAATAAACACGCAAGATGACAACATTAGTCCGAATAATATCTGAAGTTCCAAATAATAACATTCACCCCATGTGATGTTTCTCTTAATTAAATTAAAACATATTTCTGCACTAGTAACTTTTATTGTTTGTTTGTATTTAAATTATTTGTTTGATTTAAATTTTTGTATGTTTTCGTTTGTTTTCATTCGGAAAATAATTTATCGTTTGTTTTCACTTTTAAAATTATTCATCGTTGGTGTTTAATAGGTGATTTAATTCTTTGTTTCCTGAATTACTAATTCATTTTTATCAGTATTAAATTGTACATCGCTTCACCTTTTTTTCTTATGTTTTCTGCATTTATTTTACCTGTTTTGCGAGTATATATATATATATATATATACATATATATATATGCATATATATATGCATATATATATATATATATATATATATATACGCGTGATCAAAGAAAGAGGCCATACAAAAAGTAAATATATTTGAAAAAATAAAACTTAAATATGTTTGCAAAAAAAAAACGTAAATGTTTGAAAATAAACAACAACATTACGCAAATATGTTTGAAATAATTAAACTTAAATATGTGTGCAAAAACAAAAAAAAACGTAAATATCTTTGAAAAAAAAACTTAAATACGTTTGCAAAAAAAAAACCGTAAATGTTTAAAAATAACAAGCAAGAAAACAAAAACATAAATATGTTTGCAACAACAGGAAAAACGTAAATATGTTTGAAAAAAGAAACACACTGAAGTATGTTTGCAAAAAAAAAACGTAAATATGTTTAAAAAAATAAAACTTGATGTTTGCAAAAACAAAAAAAAGCGTAAATATGGTTATATATATACATATATATATATATATGTATGTATATATATATACATATATATATATATATATATATATATATATATATATATATATATATATATATATATATATATCGTTCTGCTCCATGAACGATAATGGTCTGAAATTTTTCACTCAGTAAAATATTGAAAATATATTGACCACAGGGAACTCAATTTAATTTTCTTTTTTTTTTCTTTTTAGCAATTTCACAAGTTAACTTGCAAACTCTTTGCGAGAAAAAGTGTTTCCTTGCATCGTTGCAGCTGATGGTTTAATCATGGGGTTAACACCGATGTGTAACTAAATTATAAAAATAAGTTCTTTGAACAAAAGATACCATTCAATATTTACTAGAATAGCAGAGAACAATATATATATATATATATATATATATATATATACATACATATATATATATATATAATTACTTTTTACTAAAATAATTAAATACCTATACACACTAGTGTTTCATACTTTCGGAAATGTTCAGGAACGGATGTCACGATTAAAACTAGTCAGCAGATTCGAACCCGGCAACATGATCTTTCACTTGCTCGATATACAAAGACCGTATCCAATCAGCTACCATTAACCGCCCGAAATAAGGTTGAATTTAAACATTTTAATTTTAAATATTCTTTTTGTCAGTCCTCGTGATCTAATTGTCATACGATGAACTATGCATAAGCGCTTAATTGACCGACTTAGTTGAACTGAAAGTGCTCCTCAATAAGAAACGAGTTTCTTCAAGGGACTAACACACACACACACACACACACATATAAATATATATATGTATATATATTCTAGTAGGACCACGCACACACACACACACACACACACACACATATATATATATATATATATATATATACATATATATGTACATATATACATGTATATATATATATATATTCTAGTAGGAATACAAGTCGATGTATGGGAGTAAATTAATATTACACTTGCTCTTATATTATTTGCATCGAAATCGACAATATTGATTTATTGCTGTGCTTTCACACATCCTTCACAATATATTGTATTCTATAGATTTTTACTGGCGAGTTTATAACATGACCTATAATTAATGGTTTCATTTAAAAAATAAAATGTGAAAGTCATTATTAAGTTGATAATGTGCTTAAAAGTTATGGTTATTCATATTATTTGGAGTCAGCGGATTACTGTTCTCATTTTGAGTGTGATTTATCGAACCCCTATTGAAGTTAGTCTTTGTCATGTGAAAGCAAAACGACGATGTAAAGATAGTATTCCTGTCGCATATGTGCAGATTTACCTCCAACTGCTCAGGTCTGTAGACGTTTGTTTTTCCTCCATCGGCATGGGACATAAGAAAGAGAATTATCCTAAGTAATATCTGTATATCATTGTATTAAAATGACAAGCGCTTGCACGACCCGGGTGTAACTCTGTGAGCTTCTGCAACATGGCACAGTGAATGTCATTTCAAGATGACCGGTAATTGATATGCCCGTAAATACTTCTTAGGAGCTGTTCACTCCTAAAAGCATAACCGTTAGGCTTTTAGGAGCTCTTTCTACCTCCCTAATTTCATTTACACATGACGTAGGACCAGAGCATAGTCCACAGGCCGGTGTGCCGTGAATTGCCCAGTCAACCAAGCCTAATCTCCTCTGGAGGTTTCTCTTAGGCTTACCTCACCCTTAACTTTTGGTTAAAACACCTTATCCTAAAAGGCAGTGGGGATCCATTGTTCTGGCACTAAGAAGTCTCTATGTACCAGATCCCCGTTTTCGTAACAGAACTCATGACGTGCATGTTGGGATGATTTGACTGGGAGCAGCTATATATGGCTATATAGTTGCTATGTAATTTAACACACATCCACACCAATCCTAGACTCATACATACATAAACACATACATGCTTACATATATACATGATGATGATTGCAATGTCTTGTTAGACGAGTCCCACTCCCTCAAGCACTGAAAATCCCAAAAATGACTTCCATCGCCACATGACCAATTTTATAGACAAATGCCTGAGGGAGGATCTATACACAGATCATGTTACATGTTTACCTTTGTATGGCAGTTAAGTCTCTTTCTCGGTTCAACATGTTGAGATCCAGCAACAAGCAAGAGCAAGATAGCCAGCAACACGTTAAACTGCTGGAAAGCTTAATGCGGGTACTGGTCTCCCGCTTTATGTTTTTTTTCTTTTTAAATCAGAGATTTGCTTCTCCAAGAAAGGTTGCATTCACCATGGCTTACGGAAGCCCTCTCCACCCCAACACACCCATACGTACACCCAAACACACACGGTGGTATTTGGCCGTTGCCTCCAAAAAAAAGTTCATTTGTCCTTTAGAAGGTCTTGTTTTTAATCCTTCAGGGAGACTAACAACCCTCCTCACCAAACAAGTCTTATGGGGGAACCAATTTAGTTACCGGTGACCCGACCATGAGACAGGTAGTACTGAGTTACATGGTACCAGTAGCATATAACATGATCTAACACAAAATACATACATACATACACGATGATTGCAACGTCTGTCAGCCGAGTGCCACTCCCTCAGACACGAGCCCAAAAATGACTCGCATCGCCACAGGGCTATTTTAATAGACAAATGCGTGAGGGAGTATCTATACACAGATGATGTTACATAGGCTTAGCTTTGTACGACAGCTAAGTCTCTCACTCGGTTCAAAATGTTGAAATCCAGCAACAAGCAAGAGCAAGATAGCCAGCAACAAGTTAAACTGCAGACCAGCTTAATACAGGTACTGGTCTCCCGCTTTATGTTGTTTTTTTTTAAATTAGAGATTTGCTTCTCCTAGAGACGTTGCCTTTACCAGGGCTTACGGTAGCCCTCTCCCCCCCCCGACGCACACATACATACACACAAATACACGCGGTGCTTGTTGGCCGTTGACCCCAAAAAGGAGTTCATTCACCCATTGGAAAGTCTTGTTTTTCATCCTTCAGGGAGACTAGCCACCCTCCTCACCAAACAAATCTGGTGGGGTAACCAGTTTAGTCGCCGGTGACTCGACCATGAGACAGGTAGTACTGGGATACATGGTACCAGTAACATGTTACATGACCTGACATATACATACATAAATACATACATACACACATACATACATACATGCGTGATTATTACTAATCCTTCAAGAAGATTGCTATGTATTTAGGTTGGTGTTGGGGTCCATGTGCACGTTAATTAATCTTCCCCCATCTACAGCTTGCATAATCGTTTACATACGTGGCAGGGAACTCACTACGATTTTGGTGATTCTTGTAGTTAGATTATAATATGAACTTTGAGTGTCGTGTCACACTGCTTGTAGATTTACATACCAGTCGCTAGATATGACAAGAATTGTATAGTTTGGGAGGAAATCATGTATTTATTATCTAAGTGTTTTTAATGACATTTAAATTGCTACAAAATTCTTAAACAATGTATTTATACAATACAATACAACAATAACAGCGTAATATTTTAAAGCAATTCAACCGTTGTGTCGCTGTTTCAGTTGATAGATATGACGTGTTATCTTTTACTTGGGCAATGAGACAGATAATAATAGTTACATAGTTGTATGTGTATGTGTATATATAGAGAGAGATTAAAGTGTTTACATCGCATAGATCAATGTATCTATGTGGGATTATGATGCTGATGTCGATGAAAAATCTGATAGTATAGAAATTATAGTTTGTATAAAGAATTAATTTAAAGTCAGAAGATCTAGAATTGGCGCTAATATCGCTAGAAAGATCCGGCGACCTTTTCCATGGACACTAATTTTATGTGAGTAAAATTAGGATATTTTTTTAGACGAGTTGCGTGTTGTTTAAGATAAGTTTATCTGGATCTGGTCACTACATTTATTACATGAAGATGATGTATGACTAGAAGCGGTGAGGTTTAGTGTACGGGTTATTGTATGAAATTAGCGCATTGTGGTGCATGATATCTATGAAATGAATAAACGCAAAACTACATCGACGAATGTATTACACATTTAACTGTTTAAAAACCAAAAGCTTATTTATTTATAACAATTATTTTCATTCAAAATACAGTTTTTTCTATTTTTTTTTTGCACAATAGTTGTAAGGCTTGGCACGTTTTCTTTCAAGCGTTTGCAAAGTAAAGGTTCAAATGATTTGTGTAGTAAACGACCGTCGAGCTTGTATGTGTTTAGTAATAATACGTCAATAGTTTATAATAACTGAAACGTAAAATTTAATATTTAACAATTTAATAAAAATAATATCCGCTATTTTACGTAGTCTGGTGATAATTCATAGCATCTGTTCCTCCACATATTGGTAAAGTGTAGGTTCAAGTGTCCGATGTAGTAGAAAAAAACCGAGAGACGGTATTTATATATATATATATATATATATATATATATATATATATATATATATATATATATATATATATATATATATACCGTCTCTCGGCTTTTTTCTACTTCTTTCTCTCTCTCTCTCTCTATCTATCTATCTATCTATATATATATATATATATATATATATATATATATATATATATATATATATATATATATGTATGTATTTTGTGTGTGTGCGTGAGGGGATGTAGTCATGCATATTATCCTGTTCAGATTTTAGGTTACCTTTTGAAATATGCAAACAAAATAACTTGGGAATTGGTCAAAATCTTTAATTTTGCGACTATATTCAGTTATTTAAATTAATAGGGATATATGTTAAATTAACCATGGTTAAGTGATAAAATTGAATCATGGGGTGTAAATTATTTTGTTCTGATATCTGACTTTTTATATTGAAATTTTTATATGGAAATTTTATTTGATTTGTACTCTTGTTTATTATAATATTATGGTTTCAAAATGGCATTGACCATATCTAACAAAAAAAAAGAAAAACGTGTTCTTAAAAGTGATGTGCTGGCAACCCATACGGGAGCATTATCCTTTGTCTACAAATAGGCAAAAGCATATAGAAAATAAAAAGAATTGTGTGAAATAACAGGAGCAAAGGAGAATTAATATCGCATTGATTCGAACACATTTTGAATTCGCGATATCTAGAAAATTTATAACAATTTAGCAAATAATGAACATTGAAATATTTACACATTATCTAAAACCAATGCGATTGTTTTGACGGCAACCGAAAATTCACACTCGCTTGCCCAACGAGTTGCATAAAATCCAACTTAAGAAACACTTAATCGCAACTTTCCAATTATATTATAAGGAATGATGTCATTCTTTATATTAAAATCACATACATCCATGCGCGTAATACCATAAATACTAAGACCTTTCAAAGGCTAGCATGACTTCGATCACCAAGGCTCTGCTATTGAACATATTTTATTCTAAATTTGCCTTAGTTCTCGCTAAACACTACAACAACTGTCCTTTCAGATCTTGATTTTTACAGTTCCATATCTGCTTCGATTGTAGCAGTCCTTAATACACATGGCGATAAATCTAATCCACTCAAATATTGCCCAATTAACCTTTTTTCTGTCTGATCGTTAAAGCTTTTGAGCCCTTAACACACCAAACACTAGTACACACCTCATGAATAATGCAGCTCTTTTCGATCGAGAGTATATATTAAAGGATGCCCGTCTTCCTGAATATAATCTGTCTGTGATCTTCAGACGTATATTTCATGCACAGTAACCGCAGACACACCTTAGCTCGTTTTTTTCGCCGATGCTTTCGACGGTATTCCCGTGTTTTCGATTGTTTAGCCTTAATTTTAACATACGTCATTTCCCGTTTGGTGGTGGACGTAACATCAAAGACGTAACTTTTTCCTGTTCTTTGCCTCCTTCGCGGCAGGGGTTTGAGCCTGCCTTCATACTGCCACATATTTTTGCTTAACACCCCCCGAAACCCCGGGCAACGCCAGGCCCTCATGCTAGTATAATACAGGGTGCGTATGCGGAATTTTGAATGATCGAATATGGAAATAAAACGAGCGTATCAAGTCTTAGAGACAAGAGTTGCATACAGTGTTTAAACAATTGTTGTTCAAGAAGGTTGGAATAGTAACTATTCCAACTGTCCGCCTTCTACATTCGTGATGGACTGCTGCAAAGCATCAATACTGCTGTCGGCAGTTTTGCGAACCTCTGCGTCCACAACGCTCCAAACAGAATAGTCAAGGACATTTAGCTCAGGTTAAAAGGATGGTCAGAAGAAAGTTGGGCAAAACTCTGCAAAGTTGTTGGCCAAGAAATTTTGAATGTTGGCAGTCTTATGACACCTTGCAGAATCCTGGATGAAGACGTAGTTGTTCTCTGGGTGATTATCATTCAAAAATAGGAGGACATGGTAACGGAGGAGAGTGTAATATTATTTGGCACCGATCTTTTCGTCTTGTTGAAAAAAAAGTCCAGAAAAAGCTTTCCGTCTGAGGCCACAAGCCCAAAAGTCATTGCCGTTACCGAGTGTTTTGTCCTCATGACTTGCTTCACATTGCAGCTGGTAGTTCCAATGATACAATCATTGCGCCGGTTGACAGTCTGGGCGACGGTAAAAAGCTTTTCGTAACTGAAGATGTTCGCCTTTGATGCGTTCTCCCTATTTTTTTAACCAACACAGAATCTTTTTGCAATTGGCGAGCAAGTTTTCCCTCTGACGTTTGTGAGGAGGTGCCTTAGAGACGGATGTATGAATCCATTCCGAAGTCCTTCTTGACAACCCTCACTTACGCATTGTATTCGGCGAACTTCCTTACTGTTTTAGTGTGGCCTCCACGTCTTTGATGAAAGTCTGTGTTCGTTTTTTTACGGTTAAAGGGGGGCCAGAGACCTCTCGATATTGCTTGTTATCTTAAATTTGGTCCTGGCGTTGCAGATTGTTGCCAAGGACACTCCGACGATGGCGGTCATGTCCTTGGGGCGAGTTTTTGCGTGAAAAAGATCCACCACACTCTGCTTTTTTATTATTTTTAATGATAGTGTTCGTCCGATTGAAACGGACAGTGGCTCAAACGACGGCTACCAGAGTGCTGTGTATCTGAAAAAAAAGAAAGAAATTAAGATCGCATTAATCCATTGGCGGAAAATTTGAAGTCGGAGTCAATTCCTAATTCTGTTGCGTAGCGCAAAATCCATGTCTTAATTATTATATCAATCAGTGAATATATTTTGCTCTAATATCATCAGAATAAATAGCAAATATCCATCTACCAAAAGGAAATAAAAGGCCTTTGGACATGATTAAAAAAATCTAACAATTTGAATGCCATTTGGAATTTTTACAAATAAAGTTACTAAAAACCCATATATACGTATTAACAATTTTCAATAATTTAGGTATTTCCGCCAGAAATTTTTTATTTATTAATATGTAAATTTATAATTTAAATTTTAAATATCTATATTTACTGAAATAACATCAACGAGTATAATCTATTACATATGTTTACATATACGAAACTTAAACAAAAACAAAAAAAAACATTATTTGAATTTCCAGTTGCATTAATTTAATTATTAGCCTGAATTTAAAACAATACATAATAAAATTCTCATTGATGTTATAATTAAATTTATGATCATATGAATTGTAATTCTTTGTATTTTTAGTTCTAAACCAATAATGTTTATTTAGGTGACATTTATGTATTCTTTTTATAATACAATAACCTAATTGTTAACATTGAGTGAAAAATATTTAAAAAAATTAAACATAATTTTAAACTTATGACTTTGAATAAGAACTTAAATATATAATCTCCGTTTTTTATAATTATATTTTTTATATTTTTTATTTCTGTCCACTTAATTATTTTCCTTATAAATAATATTTCTACAATTTCAATATAATTTATTTTATATGATTCATTAATTAATTCACTTAATTAATTAACTTTATTTTTTATTAGACCATATTTAGGAACAGGTAAGAAGTGAAGCTTGGCATGTTATGTTGTGTCTTTTGCTACAAGCTGTATCTGCGTAACTATGTAAATATCAGTAACTAACGCTACGATGCAGGCTTATATATATATATATATATATATATATATATATATATATATATATATATATATATATATATATATATATGACGTATACTCCATTTGGGATTGATTGATGAGACCGCAAATCGGAAATTAAAAGAAATAATATTTATTTTATTTGCATAGATCTTGTGTAGAACCATTCACGCTTTTTCTACAGTTGGTTATAGTAGTTGGTGTTTCTTCTATATATATGACTTAAGGACGACGTAAAATGTATTTGATTCGTTGCCATATATTATCAAGTCACTGTGTAGTGTATACAACGCCCAGCATTTCCAAATGTTGACTCACCTGGTAATTACCAGGCTCATATTCTTTAATGATAACATATTTTTATATTTTACCGAAATCAAAATCACTGATTCTCTGAATAATAAAATATGACAACATCTGACTTACAGTCAGAATCATTTAAAATTGGATACTGATTTCTTTCAGAATATTTTACTCTGTTTTTCCATTGTTTTTTCCTTCGTTAATTATCTAAATTATTTTTAAATAATTGTCAGGTCTCGAACATGTATGTTTTTATTTATAAGACTCAAGTTTTATGATTTATATATTTCTTACCAGTTGTGTTTCTTTTTATATATCCTTTAATATTATGTATTATATGAATTATAATTTTGTAGCTCGTTATTTACATACGTATAATATCTCCCATGTGCTTTTACAACAAGATAAAGATATAAAAATTAAAATCCAATTAAAAACAAAGCGATGTGAAATAAAGAAAATGGCATTATAAATGTGTTCAGAAAAAGTATTCAAAATATGCTTAAAATAAAATAGTATAATATAATATAATATAATATAATATAATATAATATAATACACGTTCTAGTATATCTAGTGTTTAAGGTTCTAAGACGACAAATATAGAAACTGCATGCATATCCAACAAAGTAAATTTCATCGACAACCAACCCCTACTGTTTCCATCTCCGTCCCTTTTTCTTCTATCTTTCCTACTGTTTTTCTTTTCTTAATCATCCAAATTATTTAATAGAACACAGGGATACAGAATTAATCCTTTCTAGGGTTGGGATCGGAAGAGAAAATTGTTGTATGGCCGGGCCAAAGCAATATACGATACAGGACGTAGTAAAAACTAGTACAGTATATAATACACATCTATATAATCAAGAACATAAACAATACCGTAAGGCGGGGAAAATGCCGTACCAAGAGGCCAGAAAAAACATCGTGTTCTACATTGAAACCTTGAAAACACGTAGCTACGGACCACTGTGCCCCGGAGTTTTACTATTTATATATATATATATATATATATATATATATATATATATATATATATATATATAGTAAAACTACATATATATACACACATATATACATATATATATATACATATATATATATATATATATATATATATATATATATATATATATATATATACACACGGCATAATCACGTTGATACACGGGTTCTCGTCAGATCACCGAAGTTAAGAAACATTGATCCGGGCTAGTATCAGATTGGTGATCATTTGGGAATTCTAGGCACTGTATGTGATTTCCGCTCATCTCGGAATTGTTACCAGTCGTCCTGAACCTCCACTTGCCACTGGTATTCAACAATGTTGACTCAGGAGAGGTGTGGTTGGAGATTGCGCAACTCTTGCCACAATACTTTCCTGCGCAGGCACCCTTACTGTGAGTATCAATAGTCTGTCAAGACTGAAGGAAGCCTTATATATATATATATATATATATATATATATATATATATATATATATTAAGTTATAAAATATATATGTGATTATGCATATATATATAGTAAGTTATAAAATATATATGTGATTATATATATATATAGTGTTTGGAGTAAAAAACACAAGTGGTAGTAGGAAGGCGTACTAGGAAGGAGGACAAGAATGGAGAACACGTGAATTTTTATGACTCCTTCACATTTTGTCTTTAATTTTATTTAAATCGTTTAAGTGTATGAGTGGCATCATGAATTTAAGTATTCCTTTCATAAATATGGTATATATATATATATATATATATATATATATATATATATATATATATATATACAGACATATATATATATATATATGTATATATATATATATATATATATATAAAATAACATATAGACCTATATATTCGAATTTAGAATTTATTGATTGACAGAAGGAATATATAGAAGGGGTTATGTAAATTTCCTTAAGCCATGGATTTTCAGTATTGCCTATCTCATCAGAGGAAATGAAATGTGGTTTACAAAATGTTCAGCTGTGAATAGACACTTATGTTGATTTTCAGCACAAATAATGAAAATAGTTTTTTGAGTGGTGAATGAAAACTATATGGAGATACTTATAGAGAAATGGGATTTGGTACAACCTGAGCAGCCCATTATCGGAAGGAGTACGCAGAATATTGGTCCAGAGAAGAAGGCTGTAATCCCATATAACAGAAAAGCGTGGTAGCTCCTTATTGATTTTCCGAAAGGTATACGGGGCAGCCGTATTCGTTGGTGCGTTGAGTGTGTTTTGGTATATGTAATCCAAAATCTTTTTAGGTGACGACACAATGGAGCAGGTGTTGGATAGGTATACCATTCCATTGTATATATCCTCGTGGGTAATAGAATTTACGCATTGAATTATGTATGCAATGGACCTCGAACTCAATAGAATGGGTAGTAAAATAATCTGTGAGATGACATTCAGGACGATGCGTTGGACGACTAGCTTCTTGTGTGAATCCCGAAATGTGCTGGTCATCTTGCTTGTTGATAGTGAGTAAGGAAAGCCTTTTAGATGAGGGAAAAGGAGGGTGGGATGAAGTGGAGAGGGTAAAGAGAGAAGGAAGAGGGTTAAGATTGGACGAGCAGGCAAGTGCTTAATGGAAATTCTTCGAGGGGGAAAGCGGTTGTATTTTAGTATTCGGTAAAAGTATTGACCTCTCAATTTATTTTCAAATAGGAAATGTATATACTGGTGATTTTAAATAGGATCGTGTATGAGATGGGGTAGTCGTGCTGTCTTGCTGATCGAATATGTGAATGGGTGAGGTGGAGATAGGGACGAGTAATCGTCTGAACTTTTGGAATGCTTGGAGGATTACTTATTTAAGTGAGGTTAACGTTGGCTGCTTTTAGGGTATATTTAAAAGTAACTTGATTAATTGAGATGCAGTTTGTTCATTACGTTGTTGTCGTAGTGGTATCTGGTTTAATTACATTTATTTAAAATGTATATATTTCTGTTTGGAGGCGATCTATGGATGAGTTGGCTTTGCTGTTCCTTGAGTTGGAATCGATATTTGAGTGAATGCTTTATATACTGTGGTTAATTAGCTATTTTTTTATAATAGAGACTTGATGAAGATTCGGGGCTGGGCGTGAGGTTCTCCAAACGTGGTTGAATTAAACTATTCATATAATAATAAACTGTATATCCATCAGTCAAACCTAAATATATGCGCATATATAAACACATATATACACGCACAGACACACATACGTACGCACACATACATATACACATATACACACATGTGCATACATACACATATACATATATATAACATTCACGTACGCATACACACTGATCCGTACCATGCATACACACATGCCAACTTATATACACACGCAACCTTATATTCATGCACATGTGTAGATAATTACATATATACACATCATAACCCATACACGCATACACACATATAAAAAAGCGATTACACAGGGAACTACATGTACATCCAGGCACGCCTGCATGGGAGTTTTTCGGGTGCGCATCTCTGTCCATATACACGGCCGAACAAACCTATAAGTGTGTGCAAACATGCAAGACACACCCGCACATGAATACCATCGTATACATACAACAAATAAACATATCTACATGGTTTATGTTAATACAGAGATAAAAGCACGCACATGATATATCTACACATACAAATACAACGAGCATGCACCTCACAGTTATACATATATATATACATCAACAAATGATCGGGTTTATCTAATAATTCTATTTTAGAGGGTGGAGTAATCCTCATTTGCCTGCGCATACAGATGGCCTGGGGAGATGCAGACAGTTAGAGTGTACTAAATTATCGCTAAGGTGTGTAATTCCGTTAAATGTCCATGTTGGCATTAACACACGCAAACACAAATGTATATATATCTATATATCTATATATATATATATATATATATATATATATACATATACACACATACATACACACATACGTGTATACATCTACACACGCACGTACATACACCCATATACCCACTCTTGCACATACTCATATATATATATATATATATATACACAACAAGACAAAACGCACGCCCACCTGCTCACACACATACACACACACACACACATATATATATATATATATATATATATATATATATATATATATATATATATACCCCCACATACATAGGGAAATGAAATTAATGGAAGCAAATACATACATATGTATATATACACCTACATCCATACATATATATATATATATTTACATATATATATATATATACATACACATATGTATAGTGATACACAGGCTGACATGTACAAACATATATTTACTCAAACACGCAGATGCATAGGTACACATATACACATACGTATATATTAACACAGATACAAAGCATACACCATGCACCCACTCATGCATGCATATATATATATATATATATATACACTAATACATGTATAAATCCATGTGTATACATATAGGGGCAAATTGCAAAAACTAGTGCAGGTATGGTGACTTAAGTTGTTTTGGGCTGGCTATACTTCAATTTTATCCTGTGCTTGCATAACGAAATAACCTTATGTTTGGTGTTTATTGTGGCTTTATACTATTATTGCAACTTCTTCTGAGGTGCAAAATTCGCAGGATTTAGATTTAGGGGTGTATGAGTTGGATTTTTCAATATATCCTATTGTAGTGAGTACGGAATATTCCTACGTTGGAGGTCTTTAATCAGAGTTGTTAGGAAGGTGCCCTTGTTGCTATTTGGGTCTGCATTATTAAAAGAGCTTAAATTGTTGGAAATTACCAGTTTAATAAGATTTGCCGTTGCACCGACATACGTGTGGGATTTTACATTTGCATTAATGGTGCTTAAGCTGTTGGAGTTTATACTATGCTTGTGGGAGATACTTGCAGCCGGGGAAGGGATAATTAGGTCCGAATCGTTTTCAGGATGGGGTTTCTGAGTAATTTGGGTGTTACCATGTGTCTCATTTATGGGATTAGCATAGTGGGAGTCAACGGAATTCTCTAGTGTTCTGTTTCTATAGTTAATATATTTTGAGTGCGATTGTTTGGTGTTCTATCAGTTATATTTACTGTTATGGTTGGGAGTTCGGTGACTGTACATGAGTTTATAACGTCCTTGTGCATACAATCGTTTATTACGAGGCGGCATTGTTTTTTTCGGCAATTACAATTTTGTGTGGGTAGAATCTACGGGGTAGGGGGCTGGGCTTTTCTTATTTTATAGGTGTTTGATGTTATTATCGTTTGTGCTAGGGTAGGCATAGTGGAATAAGATATTTTTATTGAGTTTTTTATTCAATATAGTGCTGTATCTATGGTGTTGTTGAAAGGATTGTTCAAGGGGTAACGAATGGGGCTATTGTTTTTCTTTTGGGTCATGCTATGCGTAATTATGAAGTTATTCTTGTTGTTTCCTAGTTTTTCCCTATGTATTCTACCTTATCCGTATATCCTGAGTTGCGTAAAGTATTATTATAAAAAAGTTGCTACTTGGCTAAATGTTTTCTTGTCGGCTGATAAGCTTCATCTTCTATTTTAGACGGATGGTACTATAGAGGTGATAATATATCTGGGATGATTCGATTGCTTATGCACATAGAAAAGGCTAAAATTGAGCTGATGGTAAGGGGAGTAGAAGTCCGAAGTTAGATTTTAGGAGATGTCCAAGAGGTTTGATGTCTTCTTATTAGAATATATGTGTCTATATGTTGTTGTTTTTTTTTCAGAATTTCAATATAACCACTAAACATATATATTGTTCTTTCTTTAATATTGAACCTCTTCTTTTTGGCTAGGTTCGCCCTTATATCTATCATGATTTTTCCTCTGATTTTTAATCAGTGTCGATTATATATATATATACATATATATATCTATATATATATATATATATATGTGTGTGTGTGTGTGTGTGTGTGTGTGTGTATGAGCAGTTTAAAAGCGAGTGTTCAGACGAATGGACAATTGCGATGTAAATAGTGCATATTGTATGTGTTTGTTTTTCCAATCAATACAAATAACTAGCCATTAATATAATTGTCATGGGTTTAAATGGTAATACACGAAAGGAACACAAGATTTTTAGGAACGAAACGTGTATTCACATATATTACAGGAAAAACAGGTGGAGCAATACCCTTCCTAAACGGTTGGGTGTTTTAACCCGCCCGCCTTGATCGTGTGCAAAACTCGGACTGCCGGGCACGGTACACGATACCGGATGTCACGTCACCAGAGGAAGTGACATCATGACATAGTCCATTAATCCCATGAAGCGGCGTTTCCAACAACCCCCTTCCAAACGTTGTGTTAGTAAAAGCTGTCAGAACGTCTTTCGTTTAGGGTTTACCATCAATGGCTCGGTAAACTTTCTCTTATGGAACGACAGTCGTAATTCAAGTGTTGCTTGAGGAGGTTCAAGATCAAAAGTTTCGAAGACAATATTCATCGGCTCATCGCCCAATGGTGGACTGTCGCTGGTTTCAACTGATCGACATCTTCTTAGTTGTTTCTGGTGAGGTTTGCGGGTATCTGTTGGTCATTGGATGATACATATCATGTCACCGACTCTCTTAGTAATTTTACCCACCTCCCAGAAGGATGTGATGTTTTATAACTTTTGAAAAACACTCTTTTACCTGGTATGAAATGTTTACTGGGTGCATACGTGGTCACTATTACCCATGATTGTTTGGGTAAGATATTGTTATAAACGGATCTCACTTTCCGCGCAAACGTCGTTTCTGCAAGTGATACTGCTGTTAGTGTATTCGGATAGGGTGTAATCCTACACACGTGTAGAAATTGTTGAAATGTTTCATCTGTTAGGCTCCCCTGAGACTTTTAAGTTTGCTTTGGTTTGGGCAATTCTTTTGACGTGAGTTTTTAGCTTCCGGCTTTGAAATATCAGTTTTTTGTCTCCTTTCGCAGATTCCGTTGAAGCTTTCTTTTTCGATTTCTCTATTGCGGCTAATTAGAAATTTCGTTTCTTTTGGAACCCGGGCCGCGTGTTTTCTTTGAGTTTGAATCTTGCTTTAAACTTTGTACATTTTCCTAGCCCAGATGAGACTACTTCAGAAAATTCCAGTTTTAACTTGTCCTTCAGTTGTTTCGCCTATGTAGAGTCTTCTACACTCTGACAGAATTTATTCATAGGTTGGTCCCACAGTTCGAATCGCTCCATCCAATCAGTACTGAACAGGTTTTCGGGTGTCCTATGTACATACAATTGAACTTTTGTTTTTGTAATACCATTTAAGGTCACCAGGAGTGTGTACTCTCACTCAGATTCCACTTTACGCCTGTCACAGCTCGAGCTGATTTTTTCGTCTTCCGCATTTTTGGTTTCCTTAGCCTTTTCCATGTCCTAAGGTTTATGAAGGAGAGTTCTGATCCGTAATACAATTGTAGATGCAGTTTTATTTGCGATGTTAACTTTGGCATCTTTGCACCGGTTCTTATCCGAATTCAAGTCGAATCTAATCTGTCGGACGCGGTTCTTCCTGTCATATTCGTTGCAGTACTTATATTTGTAAAAACATTGACTCAACCAATGCTTCCCTATTTACCCTAATGTAATCAATATTAAATCATAAAAAATAACTAAACTCAGGAAACTTTCAGCTGCACAAGTAGGAACTCTTCTGCATGCTATTGATAGCATGTTTTATTTATTTAAATATTTATTTAGATGTCATATCTTCGTAAGTGTAATTTTGAATATCCGAATTTATGATGCTTGTCCCCCTGTAAAGCATTATTATTATATTTGTATTAATTATACTCGAGTAAATATAGTACTTCTAGTTTCTGTTGATGTGTGTTATAGCAGCATTTACTATGCACACAGTGAACTATGTTTTATATGTGAAGATTTATACGGATATATATATATATATAAATATATATATATATATATAATTATTTTATCAAAGAGAATGTTTAAACAAAGCAAACAAAACATTATCAATCTAAGAAAAGGGCAAACCTATCAGGTGTACAAAAAACAATGATATTAAATTAATGTATAACTTTATTATATAACCAGTACAATAAGGAGGATTTAAGGCGGTATTCAAGAACCAACTCCTAATTATATAATATATATAATTATATAAGTATATAATTATATATATATATATATATATATATAAAATTATATAATTATATAATTATACAAAATGCAAATAAAAATGCCTCAATGATATAAAAATGATATGTAAGTGAGGGAATGGTAAATAATAATTAAAAGTATGTACATCATATAAAGGTATATCGAAGAACGTGTCTGCCTATGTGTCTGTGTGCGTCTGTGTATAATTGTGTATGTGTACATTTCCATACGCAATAACTCAATTTTCAGTCTACAGACTCGAAATGTAATATATAGGCTACTGCCGAACGAGCTCTCGAGAAATTTCCGCATATTGTATTTTAATCGTTCATAAATTTATAATATATATATATATATATATACATATATATACACATATATATATATATATATATATGTACATATATATTTGTTATATTTGTAAAAAAGAGTGATAGAGGGGGAGAGATGGAGACAAAGAATGAGAAGAACATTTCCAGCTCAATATACACTTTAGAGAAAGACATTGAAGTAATAAGGAAAACAGAGACGAAAAAATAGATATACAGAGAATAAGATACCGTGGCAGAGACGGATGAGAAATTGTAAAAGGCAGAATGTGAAAACACTTTCAATAAATATATAATATACCTTCGAGTGGGTGTGATAAAATGAGTGATCATGTTCGACTATTAGTAACAGGATAGGCATTCACGTGCAGCAAAACAATTCGGAAGTCTGCACCCAAAACTGTCAAGGAAGATGTATGCCTGTGTGTATGTGTGTGCACGTGTGTGTGTATGTACGTGTGTGTGTGTGTGTGTATAGTTGCAAGGGAGAGAGGGTTTCTGTTCTTCTGTAAATGGATTGAAAATCAGTAATCGAAAACGCCTTCACTAAATGCCAGCCGCTAGCAACCACGGAAATATACACACCTACGCTGCAGGTTAGGGCATGAAAAATAGAAATAGCGTATTTTAACTGTTTGGCTAGAAACATACATGTATAAATTAAGCACACATATACGGAGGGATTTTTATTCCTACACACACATACATGCATGCATACGCAGAGACACGTATATACATATGCACACAGACGCACAGACACACACAGAGACACACAGACACAGGCACACACACACACAAACACACACACACACACACACACATATATATATATATATATATATATATTCGGCATAATTTCGTTCGTTGACGCACTAGTTCTTGTCAGATACCCCAAATTCAAGGCATGGTTAGCCAAGTTTTTTCTAGATTGATAACTATTAGGAAACTATTTGCAAACTATTTGGAAACTGTAGCCCCTGTATGGGATCTTAGCTTATTTCGATATTTTTTCTAGTCGTTCTAAATTCCACTTGCCACTGGTATTTAACCACACCGACTCAAACTTCGTGTGTTGGTTGGCGATCGCGTAACGCTTGTCGGAAAAATTCCACGTAAGTAACCCTTTTCCGTCCAAATATTTAATTTTGTTTTTTTTAATTGACCATAACTTAGAAAATATTTGTATTTTTTTTACATTTTTATGTTTAAATGCATTTTAAATTATTTGATCTTTCTTTTTACAGAACGTTAAAATTTAAATTTGCTTGATTACATCCCTACTAACATGGAAATGTCTAACACATCTAATACTTCGTGAGTTCAAGAAAGGAAACTAAGCAGCCGAAACGCTAGAAATCGTCACTCCGTTTATGGAAATCTATCTTTGAGTGAAAGAACTTGCAGGAAATTGTTGGCGAAATTGAGAAGTGGAGATGATATTCAACCAGACCAGACGACCAGTTGAATTTAATTATCTCGAAGCAGCTTTTGAATAAAATCCTGCTTTATCTCAGTTGAGTAATTGGCAATAACAGTGAGTTCAAACCATACAACTGGTTATCGCAATCTTCAACAATTTGGAAAAGTTCCTAAACGTAAAAATTGGGAGTCTCATTAATTGTCTGAAAACGATCTGAAATCCTGAGTTGTAATCTGCTTTTCACTTCATTCTCGCCAACTTGTTTCACTTTTTTGGATAGAATTTGGACTGTTGAAGAAAAATGGATATGTCATTTTTATGTTAAGCGTCGTAAACAATTGCTTGGTAAAAGGGGGGATACCTATGGTACAGGCGAAAAGAGAACTCCTTGAGAATAAGACCCTTCCTCCTATATGGTGGGATTGCCATGGGAAACTCCACTTTGAATTGCTATCATTTAGCGCAACAGTTAATGCAAGAATCTATTGTCAGCAATTATAGCGTTAGAACTAGGCTTGGAGAGAAAAAAGACATGCACTAGTGAATGGACAGAGGTGATAGTTCATTAGGACAAAGCACGCCCCCACACAACAAGAATGACCTCACAAAATATCAAAAAATTTAGTTGCAGAACATGTTTCATCCACCCTATTCTCCTTACCATGCTCCTTCCTATTGTCATTTGTTTCGTAGCTTACAAAGTTATTTGGAATTAACAGCTTTTTAGAAATATGTTGAAACTGGGATGTGTGAGTCCTTCGAGCAAAGCCAAAAGGATTTTATATCGATGGAATTGATAAGCTTGTTGATCGATTGAAGGAAATAATAGATAATCAGGGAAAATATATTATTGATTATATTATTAATAAAAGGTAACATTGGTCCCTTAATTTTTTTATTCATGATTTCGTATAGAACTTGTAGGATGATCTCATATATATATATATATATATATATATATATATATATACATATATATATATATATATATATATATGCGTGTGTGTGTTTTGTAAGTACTTTCAACTTACTCTCTTCAGTCGTTGTAAGGCCATTTTATATTACTTTTTCTGTTTAAAATCCGGATACCTTTATATGCTTCGGTTCAAATTACGTTTAAATTACTTGATAACGTTTGGCGTCAAGTGTTTCAACGTTTTAAGTACATGACTAAGTTAAACGATTTAAATTGTGTTTCACTAAATTGTATAGAATTTACATTTTTATTCATTTATAAATTAAAATTGCAACACATATATAATATACATATGTACCTATATATAAACACCCCCATCCACACGCGCACACACACATACACACACACATATATATATATATATATATATATATATATATATATATATCGTACCCAGGTACATTGTAAATATTTTACTGTTTTAAAAATTTACATTTGTAATTCAGTGCTTCCATTATTGTTTTAGTCGTTTTACGTTTGAATACACACACACACACACACACACACACACACACACACACACACACACACACACACACACACACATATATATATATATATTGAGATTGTCGGACTGACTTCCTCATCTTGTTGCTACTGCCACAAAGTTTCGGCCGTTTTGCCGTCCAGCCTTCATCAGGTGTTTTGTATCGAACTGGGGAACTGTTTGTTAGGAGTCTCAAACCCAACCCTTCATTATTATTACGGGTGTACCGTGTTCGGACTCCAGCTAGGCTCTGAGACATACTTGCTGATTCTCTGTTTTGAATGTTACTATAATTGGTACCGAAAAGCGGTAACTAAAGGAAAGACGGAAAATCGGGTATAGCCAACCATGTCTGGATGGAGAGGGGGGACCATCGCCCCCTATGGGATGAAGTAAAAATAATAAACAGAGAGACCAACTGGAAAGTGAGAAAACTTAAAGAAACAGCTCACATGCTCGGACATAACAACCTACTGAGCAAACTAAACATAGAGTTGAATGCAATTTGGACACTGCTAGAAAGAGTAAAACCTTGAATAACAACATAGATTAAACATTAACAAAAGCCAACAAAGAATTGTCCTAGTGGCATATGACCGAGTGGTCCTAGACGTTGTATCAAAGTTTACAGTTACCCAAAGGTGCTGAGTTGAATCCTGAACGAAGGCAGTAAAAAGTAACATTCAAAACAGAGAATCAGCAAATATGTCCCAGAGCCTAGCTGGAGTCCGAACACGGTACCCCGTAATAATAATAAAGGGTTGGGGTTGAGACTCCTAACAAACGGTTCCCCAGTTCGATAGAAAACAGTCTATACCTCATTTGATTCGCCTGTTATTCCTCGATAATTTTACTTGTTCATATTTGATTTTTAATTAGAATATTCTAGTGTTCATTAAACTTAGCTTACATTTCTAGTTTTTGAAAAAATTACAAGTGCGGTCTTTTCTTGGTGACACTGTATATATATATATATATATATATATATATATATATATATATACATACATACATATATCTATTTGTGGGTATACATCTATATATATACATATAACTAGTTTTTATGTATATGTTTAAATATACACATATATACGTGTACATATACATGGGTGTGAGTTTTCCCCTTTAGTCTTGTGTGTATGGGGAGTGAGATCAAATGCAAGGATAACATAAAATAAGTTTAATCTAACGATTCTCCCACCTCGTTGTGCCACATTGATGTCCATACTTCAAGCTGAAGAGAATCCTTTAAACCGCAATTGTCGTAAATAACCCTCAGTGCCCACACTTAGCGGCCAACACCGACAATAATATTGTGTGAAGTTTACTGTTTCAGAAGTACAACTTCAAAGAACGTTTGAAAACATCACGGAAATTTAAGAATCCAAGGTCACAAACACCACGGATCAAACATTTTGATTGTTATGAGAACGAGGCAGAATGCACTGCATGCTATTTTCGCACTTTACGCTAAAACTTAAATTTATGGTAGTTTTCGGCGTATCACATAGTATAGTAAACCTCAGATTTCAATATTTAATTGTTTGGTTATGACGACTATTATATATACAAGTAATATATTTTCACCCCATGTTCACACATTATTTCGCCAGGATTTGAAACTCGTTTTTAAATAATACAACTAATTCCATGTCGCGCTCTCTCTCTCAATCTCCCTCTGTATATATATATATATATATATATATATATATATATATATATATATATATATATATATATATATATATAGTAAATTATAAAATATATATGGCGATTAAGCTACACGTAATATTCCGCGTTGCATCTACTCTAGGATTCTTCAGGCAAAGAATCCTACAGTGGATGAAACGCGGAATATTCAGTGTAGCTTAGTCGCCGTATATATTTTATAACTTACTAACTAGTTCTACCTACGTATTGAGCACTGCTGAAATAAATACTTAAAGTACGCATAAATTTATACTTTCGTATGTTAATTTTATGTGAGTAAATGAAGTAGTTATTTATTTATTTATATATATATATATATATATATATAGATAGATAGATAGATAGATAGATGGATTAATGGAAAAACACCATACTTGAATGCGTAAATGAAAATGTTAAACGTATAAAAAAGTGTAAACCCCCTAAAAATCTAATCCCCTTTCTACGCCTATTCAGAAATACTGAAAAAACTTCAAATACTTCAAGATAAATGCTTAATAGATTCTATTTATAAAGCAAAAAAACAATGTACCTTTTATATGTAAAACTATTATATACACCTTTTTTGATAGAAGTAGGAATTATAGGTACACTTTCAGCTACCTATAAATTAAACAATATTAATTTAGATAGCGTTATTCTGAATAAAAGTATTATTAGTGAAAAAAGAGGATTCAATTTGAAGAAAATAACAAAAAACTTCAATGTGTGTATTGGATGCCTAAAATGCGCAATCATCCAATTAGCGCTAGGTTTTAAACCTTTAAGTAAAACAATATCTAAAATATTTAAATTAATTATAAATCAAATAAATAATTTCCACCAGAAAAGAATGTTCTATAGTAATATAACACTTTTTGGAGTAGTAAATACTTCCCAACCAGTAAAAGATAAATTAGATCAAATAAACTTCAGAATAAAAGCAAAATCCATAGCTACTTATGGTTTCAGTACGCTAACTGCTACAATTACATATGAAAAAATTTGAAATAAAAATAAATGATACTGTAGAAATAGCTTTTGCATGTGGTTAAGGTAAATATATAGACTTTGCAAACTCTAAATCATTCTGGTGTAAAAATAACAAACAGCAAAAGTAATGCCTCTAAATGTATTTTAAAGATCCTTATATGTCATGATATTAAAGAATGTAATTTTCAAATTGGAAAAAAAATATTACCCCAAACGATAGGCATCCCAATGGGATTGAATCCTGCACCATTTTGGGAAAATCTGTATACATTCCTGTCATCACAACAAAAAATGGTATATCCAAACTACATAATTTACATGGGTGTCGGAGATTTATAGATGATCTCTTACGTATAAACGATAATGATTTATTCAGGAAAATAATAAACAGCTTGTATATCAAAATAGTTAGAATTAAGATTTGGGCATAGAAGACAACAGACTTCATTTCTTGATTTAGATATAAAAAAGTGAGGATGGGATTTTTCTTTTAAAAATACTCAATAATAAAACTCTTTCCGTATTAAAATAGTGTGTATGCTGCATAAAAATAGTACCTGTTCTCTCAGCATTTTGATAATAACCCTACATTGAAATTAATAGATATTATACCCCAGTTTCTAGCTTAGTAATAAGGAGGATAAAACAAGATGGAGAAAAACTAAAATATTTAAACAGTTAAATAAATCATTTGTTCGTTATACCGATGCTTATGAATCGTATAAAATTCACCAGGAAACACAAAACTATATTAGTAATGCATAAAATATCTTATATAAAACTAGCGGGGGTACCCGGCGTTGCCCGAGTGTTTGTTTCCGGGGGGGGAGTTTTAAAAAAAATGTTATGGTATGTAAGTAGGAAGGATCAAACCCGGAATCATGAGTAAAAGTAGGAAAATAAAGTGTGTAAAAAAACAAAAAAAAAACATCTGCAACGTTAACAGTTCGGCCACCAAGAAAAGTCCATTCCAGTTGTTTAGGAAAAAAAAACGACTACGGTAGGTCGGCGCGAACGTGAAAATATAATGTGAATTGTCCAGCACGCTAACCACTACGCCACAGAGCACTGCAGCTTAGATTAGTGATTTTAAATAACTTCACATGAAAGAACAACGAAGCCAAACCGGTGTTCTCTTCTCAACTGTTCCTTGTGAACGATCCCCAAACGGTGTTAAATGGTGGCAGGGGGAGGAGGAATTTATTAGAGAGAAAATATTTTACCACCTTCATTGATCTTAACCGATTTTCTCAGCAGAAAAAGTATAGAAATCTAAGATTATCGAGGAATTTGAGAAATAATAAGCCTATCACACACCTCAGATATTGTTCTGCCGTTTGTGCATATTATATTTGCATGAAATATCTTGATTTTTAATCCTATTAATGTCAAAATCCGACGGGAAAAAATGAGTTAATTTTATTTATATAGAGAACATAAAATGAAATAATTAAAATATGTATACATTTATAAATATTTTTACCATGTGTATATTTTTAATTTTTGATAAAAAGAATGTAAATATATAAAATACTTAATATAGTAGGGGGTTATAGGTAGTCAAAGGGATAATTTTTATCTTGTAAATACAATAATATGTTAAATAATATATATATATATATATATATATATATATATATATATATATACATATCAATTTGGAATTTGGAAACAGCTTAATTTCACAGGCAAGGAATTTATTTTTATGACATGATTAGGCTAGCTTAATTAAGTAAGAATAGAAACCAAATCTAATATCTGCAACATGTCTTCTTCTTCTTCTTAACATAAAGGGGGAGCCATGATTTAATAGACTGTTTTGTTTTTTAAATCCCCTAAACACTGTTTCGAAGTAAACATCTGATTATCCCTAAAATTGCCATTAGTAGCATAGAAAGTTGATATAGTGATTGCAGGTAATTAAATGACTTACTGACTAAATAGTTTCCCAACGAATTATAAAACAATAAAGAATTGTAGATTTATTTCTATAGTTTTTAAGGTTAAAAAAATTTCCAACACTATATATATATATATATACATGCATACATTTACACACACGCACACATACGCACATACACACACACACACATATATATATATATATATATCACTTGACTTCATATACGGCACATATATCCATGTTTAAACTCTGTCATCGAAAATTTAATGTAGTTCAATTTTATACTTAGTAAACAGTTTCTAATAAGAAACAGTATACACTACTCCGTTATAATGGTTATTAACAAATCGAATATATAACACTCACCATCTATCTGTACCTGGCTGTTTGTATTATTCTGTAGTGAACATACTCCGAGACGCAAGGACGCGGTGTGTCACAAAGCAGATTAAATGATTCCATATGTAAGAGTTTTTATCACCGGGCTACATCTGTTGGCGAACAAGTACTAAAGATGTACCCAATTTTTACAATAGTACATTAATTATATTTATTTATGTAATTTAAGATATTAAAAAAATAACGTTTTTTTACTAAGGCTAAAATATAAGCAGGAAACGAGAATTTACATACACAATATATATATATATATATATATATATATATATATATATATATATATATATATATATATATATTAAAAAATGTGTTTACTTGAAAGGCCAAGAAGTACAATAGATGTGATAAATGGATCAAATTTAGAAAACAAGCCTGAAGCTTAAGAGATTAGCAATATAAATTCAACAATAGAAACACCATCTTAGAAATAATGGTTGGGGACTTATGAATACCAGTTTTATACTAATAAAACTTGAAAACTTGTAGTTTAGTAAATAATAATTAAAAACCGCGGGTGACATCCTCTTTCACACGAGGAGAACATAGTGGAGTTAAACAGAATATTTATATATAGAATTCTTATAAATAAAACGTTTATATAACTTACTACCAAGCTTAACCTGTGTATTGAACACTGCTGAAGTAAATACTGAAAAAAAAAACGCATACAATTATATATTTGTATAATAATTATGTGAGTAATTGAAGTAATCATATATATATATATATATATATATATATATATATATATATATATATATATATATATATATATATTACTAAGTGAACCTTTATACGCTTTATTGTACTAAAAAAACAATTGAACAAGTACACTTAAACGAGGCTAATAACACAGAACATGACATTTACTTTCATAAGTGCTTAGGATGGAATGGCATTCCCTTTTGATTTCTTTAACAGATCAATCCTTTTAGACATGCGCACAACCAAAGTTTAATGCTGTGAAGCAGTGATGCTATTCTCATTCGCGTTGCAGAGCTTTCCGCAGTCCGTCATTTTTCGAAAACAGTTCTTCCGGTCAATGCACGATGATATTATAGACCAAACATTCTCGATTGGGATTAAATTTGGGCTTTTACCTGACCAAAATATCACAACAATTGAATTATCAGAACAACAGTTTTTCTGACTTTAGCAGTGTGTGCAGGGGCATTATCATGTTGAAAAATAATGTTCTGAATACTTAGTAACATTGCTGTTTCTAATAATCAAATGTATTCCTTTGCATTGATTGATTTCTCACATCTAATAAAGTTCCCCAACTCCTGCTGCAGTAAAAGTTCCTCATAAATTTATCCCCCATTCCCGTGTTTAACTATCTTTTTTTATGCAACTTGGCGAGAATATTTCTCCAATTATTCGATTGCACCGGTCGGAAACATTATTTACACAGACACAACTTGATTCATCTGATAATAAAACATTCCGGAACCAGACTGTATCTTCTTTTTTTCTATCATTAATGTTCTTCTTGGATAACAACAAAAGCTTCTTTACACACCTTTTATAGGAAAATCCAATTTCTTTCATTCGCCTAGGTATTGTATATCTAGAAAGAGAATTTCAGCCCCTGTTTTGAATTATTTGCTACGCTCAACATAAGTTTTGTTCGATCATTGAAACCAGCTATTTTAGCCTGTGGTCCTCTTTCAAAGTGGATGCACTTTTTGATTTCCCTTTTACTAAGCGTTAGACTTCGAATCTTTGACCAATTCGCTTCATTACAGAAAGAGATATTTTCACATTTTCTTTTCTTAAAATATAAAAAAATCTGCTTGTAATTCATTTTGGACTGCCTTAATCCTGCAATCCGTTTTTTCATATCCTTGCAAAGACGCGGTCCTACAATTTTTTAGCATTCATGTTTCTACTTCTTATTACATGCTATAATAAGGTGATCTGCAAAATAGATATTTTCAGTAAAAATTAACAAAGATTCATGGAAAAATATTGAAACATTGAGTTCTTCCTTATGTCACACTTGCACCATCTTTTTATTTGATCATCAGTGTATATACAATATTATTGAATTTGTGTGGTTAGTTTAGAAGAGAACACATTGTTTTTGTTAAACTTACTTATACGAATAATATTGTATGTATTTCAAACCGATTATATTGGCAAGTCTTTGTTCGCGATAGGCATTTATAAATTTATTCATACAAAAAATTTATATATTATACCTCGTGCGTTTGTGTGTTTCTTTGTGGCTATACAGTTTTAAAACTTGAAAACGGTCACTGTTTATGGTTATCACATTATAGATATTTCTTAGGAAACTGCCGAAATAAGAACGCTCGGAGGAGCATTCTACAATCCAGGAAATAACCATCAATTACCAAGTACATAGAATAAAGAGCATTGTTTTGTGTTAAAATAGCATATGCTTAGAGAAAAACATAATGCCTTACTAGAGACTTTTACATACAGAACTACAGATATAAACAAAAACACCATACACACCGGCACAACTACACCCCCATATATGTATATATATATATATATATATATATATATATATATATATATATATATATATATATATATATATATATATATATATAGTGAGGTTTGTGCGAACAGATTCTTTATAGTAAACTTTATTATGCATGGAACAATGCTAATTTCATCAATATTTGCGTGGATTTAATTAGCAATTTTAAGATATTTAGGAAAATGAACATAGAGTTGCGATAAAAAAATTGAGGAAGAATAGATTGAAAATGTTTTTTTCCATTCTTTCAAAAAATGTTTCAAAAACATAATAAAAATAATAATAATAACTCCAAGAAATTAGAGGTTGATAACGTGCTTATCTACCATGTGGACAATGTTAAAAGCAGAACTGACAGTAGCAATTAACTACTCGTTAACTATCACCCGAGGATAATAATATATGACTGAAAGGAAAGGATAACCACACAACTTCTTATACATTGTTAATAGATAGTGAGATATGTTTAAGTAGACAGCGCAACATCTAAGCATTATAACCCCTCCTCTTATCTCATAGATTGATAAGCATAGAGGAATTCAATGATGACTCAACCATCTAGAGAGTAACCTCTCTCTCTCTCACACACACACGAACACACACACACAGAAATTTGAAAGGGAGTGTCTAATACTCGTATCTGTTTATTTTTCAAGAACTTTAAACCTTCTTAACGAACATTGATCTTGGAAATTAATATTTACATCACTGTTAATTTTTTTATATATGATTATATTTTGCTAGTTAACATACATTTTCTCACTTTTATTCAAAAAACTTCATTGTAAAATTTAGCACTTACTAAATGGTGGCCCGATCATAACATCTATATTTTTATCCATCCTTTTCAATTGCCAAATTAGCTACATTTGTATTAATTGATTATAAAAATAACTACCATGGAGTAACAATGAATACATAATTAAACGTTTAAGCATGCAATAAGATAAACGACAAGATTATTATGTAAAAACAATGGAAACATAGAGTGTGACACTGGCCGTTTGAATGCAACACCGATTTTGATAAGAATATGGAGAAGGGTATCCAAAAGATACTTGCCCTCACCACTATTTATTATAGCCATGGTGCCACTAAACTATATGCTTAGTAAATCTAATATCAGATACAAGTTTACTGACTCAGAAAAATAACATCCATTATGTATAAGGCTTATCGGAACCTCTTCGTAAAATGTGAACTTTTATTGGAGTAACCCAACTACGTTTTTAAGACAAGTGGAATGGAATTTGGAATTGAAATGTGTGTTTATCTAGCGATGCAATATGGAACAGCTGAGAAATAAGAGAGTATGGAACTACTCAACTAAGGAGAGATGTAGCCCTTCAGTGACCATGAAAATTACAAATATTGAAAGGAAAGGGTTCTTAATATAGAGAGTAATGCTTCTCAATGAATGGTATAGACGTTTGGAAAAGAATATTAGAGAAGAAAAAGAAACAAAACTACAGGGTGGAACGATAAATTGTTGCCCTAAAAGAAACAACATTAGATTTATTTTTAAAAAATTATTAGAAAAAAAAATCAGATAACTTGATTATGTAGTAGAAATGATATCTATTCAATATAAACGCTCTCAGCGTCATTAATTATCTTGATACGGGTCCAGAACTTGACTATGACTTTTCCACAAACGCCAGAGAGACCCCGGGGAATCCGCGGAGGATGGCGACGATCAGGCCTGTTTTAGTCTTGTAGGAGGCCATGTTGGTGATTTTCTCGACGTATTACCAAAAGAAGTTTTCTACCAGATTCAGGTGTGAATACGGGGTGCCAGTAGGAAAAGAGTACAAAGTCGTAGCACACCTTGAGCCAAGCCTGGGTCTTTTTGACATTCTGGGCCGGCACCGAGATCGGTTGCCACACCCAGGTCTTTCAGCAGCTATCTTAGTGCACCAGATAATCACCACACCCTTCAGCACATCTAGGTACACTTTGGTGTTTACTTTCGAGCCAACTTCGTACATGGGAAGTGACATGATGTGGTCCTCACTTGAAAAAAAAATCAAATACCATAACCGCGGAAGCAAACTTTTTTGGATCACTCTGTATACGCCACTGTTAATCCTAACAATACAGCACTGCATTTTTAGGGTGGGAACAATGGTCCCCTTGTCATTACTTGGATTGGTAGAGAGCATGAGTTGTAGAGCGCTGCTTCTCCGATCTCGTTCTTTGTCCACTGCGTCACTTTCAGACATTATATAATGCTCCTATCGCTCTTGGAATTTGTATACTACTGGCACACTTAGAGTCGGTCTTCAATAGAAAAAAAGTCAGCATTAATCAAAGGGAAATGGAATTATATTGTCATTTTATCAAAGGCAAGACTTTTGTCGTTCCATACATTGTATAACAGTAATTTAATCTAAAGAATAAAGATGTAAGCAGTATGGCGAATATGTTCTCTGAAAATCTCATATGAGTATATCGTTTGTATTATTATTCATCGGACTACTGTTCTCATCTTGAGTGTGATTTTAACAACGTTTCGGTGGATATAACGCCCGACCTTCTAAAGGTGTATCTTGTCAAACTCGGGAATGTTTCTGTCGGACTAGGGAATTTGGATGGAATTTCGATAGGAACTCTTTCTTTACGGGCGTAGCTATGACTGGATAGAGATCCCACTCAACAAAGGAACAAACACATGCTACACCTGTGAAATAAATAAACGGTTCTGCTCGAAATTACGTCCAAATTTCCGAGTTCGACAGAAACATATATGAGTTTGACAAAATACACCTGAAAAAAAAAAGGTCGGAGGTTATATCAACCGAAACGTAAACATCACACCCATGATAGGAGCAGTAGTCCGCTAATATCCAAATAATACCAATAACCAATTCTCATCTCGAAAATTCAGAAACGTCATAGTATCACGTTGATCTCCGGAAAACGCCAGGTATCGTGGGCGATATTGAGTTTTTGTAAGTAAAAATTGATTAAATGAGAGATAGAATGTTATCCAAATGGAAAATGTATTTTACAGAGATAAAATATTCATGTTATAATTTATTATAATATTTTTAACATTGACGATAATTAAGAATAATAAATGCAAACAAAAAAAAATGCATAGCCGTAACGTCAGATAACGAACAGAGATAGAAGATGGTAAGGTAGGCATGTAGACAATTCAGGTGACCGTATTGGGCAGGCAAACATGAGTTTGCTAGAGACCATAGAAGATAGCAGACGGTAATAATGGTCTATGTAAGCCTTGGAGTTTTTTATGCACAGTATATAGCTAGGAAAGACAACTAAGGCATAGCCTATGAGTCCAAAGTCGAAAATAAAAGCCGCACGAAAATATATGTAGAGTGTGAATTCTCGTTACTTGAGGTCATTTTTCCTGCAGCTTTTACAAATTGTCAATTAAAACTAACCGATGTACGAATGTATATTCTCTAATTTTGGTCTGAATACACCCCTCCAGAATATGTAAACTGATCATTGTTTTTTTACTCTTGTGCCTAATTACCTGGTTTAATGAGTTGTTTAATGTACAGTTTGCTGAACTGCTCATACACATTATAACCACTAGTAGATAAATGTGCATCAACATGCATAAACCCTAGCCGATGACATCATTGTACGTATACATATGTTGTATACGCACATTCAATAGATATGTTAAACACATTAAAGTTATTCGTAAATATATCTGCACGTAATCTATACTGTCTATAAAACAATATTCTGGATTCCAGAAGAAATTATGCATTAGAGGATGAGAAAAATAATGGCAAATAATATGCATTAAAACATAGTATTGCACGAAGAAGAAGGAATATGAAACGGGACTCCTAAATTAAGAACACTCTGCAGATATTAGAAAAACAGATGTGGAGTAGTACTTATTCCGATTACAAGAACATTACAGGATACGACGAAAGTAGAAACTAGCAAAAAGAAAACTGCAGAGGAAGCGATACATGGTCGATTAATCAGAATTATAAGAAAGCGAGGAATAAAAACGACTTAGGATGACTATGTAAAGGACATACGAATAGAAAAACAAACTTTATAACGACAGCTGCACATAACAACACGATTAAAACTTATCATATTAAAGCTACAATACATAAAACAGAGGTAAAATTTAAATGTGGTCCCTGTGGATAAACGGCCTAAACGTAAAAGCCAAATAATAAATACAAGCAGCAAACTAGACCAACATGAATATAAAAACATGCACAGCTGCATGTGGAAAGGCTTCACTGGCTGCTCTACAACAAACTTTAATTCGTTATGTTGAGTAAATGATTCGAACACAAACTAGAAACAGTACTGGAACACACATACTATAAATATCTTTTGGCCTATTGGGGTCCAGATAAACGTGTTTATCCGAGCAAAATGAACGGACGTTATAATTTTTAACAAGAAAGTAAATATAAGTTACACTGTAGATTTTGCCTTTTCAGCCCCCCACAGTTTAAATCAAGTAAATAGGAAACGAACAAGTATGCGGAACGAGTTACAGCACAAAAATAAATATGGAAACTGAGAAAAGGCAATATGTTACCCATAATTGTATGAGCACACGAAACAGCCCCCAAGAATTTGAAAAAAGACTACGAGAGATTAGAACTAGGGGAGAACTATTAAAATAATATAAACTTTATAAATACTTGCAAATTTTTGTAGAAATAAATTAGTCTAGATATTACAGGAGATTGATGAATAGGTAATTAAGCACTGTTTTACATCCATTTCCGTCGCCGAATTTCTTGTATTTTTTATTATCTCCAAAACCAATACGAACCATCGTTCAGACAAACGTTATTTATTCTTCTTTTATTTCTTTTATTGTTTGGTTCCAAATATAACCATGTTCTACGGTGGATGTAAAAAATAAAGAAATTAATTCACTTCCACTCCTTATCTTACTCTTTTAAACGCATTTATATCTCCGTGTTCGTATCTTTATTTTATATGCACTCAAATACACACACAAAACAAAAACTAAAAATATGAATGCACATACAAAAGCGCACACACACAAACGCACACACATAAACAGACACGCATAAACAAAACACACACACATCTTTCTATTAGAACATGTTTTATTTATTCTATTCAGTTTATTTTAATTCATTATCTTATTGCATAGAAATTACTAAAATAGTGTATTAATCTATTAGGATGAATAACTGCAGAGTGTTTTACTCTATTTTACAACGGATGCATGAAATATATGTTCATAATTTAATTTTTGGTTTCAGGTAGTGTACAATTCACGCGGTGAGGAGCTGGTGAAGGTAAACTAGTTACACTTTCTAATTTGCAGCTGTATTCATAATATATTTCTTTACATACTGACATCTTCGGAATATTTATTGTCTAACGAGGAGCAGCTAACGTTTCTGGGTGATAGAAATACGCTTATAGTAAAATTGATGCAGATTTGTATTTAATTTTACAGAACGAATAAAAAGATATACCTTGCTTTGCTCGTTATTAAACGTAACGTGACAATCCTTAAGAATGAAGTACAACAACGGGGAAAAACTGAGACCTGCATGCGAGTATTATGAGGTCGAAGAACACCTAAACACAGCGAGTCAAGTACGATAACAATTAGACCAGCTTGCCACGCTTCTGAAAACCTGTTATTTAAACGCCATGAAATAGTTGACACACATATAAGAATTCGATGAACCAAGTATATTTTTGCAACATTTCTTATGGTTCCCCACCGATAAAAAATATTCCCACGTGCATGATTACCCTATATAACCAATTCCAAGTCTGTAGATCAGGAATTAGTATGATATATTGCTTAAAACGTGTCCTCACACACATTCTCACTTTGATGATTATATATATATATATATATATATATATATATATATATATATATATATATATATATATATATATAACATCCGGAGACCTAGTTTTAAATTGAAATAGTTGAAACAAAAGGTTTTATTATTAATTTATTTATTTTATCACCTTCTTGTAACAATCCCATTTATGAAATAGTTGGGTTTTGTTTTATTTTAGGATATTATAATTTGGTTTCTAGATAATAATATTTTGTCCGAGGTAAATAAACTGCTGAGAGGTTGGCCATAAAACAGTGTGTAATTCTGTACGCGTTAGTCACCAATACAAGGATTTTACGCGCAAAAACCTGGTGTCTACTTACTATTTGCTGTAAATTACTATGTAATGTCACCAGTAAAATAATGTATCCGTTACATATTTACACGCAAACATCCATATACATATATACATTGTTTATTTATAAGAGGTACCTTACAAAAACTTTAAACATTTTTTAACAAACGTTAAAAATTGGTGTATACTCTTGAACATTCACCATTGTTATCCCCTTATGCGATGGCTGATCAATTTTAATTATTTCAGGTTCAAATTAACATTTACAGAAGGAATTGAAATACACCTACTAAAGATTGATTGTCACAGCGGGTGAATTCTAAAAATGCAATTTGCACTTGAGGACACTTTAGAACAACGAGCCACAATAGGACGTATGGTGTAACCTTAAAAATACCAGTTTGGACCATATTGCATGAATCGAACATAGCTTTTGAGTAGGATAAAAGATTCAAAGAAGACAGGGAGTCTGTGAGTAAGGATTCGATGTGTGAAAGGAGTAAGGAAGTCAGAAAACAGGAGTTATTTTGCGTTCATCAAAGAATTTCATGGATAAGGACCATTGCGTGTCTAGTTCAAAGTTTATATCAGTATGAGAACTGTACATTGTGGATAAAAGGAACTGAAGACGCGAAATAACTTTTGTCACAGATTATGGACATCAAGACAGTTCCCCATCCTTTTTGTATTCCAGAACATCGCTCCCTGTAATATTGTGTGTTTCTCTAAGACAAAGGGAATATTAGAGCCTCTAATTAAAAGACAATTTTGGAAACGAAACAGGCTGTAACAAGGGTCATTTACACGCTCACAGAAAAAAAACTTTTATGGAGCCTGCAAGAAGTTGTAGGAACGGAACAAAAATTCATTGCATCCAAAGGATATTATTTCGGAGGGGACTAAATTTTCATGCGTGTATTATTAATCAAACTGCATATACAAAAAATTGTCTGTATGGCTAATTCTCAAAAGAAAATATGGCCCTACACCCATTTTACTAAATATGAATAAAAGACACACAATAAATAGATTCACCATACTGTCTAGTAGATTAAAAATTCATAGTGATTGTTATCTAGGCTTAAGTGTACACATTCTATGCATTAAAAGAATAAGTGTATAGATATGTATAACTGCATATAAATAAGATGGATGTGCACGGTTTCAAGGATACTTGTGTTATAACTATCATCATCGTGTACAATTCTGTTGACTATTTCATAATGTAGTTGTACAATTCTGTTAACTATTTCATAATGTAGTTGTACAATTCTGTTAACTATTTGATAGTGTAGTTGTACAATTCTGTTAACTATTTCATAGTGTAGCTGCAAAAATCTGTTAACTATTCCATAATGTAGTTGTACAATTCTATTAACTATTTCAAAGTGTAGCTGTACAATTCTGTTGACTATTTCATAATGTAGCTGCACACTTCTGTTAACTATTTCATAGTGTAGCTGTACAATTCTGTTAACTATTTCATAGTGTAGCTGCATAATTCTGTTAACTATTTCATAATGTAGTTGATACAATTCTATTAACTATTTCATAGTATAGTTGTACAATTCTTGTAACTATTTCATAGTGTAGCTGTACAAGTCTGTTAACTATTTCATAATGCAATTGTACAATTCTGTTACTTATTTCATTATGTAGTTGTATAATTCTATTGACTATTTCATAGTGTAGTTGTACAATTCTGTCAACTATTTCATAATGTAGTTGTACAATTCTGTTGATTATTTCATAATGTAGCTGTATAATTCTATTAACGATTTCATAGTGTAGCTGTACAATTCTGTTAACTATTTCATAATGTAGTTGTACAATTCTGTTGATTATTTCATAATGTAGCTGTACAATCCTGTTCACTATTTCATAATGTAGCTGCATAATTCTGTTAACTATTTTAGGTGTAGCTGTACAATACTATTTCATAGTGTAGCTACATAATTCTGTTAACTATTTCATAATGTAGTTGTACAATTCTATAAACTATTTCATAGTGTAGCTGTACAAGTCTGTCAACTATTTTATAGCGTTGCTGCATAATTCTATTAACTATTTCATAATGTAGTTGTAAAATTCTATTAACTATTTCATAGTGTGGCTGTACAATTATGTTGACTAGATTGAGTATTGTTGATTATTGTTTCATAACGTAGCTGCACACTTCTGTTATCTATTTCATAGTGTAGTTGTACAATTCTGTTGATTATTTCATAGTGTAGCTGTATAATTCTGTTCATTATTTCATAATGTAGCTGTACAATCCTGTTCACTATTTCATAATGTAGCTGCATAATTCTGTTAACTATTTTAGGTGTAGCTGTACAATTCTATAAACTATGCAATAGTGTAGCTGTACAATTCTGTAGATTATTTCATAATGTTGCTGTATAATTCTGTTAAATATTTCATAGTGTAGCTGTACAATTCTGTTAACTATTTCATAGTGTAGCTGCATAATACTGTTAACTATTTTATAATGTAGTTGTACAATTTCATTAACTATTTAATAGTGTAGTTGTACAATTCTGTTAACTATTTCATAGTGTAGCTGTGCTATTCTGTTGACTATTTCATAATGTAGCTGTATAATTCTTTTAACTATTTAATAATGGTAGTGCATAATTCTGTTCACTATCTCATAATGTAGTTGTACAATTCTGTTATCTATTTCATATGAAGCTGCGTAATTCTGTTAACAATTTCATAGTGTAGCTGCATAATTCTGTTAACTATTTAATACTGTAGTTGTACAATTCTGTTAAATATTTCATAGTGTAGCTGTACAATTCTGTTAACTATTTCATAGTGTAGCTGTACAATTCTTTTAACTATTTCATATTGAAGCTGTACAATTCTGCTAACTATTTCATAGTGATGCTGTATAATTCTGTTAACTATTTCATAATGTAGTTGTACTATTCTATTACCAATTTCATAGTGTAGCTGTAAAATTCTGTTAACTATTGCATAGTGTAGCTGCATAATTCTGTTAACTACTTCATAGTGTAGCTGCATAATTCCGTTAGCTATTATATAATGTAGTTGTACAATTCTTTTTACAATTTCATAGTTTAGCTGTACAATTCTGTTAACAAGTTCATAATGTAGTTGTACAATTCTATTAACTATTTAATAGTGTAGCTGTACAATTCTGTTAATTATTTCATAATGTAGCTGCATAATTCTGTAACCTATTGCATAATGTAGTTTTACAATTCTGTTAACTATTTCACAGTGTAGCTGCATAATTCTATTAACTATTTCATAGTGTAGCTTCATCATTCTGTTAACTATTTCATACTGTAGTAGTACAATTCTATTAACTATTTCATAGTGTAGCTGTAAAATTCTGTTGACTATTTCATAATGTAGTTGTACAATTCTATTAACTATTTTATAGTGTAGCTGGACAATTCTGTTGACTATTTAATAATGTAGTTGTACAATTCTATTAACTATTGTATAGTGTACCTTTACAATTGTGTTGACTATTTCATTATGTAGCAGCACACTTCTGTTAACTATTTCATAGTGTAGTTGTACAATTCTGTTGATTTTTTCATAATATAGCTGTATAAGTCTGTTAACAATTTCATAGTGTAGCTGTACAATTCTGTTAACTATTTCATAGTGTAGCTGTACAATTCTGTTAACTATTTTATAATGTAGTTGTACAATTCTATTAACTATTTAATAGTGTAGCTGTACAATTCTGTTAACTATTTCATAATGTAGCTGCATAATTCTGTTAACTATTTTATAATGTTGTTGTACGATTCTATTAACTATTTCATAGTGTAGTTGTACAATTCTGTTACCTATTTCATAGTATAGCTGCATAATTCTGTTAACTTTTTCATAATGTAGCTGCATAATTCTGGTAACTATTTCATAATGTAGCTATACAATTCTGTTGACTATTTCATAATGTAGTTGTACAATTCTATCAACTCTTTAATAGTGTAGCTGTACAATTCTGTTAACTATTTCATAGTGTAGCTGCATAATTCTATAAACTATTTCATAGTGTAGCTGCATAATTCTGTTAACTATTTCATAATGTAGCTTTACAATTCTGTTGACATTTTCATAAGGTAGTTGTACAATTCTATTAACAATTTCATATTGTAGCTGTACAATTCTGTAAACTATTTCATAGTGTAGCTTCATAATTCTGTTAACTTTGTCATAATGTAGCTGCATAATTCTGTTAAATATTTCATAATGTAGCTGTATTATTCTGTTGATTGTTTCACAGTGTAGCTGTACAATTCTGTTAATTATTTTTTAGTGTAGCTTTATAATTCTGTAAAATATTCTATAATGTAGTTGTGCAATTCTATTAACTATTTCATAATGTAGTTTTACAATTCTGTTGACTATTTCATAATGTAGTTGTACAATTCTGTTGATTATATCATAATGTAGCTGTATAATTCTGTTGATTATTTCATAGTGTAGCTGTACAATTCTGTTAACTATTTCATCGTGTAGCTGCATAATTCTGTTAAATATTTCATAATGTAGTTGTACAATTCTATATACTATTTCATAATGTAGTTGTACAATTCTGTTGACTATTTCATAATGTAGTTGTACAATTCTGTTGATTATTTGATAATGTAGCTGTATAATGCTGTTGATTATTTCATAGTGTAGCTGTACAATTCTGTTAACTATTTAATAGTGTAGCTGCATAATTCTGTTAACTATTTTATAATGTAGTTGTAAAATTATGTTAACTATTTCATAGTGTAGCAGTACAATTCTGTTAACTATTTCATAATGTAGCTGTACAAATCTGTTAACTATTTCATAGTGTAGCTGTACAATTCTGTTAACTATTTCATAGTGTAGCTGTATAATTCTGTTTACTATTTCATAATTAAGTTGTACAATCCTATTAACTGTTTTAAAGTTTAGCTGTACAATTCTGTTACCTATTGCATAGTGTAGCTGCATAATTCTGGTAACTAGTTAATAATGTCGCTGCATAATTCTGTTGACTATTTCATAATGTAGTTGTACAATTCTATTTACAATTCATAGTGTAGCTGTACAATTCTGTTAACAATTTCATAATGTAGTTGTACAATTCTATTAACTATTTCATAATGTAGCTGAACAATTCTGTTAACTATTTCATAGTGTAGCTGTATAATTCTGTTAACTATTTTATAATATAGTTGGACAATTCTGTTAACTATTGCATGGTGTAGCTGCATAATTCTCTTAACTATTTCATAGTGTAGCTGCATAATTCTGTTAACTATTTTATAATGCACTTGTAGAGTTCTATTAATTATTTTATAGTGTAGCTGTACAATTCTGTTAACTATTTCATAATGTAGTTGTACAATTCTATGTACTATTTCATAGTGTAGCTGTACAATACTGTTCACTATTTAATAATGTAGTTGTACCAATCTATAAACTATTTCATAGTGCTGCTGTACAATTCTGTTGACTATTTCATAATGTAGCAGCACACTTCTGTTAAGTATTTCATAGTGTAGTTGTACAATTCTGTTGATTATTTCATAATGTAGCTGTATAATTCTGTTGACTCTTTCATAATGTAGCTGTACTATTCTGTTAACTATTACATAATATAGCTGTACAATTCTGTTAATTATTTTATAATGTAGCTGCATAATTCTGTCAACTATTGCATAATGTAGTTGTACAATTCTATTAACTATTTCATAGTGTAGCTGTGCAATTCTGTTAACTATTTCATAGTGTAGCTGCATAATTCTGTTAACTATTTCATAATGTAGTTGCACAATTCTATTAACAATTTCATAGTGTAGCTGTACAATTCTGTTTACTATTTCATAATGTAGCTGCACACTTCTGTTAACTATGTCATAGTGTATCTGTACAATTCTGTTCACTATTTCATAATGTAGCTGCATAATTCTGTTAACTATTTCATAATGTAGTTGATACAATTCTATTAACTATTTCATAGTGTAGTTGTACAATTCTTTTAACTATTTCCTAGTGTAGCTGTACAAGTCTGTTAACGATTTCATAATGTAGATGTACAATTCAGTTGAGTTTTTCATAATGTAGTTATATAATTCTATTGACTATTTCATAGTGTAGTTGTGCAATTCTGTCAACTATTTCATAATGTAGTTGTACAATTCTGTTGATTATTTCATAATGTAGTTGTACAATTCTATTTACTATTTTATAGTGTAGCTGTACACTTCTGTTAACTATTTCATAGTGTAGCTGTAGAATCCTCTTGATTATTTAATTATGTCGCTGTATAATTATGTTGATAATTTCATAATGTAGCTGCATATGTCTGTTGATTATTTTATAATGTAGTTGTACAATGCTGTTATTATTTCATAATGTAGCTGTAGAATTCTCTTGATTATTTAATTATGTCGCTGTATAATTCTGTTGATTATTTCATAATGTAGTTGTACAATGCTGTGGATTATGTCATAATGTAGCTGTATAATTCTGTTGATTATTTCATAATGTAGCTGTACACTTCTGCTGACTATTTCATTATGTAGCTGTACATTTCTGTTAACTATTTCATAGTGTACCTGCATAATTCTGTTTACTATGTAATGTTGTTGTACAATTCTATTAACTATTTCAAAGTGTAGCTGTACAATTCTGTTAACTATGTCATAATGTAGTTGTACAATTCTATTAAATATTTCATAATGTAGTTGAACAATTCTATTAACTATTTCATAGTGTAGCTGTACAAGTCTGTTAACTATTTCATAGTTCAGCTGCATAATTCTGTTTACTATTTCATAATGTAGTTGTACAATTCTATAAACTATTTCATAGTGTAGCTGTACAAGAATGTTTACTAGTTCATAGTGTTGCTGCATAATTCTATTAACTATTTCATAATGTAGTGGTACAATTCTATTAACTATTTCATAGTGTGGGTGTACAATTCTGTTGACTATTTCATAATGTAGCTGCACACTTCACTTAACTATTTCATAGTGTAGTTGTACAATTCTGTTGATTATTTCATAGTGTAGCTGTATAATTCTGTTGACTATTTCATAATGTTGCTGTACAATTCTGTAAACTAGTTCATAATGTAGATACATAATTCTGTTCACTATTTCATAGTGTAACTGTACAATTCTGTTGATTATTTCATAATGTTTCTGTATAATTGTGTTAACTATTTCATAGTGTAGCTGTACACTTCTGTTGATTATTTCATAATGTTTCTGTATAATCCTGTTAACTATTTCATAGTGTAGCTGTACAATTCTGTTGATTATTTCATAATGTTGCTGTATAATTCTGTTAATTATTTCATAGTGTAGCTGTACAATTCTGTTAAAAATTTCATAGTGTAGCTGTACAATTCTGTTGATTATTTCATAATGTTTCTGCATAATTCTGTTTACTATTTCATAGTGTAGTTGTACAATTCTGTTGATTATTTCATAATGTTGCTGTATAATTCTGTTGACTATTTAATAATTTTGCTGTACAATTCTGTTTACTATTTCATAGTGTAGCAGTACAATTCTTTTAACTATTTCATAGTGTAGCTGTACTCTTCTGTTAACTATTTAATAGTGTAGCTGTACAATTCTGTTAACTATTTCATAGTGTAGCTGTGCAATTCTGTTGACTATTTCATAGTATAGCTGTATAATTCTTTAACTATTTAATAAGTGTGCTGCATAATTCTGTTAACTATTTCATAATGTAGTTGTACGATTCTATTAACTATTTTATATTGTAGCTGCACAATTCTGTTGACTTTTTCATAATGTAGTTGTACAATTCAATTAACTATTTCATAGTGTAGCTGTACAATTCTGTTGACTATTTCATAATGTAGCTGCACACTTCTGTTAACTATTTCATTATGTAGTTGTACAATATGTGTTTATTGTTTCATAATGTAGCTGTAAAATTCTGTTAACTATTTCATAATGTAGCTGTACAATTCTGTTAACTGTTTCATAGTGTAGCTGTGCAATTCGTTTGACTATTTCATAGTATAGCTATATAATTCTTTTAACTATTTCATAATGTAGCTGTACAATTATGTTGACTATTTCATAATGTAGCTGTACAATTATGTTGACTATTAGATAATGTAGCTGCACAATTTTTTTACTATTTTATAATGTAGCTGCACAATGTTTTTAACTATTTTATAGTGTGGATGCACAATTCTGTTGACTATTCATTATGTAGGTCTATAATTCTGTTGACTATTTCATAGAGTAACTGTACAATTCTGTTAACTATTTCATAGTGTACATGTACAATATTGTCTCCATTATTTCTGTATTAGATTTATTCCAAATTTTTTTTTTTGCTGTTTATGTCGGAATTTTATATTAAAAATATTCCCAAAATATATTTCATCATAAGTAGGAATGTTCAGTTTGTTTATAGATGTTTTCTTTTGATTGTATCTATCTCTACTCTCATATAAATAAACTCTGCCCGTGCGTATATTTATGAGAGAGAGAGAGAGCAAGAGAGAGAGAGTAAACTATTGACTCGATTAGCTGGGCAGCTTTTTATGAAATTTCTAAGGAAAGTTCTTTATGTAGCTGGAACTGTTCATGGTTGCATTATGTATTACTATGTCATCATAACATAAAGTCCGGCTAAACCGATTAAAAAAAACAGCCGATGTTGACCAAAGTAAAACCCTTGCACAGCCTCATATCACAAGTGTATTTGAGAGATTGTATAACAAGCCATCAGTATAGATATAACTTGAAGAAAACCGTAGTGACCACCGGCACTAAATCTTACTCGTCCTGTGGCTCCTTAAAAACAAGTAGAAATAGGTTTCTTATCCAACCGATCGTTATTTCTTACGCCACACACTGGTTCCCCACAGCTCTCTGAATAATATTTATATGGTTTTCCCGATAAATGGAAGTTTCCATTAGTTGGGTTCCAACACAGGTCAAATCGCGAGCTTGGTGTCTTCGAGACAAAACAGGGTTAGATAACACACAATAATCCTATTCACAAAACAATATTATAATTGTTCAGGATTTTTTTCCTGCAGGTATTTTGTACTAGCGATCAAACCGTTTAAACAAGCACGGCCATCTGTTAGTATCCCGGGATCGCATACATAATAAAAGCGCTTATTCTCAATGGTCAACCTCTGAGACAATTGTCTTCCATCATAGGTCATTTGGTAAAAATGGTATTATAATACATACTAACACCCACACATGGAAACAGCGATGATTTCCTTAATATTAAACTGGGGATTTCAAAATTAATAGTTATGTTAACAGGGCAATTGAACCATGGTACTTGACCTTTTGCATTCTAAGATAAAATTCAAGCCGTTATCACCGAACAAGATGCAAGACCAGATATTTGGATCTAACAGTTATGTTGTTTGATACGAGATGGGCTCGTTCGAAATACACGTTTCCATTAAAAACACAATAGGAGCATGATACTTTGCAGTTGTACTTAATTTTTTATGCACACAATTATATATGAAATAATGTTATGCTAAAACTACAGTGTAAATACACTAAAATGTATTGTGGACTAATTTACTTGAGAGAGGTGCGTGAAGCTTTTTGCCAGTGGACGGTGATGTATCCCAAATGTGATCAAGCAATCACTAGATTTGATCAAACATTGTGCGATTTCATGGAAAATAAAAATATAGGAACTTAATTCCTTCGTTATTCATCATTTAATCCAGGGTAACATAGAGTCTCCCCGCAAGTAAAATATTAAGTGCGACAAAAATTAAAATCTGATCGTTATTTTTGATAAATTATCCGTAAAAAGCAAAAAGCGAATTCAGGTTTAATTTATTTGAAAAGCTAAAAAAAAAAAAATCATCGGTATTCTTTTAAAACTAGAATAATAATCTAGCAATTTTCAACTGTATGCGACCTCTGTCTGTATTGTTATTGATTAAAATCTCTTAAAAACGAATAGAAACATATTTTTTAACACATAATCATTTTTAAAAAATATAGTTATATTTAATTACTAGCATAAAACGTTGCCTTAAGGAGAAGTTCTTTCCAACACCCTGGAAAATATCATTAATATGCTTTGGTTTAAGAATTAATGTGATAAGTCATTTCGCTCTCAGTACAGACCACGAAGGCTCCTTCCTGTGTGTCATGAGTAAGCTGCTGGAATCCGTATGAAATAGATAAGTAGTCAACCACCTCAGCAGAAATAACCTTCTTAATGACATGCAATATTGTTTCCATTCTGCTAGATCTACAACAAAATGTGTTAGCGGTTAGATCTCATAGGATTACTTAATCTCTCGACAAAATAATTCCTTTCTATTGCAATTTCTCTTGACATATCAAATACCTTCGATAAGATATGGCATACTTTACACGATTTACAGCTACGGTATAACTGGAATTCTTTTCTCAATTATAAAATAATTTCTATCTGATAGGCTCATAAGAGTAGTGGTAGATGGACAGACATCGGAGGCCTGCAATATTAATGCAGAAAGAAAAGGCCCACAGTATTAATGCTGAAGTACCTCAGGGGTTAATCCTGGGCTCAACTATCTTACCGATGTACATCAATGATCTCCCAAAACATATATTTATCTAATTCGTTGATATCTATGCTGATGGCACGACCATCTAGGACAAAACATCAAAGGCCGTAAATTACAAAGTTGTCTGAGCCCCTCTCTTATGCTCTTTAACGCCTGTTACAATGGGAGAAGAGGTGGCTTGATACTTTTAATGCATCTAAAACCAAGTTCCTATCTTTACATAATCAACGCTCAGATCTCGATCTGGAATCAATTTAAATGGATGGCTCTGGTATTGGGGAAATTCAATGTAATACAGTGGGGGAAGAGGCTGCTGGTAACTTTTAATGCATCCAAAACCAAGCTTCTATCTGCATCATCAACGATCTGTCCCCATCTTGCATAAATTGAAATGGCTCTCGTCTTGGAGAGGCTCAATGTTTTGACAAGCTTCGGGGTTTGGTCTTTACTCCTGATCTGAAATTGAACACATCCATCAGGTCTGTTACCAAGGACGCTGGGAAAATGGTGGGATACTTCTACCGCTTCAGAAAATATCGCACTACTGATGCAATTCTATGTCTGTATAAAATCCAAGTACATCCAAGGATAGAATACTGCTGCCACATCTGGACAAGAGCTGCTAAAAGCAGTCTATCCTGCCTTGACAGAGTCCAAAATAGACAGAAGAGACGTTGCGAGCCTGTCTTTGTTTTATCGTTATTACCATGGCAAGTGCTCCTCTGAGCTCCAATCTCTCGTCCTCCTCACCAATCTTTCACGAGAAACCCCCGTCTGGCTGAAACTACTGTCAATAATTTTCCCCACTCTTTATATGTGCCTAAATCCAAACGTATATTCTATGAGCAAAGCTTTTTTCTCAGAAGTGCACGACTGTGTAACTCTCGTCCCTTTGCCTATTTTCCACATTACTACAACTTGGATGTCTTCAAGTCCAACATAAATAAATTCCTGACAAACCGCCCCGTTAAGTAAGGCACTCTATCAAATCTCCAATGCTAATGATTAATACACCACTATCTCATTGATTACTGCACATGCAATAACCCTTATACCTGAGTGGCCTCCGGACATTGATAAGTGGTGCCCTCCATGTAAAAAAAGGCTTCTGGGTTTGATCTTTACTCCTGATTTGAAGTGGATCACGTACATCAAGTCTGTTGCCAAACTCGCTAGGAAAATAATGGGGGTTTCTACCTGTGCAGAAGATATATCACTACTGATGCGATATTCTATCTATATAAAAGCCAAGTACGTCCGAGTATGGAGTACTGCTGCCACATCTGGGCAGTAACTGCTAAAAACAACATATCCTGCCTTGACAGAGTATAAAATAGACTTCGTGACTTATTGGGTGATGCCATTTTCTCTCCCAAGCAATCGCTCCCCCATAGAAAAGACGTTGTGAGCCTGTCTTTGTTTTATCATTATTTCCATGGCAAGTGCTCGTCTGAGACCCAATGTCTTGTCCCTCCTCGGCAATCTTTCACGATAAACACCTGTCTAGCTGAAACCACTGCCAATAATTCCCCCACCCTTTATCTGTGTCAAAATCAAAACGTAGATTCCTTGAAAAAAGCTTCTTTCTTAGAATGCACACCTGTGAAACTCTCTTTCTTCTGCCTGTTTCCCACCTGACTACAACTTGGATGTATTCAAGTCCAACATCAACAAATTCCTGATGAACCGCACCACTTAAGTAAGATAATTTGTCAAGCTCCAATACAAAGATTACTACGATACTATCCCATTTATTACTGTACATTCAATCACCCTTATTCCCGAACGGCTTCCGGGCCTTTATAAGTGATGACCTCCATGTAAAAAAAGTGAGGTATGGTCCTATTTACTTTTCATAATTTTTTGTGCATGTTTAGATATATATTAGCTCCCTACACATAAACTTTCAAGTGTATAGACGGAGGAGGTTGGTAGAGTTTGAAAGGTCAAACCATTCAATTTTCACCTTGTAGTAGCCAATTTTTCTTCCAAAACCTGAGTTAAAAGATTTCTGAATATATTTTATATAAAATTTCAAATGTTTACACATAAAATAGGCTAAATAGTTTCTAAAGACCGCACTTTGACCTCTTGGCAGCCGAACTTTTGGCCCAAAACACATTCAAATGTGTGGCCCATGTCTGAATACACTTAATGTAAATTTTCAAAGACCCCTTAACTTTAATTGTTTTGGGCTTGAATGAAATTAAAAATATGATCCAGGTCCAAGTAAGATACCTCTAAAATTTCAAGTATGTAGACCAACAATTGGCGGAGAGGTTTTGTAGAGTTTTCAAAGCACAATCCGTTGAATTTTGATCACTTGACAGCTAAATTCCTGGCCGAACACCGATTAAAAAGATTTTGCCAAAATCTCTATATCCTTATATCAAATCCCGAGTCTGTAGACTGAAAATTGGCAGAGGAGTTTCGTAGGGAAAGCTACACACACAAACAGACAAGCAATTTCGTTTTTTATACATATATAGATTTATTGTAAAACCTCTGATATGTCTTACATAGTACGCAAAAGAAAATTGCATTTTTCGGTGTGAATATCTTGCATTTGCAAAATTGCATTTTTCACATATCTTGCCAAGTAATTTCATAGAGGAAAACAAATCTGCTACTAGTGTCTTTCGTTTTGGCACCGTACTACTCGGAAGATTGGCCTCTGTATGCCTTGTAAACAATGACACACACAACATTTGCACACTCAAAATTATTAACCGATTTGCAACGTTTTCTTACTAGTCCATGGAGTGTCGTATTTTTTCTTACAACTTTATGAATAATGTGAATAGATCTTGTCATTAGATCTCACATAATTAATTTAAGCATATCCTGTTCTTACGTGCAAAAGTTAGTTTTGATAAAGTGTCTGATTTCTCCGTACAACAGTCAATACAGACAACATAATTCAATGATTACTGCATTATCAACAAGAGTCAACTTAAAGTCACATGGGTCACAGAGAAATAGCCGTGGACTTAGCCCTTGTGAGTGTCCCCGAGGCCTTGATATTATTAATGAAGAATTGACTCCTAGTATAGTAGTGTGATAATAATTATACGAAGAAAACACCTCTTTGTCCTAACCTACCTCATCAAAAACTTAAAACAAAATTGCACTACAAAGTTCAGAGGAAGCGCTTGCTTAAAAACAACACTTTTGACTTGTTTATTGAATCATACATTTACAACACTCCTAATATAAACTGCTTATACTATTTATATCCTAGTAACAATCGTATAGTACACTATGAATTGAAACCAGCAACAGGGCTTAATCATAAGTATTTACACCAATCTTTTCTACTACTGGAGTACAGATTAAATTTAGCTACTTTTATCTCATTTGAATTTCTCCATGGATTTTTTATTTAGTTTCCCGTTGTCTCTATGAATAAACATGCAGCAATCTCATTAGGTATGTGTACGTACGTAACTAAATACACTTAGATATTAAAATAATAGCTTAATCGATTACCTTCTATCCTTGATCAATAGAGTCGAAATATTAATCTTCATTCCCTCCTATGAGACCAACGATGCAACTACCCGCAATTCTAGACTTATCCTATAATACAATATTCTATGCTTTAATGACAGATGCTCATAGCCTTGTCAATAACGGGAATGATATTTTGTTGATAAATAATATTATCACATGTCGTAATCCGAATCCAATCCGTGTTTACATTTAGTGATTGAATACTTTCAAGGTCTTATCAGCTATCAATCTGATAACGCATCATACGCACAGCGTAATTAAAAATAAATTGCTCCCCTATGACTGATCAGAAACCCCATCTAACTGAAATAGTGAGCCTAAATATTGAATCAAATATCCCATAGCGTAAATTCACCTTATTTTTTATCGTTCAGCTTTTATTGATTGATCTGAATAATTGTTATTAGTAAATGATTAGCAATCGGTAATTCACCAGCTATCAAGCAATTATGATTTTGCCCATTATATAAAGGGCAAAATGGGCTCGACCGTTTGTGTATGCCCACGAAAAGAATTTTACACTGGCCTTCTCGCGTCAGTTAGATTCTGCGAGAAGTTTTCGCATATTTCCCAGATCGTAATATCACGCATTCGCAAACGGACATTGTCTTTATCATTTCTTTGATCGGGTTAAACAAAATACGCCCCATTCAGTCGTCTCATTTATCAGTTTATCTTTTGTCTATGGATAAAGTGAAACTGTTGGAACGCAACCTTCTGGCTTTCGGGCCAGGTAGCATCTGTTGTGTAATTGGTCCTTGGTCAATGTATAGTAAACTTTAGCAGCCGACACCCGCTACATAACAGGCAGAAACTACTTCTCACAGCATCGAGATTTGAAATCCATCTTCCCTGGTTTGGCCAATGAAACCCCAGATCTTAGTCACGTCACCGAGTATATAAAGCGAAATCACGGACCCTTCTACCTTTTTCTCGTGGCCCTGCCAAACAGCGCACACCGCCAGAGAGTTTTGCCCCCCAGGCTGAACATGAGAACTATAAGCTAGCTATAGCTCCTTTCAAACTTGCATTTATTTCCATATGTAGTCTTTGACATGCAAAAGAACCTCCAACTCACACTCACCCACGGCAACACGTCAACGCACTGTTTACAAAACACGGTTATCTTCAAATTACTTCTTGCTCACACGTACCGTGCCGAAACGGGCATTCTTTGTCATGCTAAAGCACTGTCTTCGACGATACAACACACAAACACCCATGACATCATTTCAACGCACAATGAAGATTTTGCCCTATCTTCTCTCTAATCGGAGTTTTTATCCCGTCCACTACTAGCTATAAACAGTGTTGTGCCGAACTGTTCTCTCCCCACACAGCCGGATACATATTAATTATATCTTCACACAAAAGCACCTGTCCCTTTTTCCTTCAACAGGCCTGCCCTATATCTAATTGTCTGATATCTAATCTTAGTCTCCACACAAGCAACTCTTCCCGACTTCTAAGAGAGCACGTGCACGTACGATCACTGAACTCTCTCCTACTTTAGCTCCTAACGAAAATGACAAATAAAAATTGTTTATTAATATAGAATCAAGCAATTATTTCGTCGTCTCATTTCTATATTTGGTGAAAATTATTCGGAAAATGTAACCTTCAGCGACGGCCTTATTTGGTTATATTCGTTTAGCTTAAAAAAAACAACCAGCTTTAAGTAACGCTACATTTCACATTGGCGAACAATTTTTTTCTTTCAAAAATTCAGTTTAACCGCATACTCGTCACGGACAACACAAAGAAGCATAAAGAATTGGCCGCATACTCGTCAGGGACAAAACAAAGGAGCAAAAAAAAAACAAACAACTGCCATTTTACACTTACGGGAGAAAACTACCTTCAAATGTCGCTTACTCATCACTTAAGAAGTTTCTAGAACACTCTTATAACCTGTGACATTCTTTTTGAACACGATAAACTAAAAAGCCGAAACGTTTTCAAAAACACGTGGCACATGGAAAAGCTTAGCGGAAATACATTTCGCTTCAAATACACCCCACATTTTAACGGAAAATAAATAGCACGTTTCAACTAGGTGCGTTTCCCTTGAAACAAAGGAAACAAAGAAAACAAATACATAAAACAAAGAAAACTAACACCTGTTCTTTCACAACAGTTACATTTAGGGAATAGTTCCCACATTTAAACGCAAAAAAATAAACCATTTAAACCGGATACGTGCCCTCAAAATAATTAAAACAAAGTATAAAACACCTTTTTTTCACAACGGCTACATGAAAAAAAAAGTACCCTACAAAAAGAGTTTACACTTCATTAGTGTACGAAACATGCTAATATCTGGCTTGGACTTTCGCTGTTTTGCATACGACCTTTTTCTATGTCTTACGTTCTGCCTTTTACGCGCATATTACAACAACAAAAACATGGGTCAACTCAACTTCATTTATACATATTTCAATTATAGAACCAACTGATAAGTATCAAGCGAGATTAATAGATTTACTTATATTAGAACGGTGTACTCAGAACATGCGTATTAACCGCATGGAATGGTTGAGTTCTTAAAATTAGCTTCAAGCTGCAGTTACTTGGGGCATAATAGATGCTAATGTTTTTAGGACAGTGCTACTTTTTTTAGAATCTTTAGAAACCGCTTCACATATACATTAGTATGGTTAATAGTTCATTACGCCCAAGGGCAACATTCTTCAGACAAACATTAAACGATAATAGTTTCTTGAACAAATACACAGAACATTATGGCAAACACGTTAAGTATTTTTTTAAAACTCATCCTAAATGTTTTATGTTACCTTGTTTTTAAACTTGTTTTATTTATGTATTTTTCTCTATTCTACTGTCTTAGTCGTCACCCCCATGCTAAAAAGTAAACGATAAAAACAAACAAAATGCCGGAAACTAACGATAAAAAATGCCGGTTTTATTCTCTATGAGAGTAGATAAACTTAGGACTTTATAAAAAAAAAGTTAGTCTTTTTTTACCAATAAAACAAAATGTAAATTAAATATATTACACATCTGAACGTAACGAATTTTATTCTATAAATAGAAAGGCACTTGTCCAAGTTATCCGGAAATAGAAATCTTCTTACGCTCTTGTAAGACCCGACGACATCCCAGTTTGCAAAAAGACGGCGGACGGAACATTGTGGCAAACACGTTAAGTATTTTTAAAACTCATCTTAAATGCTGTTTTTTATGTTACCTTGCTTAAAATGTTTTTCTTGTTTTATTCATGTATTTGTCTGTATTCTTCTGTCTTTTTCGTCATCCTCCATGCTACAAAGTAGACGATAAACAATGCCGGAAACTAACGATAAAAAATGCCAGAATTATTCTCTATTAGAGTAGAAACACTTAGGACTTTATTTAAGTAGTATACTTTATATATACTATTACTGCAAGCTTTCCTATATTGAAAATGCTTGCTTCCTGCCTAGCCAATCAAACCATCTTATATAGTTAGCCTTATTTTCAATTACATTCGAAATATAATACAGTGCCATTAGCAAAGAAAAAGTAACCTATTAAAAGGGACCTCCTAAAGTAAACCCTTGAATAATTATCTAAACTCCTATGTAAATTAATATTAAGCCCACTTTACAAATTGATAAAATTTATTATGTGATTTTAATTAATTATAAGGTGGAACTCCAATAATTCAAACTCGGTAGATAACGACAAACTTCCACCCACTAATATGGGATGGGACATTATCATCAAAAGTGTCCTGAATGGTTAACTTAGCACCGGACTTACTACTTAGTTATAAATAAGCCACTTGTACCCATTCCCCTCCCCTTTTTTAATGGAGAGTAGATGATACAGTGGATGTGTTATCGGCAGCTCCAGTAAATATCGCTTCTCTTTTTTTGTCCCTCAGTCCTCATTGAATGAGTGATTTTTCTGACAAAGGGTGAAGAAAAAGCTCCTTAAAGGTCGGTAGTACTTGTGTTATATAGCGCCAGGACCCCTTGTAGTTAGTTGCCCGCTGCAACAAAACCAAGTAGCCGTCTTTTATTGATCGTCTATGTTGATAAGTTTTCTGGTTGTTATGGTAACGGCTAAGACGGCAGAGTTATTTCCCCCTTGACTGTGCATTTTTTCTCTCTCGGCTTTATTCAGCTGTCAACCGCTTGTCAAAATAACGATTCCGACTAAAAGAGAATTTAACATGCACACAAAGGTCAGACGTAACTCAGCATACCAAATAAAGACGTAAGACACGCTGGCTTTTTATATGAAAGTATATTTTGTTTTGATATTATTTTCTCGTTTTACATAGAGATTTTTGATAGTTCAAAATTTAAAAGTGTGGCTTACTGTTCATTTCAGTAATGGAGAGGGGTGTGTGGAAACGTTATGCTCTCGACAACGCACGTTTCCTATCGGCGGCTCTCTCTTATCCTCTCTCTTCTGTTCTCTCTCTTCTTCTTTTCTGCCTCTTCTCTTCTGGACTCCTTAAAACACCCCCTTATATTAGCATGTTTTTCGCTTGATTTTTTTCCACTCCACGCTATCTGTCGATCACACTGCTCGATAATAGAAAACGCGTCTGTTGGTAACGTTTTGACAATTTTTCGCAGCCTCTTGACCTAGAGCTATCGTGACCGATTTCTCGTCAGCTGACCGACAATTGACTTTATTGATACACGTGAATTCATCTCTCATGCTAACTTTATATACATTCCAAAGTTACAAGGTATGTCACGTTTCCTTGTTTTGTAAACTAAAAAATCGTCGTCCGATTTCTCTGTTTACGACGTAATCACTTTTTCGTTTCGACTGGTGGACAATCGATTATTCGATGCCCAACTTTCAAATCTTTTATTATCTTTTTTTAAAAGAAGTTTTTTTTCTTTTCAGTTAGTATCGGATTGTTCCAGCCATCCATTACATAACACTTGGTGACCAGTAGTCTGAGATGTCGCAAATTTTTCTGTCTCTGTCTGTCCTCGTGGCCATGTCACTAGTAAGGGTGCTGGAGGTAAACGTTTTGTCTGGGCTCATGTTATCCGCCTGATAGTCAGGGAACCGAACCTTGGATTAACCACTAAGGAGGCTGTCCTATCAGCAGGCGCAAAGTGCTGGGATTGCTGAATTGCAATTTTGTGAGTGGATCTGGACCATGCAGTATTCTCTGGTGGGGCCTCTCGATGCCATACTAGCGGGAATTGTAACGGCTTTACCTTTTCGTGTGCTACCAAAAACAATCCTGTCTTTTCCCTCTTCTTTCCCTCTCTGTACTGCTCTAACCATGTATGCCGACCTATTCCACAAATCCCAAAACCTCAACATGAATTATCTCCAGAATAAAAACTCGATTTAACCTAGAACCCCATCTTCCAATGTAGCCCCCTACTACCAGGTATCCTTCTCCAACATCAGGGGTCTACGTTCGAACCTTCCAGAGGTTGACACCCAATTTCAGGAGACAAAACCGAACATATTATGTCTAAGTATAACTGGAATAGGGCAGACCACTTCCCTAGATGAGTTCATAATTAACGGATACTCTAACTAAACAGCAAAATCTGACCTCCAAGACAACCATGGGCATGGAATATGTGCCTACATTAAGGATGGCTTCCCTTGTAGCAGATACATCTCTAGAGAAGATCCTAATTTACCCTATATGTGCTTCAGGGTTGGACTTGCTAATACCAGTGCATTTGTATTTACCCTCTATCGGCCCCACAACAGCAGGGTTACTATCTTTAAGAGCATATCTGAGAAAATAGACCGCATACTGTCTGCACATCCCTCGCCTAACATCTACATCTATGGTTACTTCAAAGTCCATCCCGTGGAATGGCTGGCACATTCAAAAAAGACAGACGATGAGACGAGGTTTTGTCATGATTTTGCCATTGCGTATGAACTAACTCAGATTGTTCGCAAACCCACTCATGTGCCCGATACACCCGGTCAATATGCAAGCACCCTGGACCTTTTTCAATCAACTTCCCCTGAGCTATGTTCATGTTCCGTTCATTCGCCTGTAGGATCCTCCGACAACCCGGCGTATCAGTTAATATACAAACGAAATGTAATAAGTCCCCAGACGTACCCCTCAACCTTACTGTATACCGATACTTTATAGCTGACTGAGATAGCTTCCGTACATTCAAATCTGATTTACCTCTGCACTCCATGTTTAAATAGGAAGTGTCCTCTATAGTAGCAGATCGGACCGAATGGTTAAATGTAGGTATATAGCAATTCATACAATCTAAAAAAATTCCAACAAACCCCTAACAGCCAGCCATGGTTCTCCCCAGAATGTGCTGTTGCAATCGCGCACAGAAATCACTTTTTCCATAGCTACCAACGTAATAGATGCACTGAGACTAAAGCTGCTTTCAGGACTGCCAGCAACCACAGTAAAAGAGTAATAACAAATGCAAGAGAGCTATATGCCCAGTCTGTTAAATCCAAGGTAGATAATCAGCGGCTTGGTTCCCACCAGTTTTAACAGATAACAAATAGAATCCTGAACAGAAGTGTGCGTTCTATCCCAACCATTATCAATGGACCAGAGGTCATCCCGTCAGCGTCAGGCAAGGCCAAACTATTTGCAAAGAACTTTGCAGCAAATTCTACCCTATGCGACGAAGGCCATCAACTCCCCATATTTCCTCCTACAACACAGTACAAGCTAGGTAACATACATATATCCGTGCATGAGGTCGTCAAGCTTATCAAGAACCTAGATTCCAGTAAAGCAACTGGCCCTGATGGCATCCCAATTATAGTGTTAAAAAAGCTTCAACCAGAACTCGCTCCCATACTTACGAAACTATTTAAACGCTGCATTAAGGAGAAGTGCTTTCCGACTCCCTGGAAGACCTCATCAGTTTGCCCTGTATTAAAGAATTCAGGTGATAAGTCATCTCCTTCTCAGTACAGAACAATAAGTCTCCTGTGTGTTATGAGTAAGTTGCTGGAATCAATATTAAATAGAGAAATACTCAACCATCTCAGCAGGAAAAACCTTCTTAGTGATACACAATATGGTTTCCGCTCTGCAAGATCTACCGTAGATGTGCTGACGGTTATATCCCACAGGATTAGTGAATCTCTTGAAAAAGGTCCCGTTCTAGGACAATTTCTCTTGACATATAAAAGGACTTCGATAAGGTATGGCATAAGGGTCTACTTCACAAGATTCCAGCTATGGTATAACTGGAAATGTTTTCTCAATCATTAAATCTTTTCTCTCCGATAGGCTCATAAGAGTAGTGGTAGATGGGCAAAAATCAGCGGCATGCAATATAAATGCTGGAATCCCTCAGGGGTCAATCATGGACGCAAGTCTCTTCCTGATCTACATCAATGACCTCCCTAAACACATACTTAAATCATCCGTTGAAATCTGTACTGATGACACGACAATCTACGGCAACACATCAACGGCTATAAATGACAACGTTCTCTCTGATTCTCTCTCCTCTGATCTCGAGCGCGTGGTTCAGTGGGGGAAGACGTGGCTGGTTTACTTTAATGCATCCAAAACCAAACTCCTATCCTTACATCATCAACGCTCTGATCCCCATCTGGCATCAATTGAGATGGATTGATCTCGTCTGGGTGAGGCCCCGTGTTTTGACAAGCTTCTGGGTTTGACCTTTACTCCTGATCTGAAATGGACCACGTACATCAAGTCTGTTGCCAAGGACACTGGAAAGATGGCGGGATCCTTCTACCGCTCCAGAAGATATCTCGCTACTGATGAAATCCTCTATCTATAGAAAAGCCAAGTACGTCCAAGGATGGACTACTGTTGCTATATCTAGTAGGAGCTGCTAAAAACAGTCTATCCTTCATTGACAGACTACAAAATAGACTTCGTGGCTTAGTGGGGGATGCCCTTTTCTCTACCGTGCAACCTCTCTCCCACAGAAGAGACGTTGCGAGCCTATCCTTGTTTTATCGTTATTTCCATGGCAGGTGCTCTTCTGAACTTCAATCTCTGGTCCCACCTCGCCAATCTTTCACGAAAAACACCCGTCTAGCTGAATCCACTGTGAAAAATTTCCCCCAGTCTTTATCTGTGCCTAAATCAAAACGTAGATTCCATGAACAAAGTTTCTTTCTTAGAACAGCACGCCTGTGGATATCTGTTCCGTCTGCCTGCTTCTCACCTAACTACAACTTGGATGTCTTCAAATCCAATGTTAACAAATGCCTAATGAACTCCCAACTTAAGTAATCACTTCATCAAACCTCCACAGTAACGTAATGTACTTGCAATAACCCTTATCCCTGAGTGGCTTCCGGGCCTTGATAAGTGGTTATCACTGTAAAAAAAAAAACGCTATAAAAATTTCTACTCGGATAAATCAAAAAAATTGCTCACACCTGATGGAGTGTGCATCTTTACAAGGACACCATCCGCCTATGCATTGAGTATTGTTGATTTATACATTGACCATCTAATGCTCTTTAAGGTTCAAAAAGATTTCCTGTAAGACACCAAGATCAAAAACTGCTATTATCACCACCCCGTTGCTTTAGTGTACTTGGTTTGCGAATATTTCAGTAGCCCGGTGAACTTCCTGCACTGGTGGTATATTAAACATAAATGGAATTTACTTACTATTCTAATATCCAAGAGTTTTCCTTTAAAATATATATATTTTGGAACCCCTTCTTTTTGCGTTTCACTGGTTGCACCAGCATGGTAGATTATAAATGCAATGTGAAAAAACATTTCGCTGCACCTTCCTACTTAAGATGACTATAAATCTTATCCTAATTTTGTGCTGTCTTTTACAACTCGGTGGCAATGGAGATTATTTCTGGTGAATTAAAAAAAGTTATGCTTTTTTAGTATGTTCGTGCGCAAATGGGTATATGTGATTTATTGATAACAAATAATCTGCCGTTTCAAGTATATCGATTACAAATTGCACCAAGGAAACTGCTACCCAAGATTAATAGCCGCAGCACAAATTATATAAATTGTGATGAGAAAAGAACTGGTTGTCAAAGAAGAAAATCTATAGTAGCATGGTTACAATAGTCAATCAATAATTTCTATGATGCCGCTGAACAACACTACATAAATCTGATTTACTTGGAAACTATATTGTCTTAAACTCAACATTCGAGTAAAAAATCACTTAGCCTCTATTTCACAACTACAGAGGGAGACTGCATTTGAATATTAGGTAATATCCCCTTTCACATATTCGGATATTTTAAAATAATACGAAGCATGTTTGCAACGTTGTCAGCAAACCAGCACGTTTTATGCTCAGTCGCAAAACAGACAATAGAAAAATGCTCTACTATACATTTATATTTTACAAAGGCACTTATTTTCTCATTCTCTCGTTACCGCTATGGCATCACTCACTCAGGTTATCGTCATCTTGAACGTGATCTCGAATGTTGTCCACGTCTCTTACATTATCCTCTTATTTCAATAGTATTTTCCTATCAATGATGCAATTTCGTTTTTCGTATATATTTGCTTTGGTGCGTCTGGCCTCTCTTATATTTTGGCCAAATGTTGTCCTTGCTTCATTAATAAAAATAGCCATGATGAATGTGCTTGGTTTTCATCGCCTCATAAAAAAATGCTGCGTTGCATTTTTTTTTTACTCCGATAAGAAAATTTGACCATGGTTTCAGTCCTCACAAATTATGGTCTCCTGAGTTAAAGATGAATCATTCATCCATCTATCTATGTTTCCCAATCTCAGAAACAGAAGAAAAATATTTCCTAACAATAATAATGTAGGATATGCCGTTATAATGCTGACGTGGAAATGTTATATATAGCTATGGTAGGAGCTTGATTTATTAATGGCTTTGTGACAACACCTAGCATATATTCAGCGAAATTTACGCGTCCGCTATTACTGAAAGAATTTTTAGTATAATATAAATATTTGAGATCGCTATTCAAGGGAACAAAAACCTAGTGCAGATCTCTTCGGTTTGCAATTAAACCTTAATTATTTATAATCTTCACGAACTGTTTTCGACTTTACGTTAATCAAGCTAAAAGACAGACGGTCACATTCATTGCTTCCAAGAAAGTACGCTATTTCCTTTGATATACCATAAAACAGGGTCACCAAATAACTTATGTAGTTATTCAATTGTTCTAGAATGTAGAATATTTAACCTGCTATGCTAAATAATCAGAGGTAACATCTTTTTTTTAATATAACTAGGTCCACTGCAAATAATTTGGACGCGCTCTAACATAATTGTCACGGCGCTGATTATGTTATATATATATATATATATATATATATATATATATATATATATATATATATATATATAAATATATATATATATATATATATATATATGTGTGTGTGTGTATGTATATATATATATATGTATATATATATATATATATATATATATATATATATATATATATATATATAGAGAGAGAGAGAGAGAGAGAGAGAGGAAGAGACAGATGTTATTACATTTTCGCCCCCCAAACAAGGCATATTTTTACTTTGATGTAGCGGGCTACTATCAATGATCTAATTTCGAGGTTTACTATGTTGGGAGTTTAGCAGAAAGATGTCTGTTCACATTGCACTTGAACTTCTGCATGCCAGTACAGTTTTGGAAGCAGGAAACTGGAAGAGAATTCCAAAGTTCTATAGTTCTGGTGAAGAAGCTATTCGAGTAAAAGGCTTTTCTTTTACATCTAGGGATCTCAATTGTGTAAGTGTGGGACTGTGCTAGTTGTCGGGTTTGTCGAGGTATTTTCGTCGATTGAGCACAAGTGCTTGTAGTTCGTCAGAGCATCCACCATTAATACTTGTAAAATAGGCAAGTGGTGGCAACATTTCGTCGATGGGACAGGGGCTGAGGTTTAGATGACAGTTCAGGATCTATTAGGTTGGCGACTCTCTTTTGGACCCTGTCCAGGTGTGACAGACTAGATGAGCCACCGAAAATGCGACAGCAGTGCTCCATACATATGCGAATGGTTGCTTTGTAGAAGTATAGGATACTTACAGGCGTAAGTAACTTTCTAGCACGATAGAGAGAGCCCACCTTCTTTGCAGCAGGCTTAGCAATGATCTCCATGTATCTATTCCAACTCATGTTTAGTGTGAACGTTAAGCTTAGGAGCTTGAACTAAGTGCTCTCAAGAAAAAGTTCTCTAGTCATAGCTATTGGTGGTTGGTAATGTTTCATATAATTATTAAAGGAAAACAGCTTTGTCTTGGTTTCACTTAGTTCTAATATATATGGCGAGTTTGCTAGAAGAAAAGATACTACATCATCTAAGTTAGTTTTAAGTCCACGGATATTTGTAAATGCAAGTCTCGAGGGAGGGGGCGAATAGTTGAAAGTGTGTCCGATTTGAACGTTTGTTTTAATTGAACTGTCATTCCAATTTATTTCATATTTTTTCGCGTCTAGGCCGAGATGTTAGGCAAAGCGTATGTGCAGAGCCACCATCTTATAACACGAGTAGACCATCAGCAGGCTCCTCATCCATAGGGATGGTCTCAGGAATGCCCACCAGAGATGAGTGCAAGGTCCCTTTCTATGCGCGACATGTATGCTTGTGTGTCCAAAATATTATGGTCACATCAATAAGAAAATATAAGGAAAAGATCCTCTGCATTAGGTATATTGCATTGAACAAGAGGGACTTGATAGTCTTTTTGAAACCCTCTACAAAATAAAATCGGCCGACGAACAGCACAATTTAAGTAACAAAACACAAACACGAATAATAACATTTAAATCTATTTTATTACAAACAATATGACATAATGGGTGAAAACTCCTGAGATTAAACTAAAATGCACATCATGAGGATGGTTGGTTTAACGCAAATCTATCAAAACGGCGAGCGCAAATATATCAATAATCAGCAAAAACGGGGCAAAATAAAAATAAAAAAATAATTAGATATAGATAGATGGATCGATCGATAGAGGTAAACATAGAGGGATAGAGAAAGTGGGGGTAGAAAAGAGTGAGGAGACTTACAGTTCGTTATTTTTTTTGTGTGGGAGTTCTTCGGCAGATTCGGTGCTTTAGTTTTTCGTCCTAGACATATTGTTTTACCTGGTTTCAGTGTTCATCCACAACTATAAGATATATTATAACCCTTTTCTTTATTGTTGCTCAATCGACAGACATTTTCATCGACGAATTCGATCTTCCACTTAACCTTTCGCCCCCATTGGCAAATTTCGCTTCTCGAATTAACCAGTAATTTGTTTCTGGAGAAAATTAGTCTCCCCGCCAACACAATCTTAACCGAGATCAATTTAAACTCTGTCCTATGAGTTTTGCAAATTATGATTTTTTTTTTTTGCTTAATTCGTTAATATCGTCTTTCCATGTAAACAAGTCTGTTAAGTTTAGTTTTTTCACCGGTCAGTGTTCCTTACCCTCAAAATTGCTTTCACTTTTGTGAACTACCCACACCAGGATTTTACTGTGTGGTAGTCATGACTACTTGTCAGAAGTGGGGCGAAAGCAATTTCTATTACTTGCTCCCTTCTTTTTCTCTTTTCTTCGTTCTCATCCGTAACATGTTTGATTTCTGGCGGTAAGCATTCTGGGGCCCAAATCGTCAGGTAGTGCGCCACAACCCTTGTGACCTTTCCAAATCACTGATTCATTCATTTGAGATTGATAGGGTGTTAATACTTCTTTACGCTTCTATTTGACTATCTGCTCCTCTCACTTTCTCCAAACTCTCTCTTTCTCTCTCTCTCTCTCTCTCTCTCTCTCTATATATATATATATATATATATATATATATATATATATCTTTCTCTGTCAGTTTTTCTCCGACGGCAATAAGTAAAATACAAACAGCAATACATGTTTTCGTCGGGTAAAAAGACCGAATTTAAAATTTAAAATACGTAATACACTCTGCGATTATGTGACAATATAATATATATTTTTTTTTATTTTAAAAATAATACATACACCGCTAGGTTAAAAGGAAAATTATTCCCAAATCGCATTTAGGTAAAAATTCATTTTCGTAAATAATTACATTCATTCACAACATCGCTAAAACCAAAGCAAACAACATCTCTCTCTCTCTCTCTCTCTCTCTTTATATATATATATATATATATATATATATATATATATATATATATATATTCATTTTCTCCTGCATGAAATATTGTCTAATATTACCGCATTCTATCTTTATCTTGAATCAGATGTCAAGCGTCTATCCTAGGACCGTTGTTATTCCTAATATTCATAAATGCCCTCCCTGATAAAATTGCCTGTGAGATGGGTATATATGCTGACGACACCACACTCTCTTACAGATACGACAGGAAAACAAATGAGCACATATATAAAGAAATGGCAGGAACACTAGAGGATGGCCTCCGATCTGTAGTGGAATGGGGGCATAACTGGTTGGTCACATTCAATGCTGCTAATACTAAACTCGTTTCCTTCAATAATTAAAAGAACCCTTCTCTACCACCAATAACAATGGCCAATGATTCTTTATCTGAAAGTAAATTCTTTAAACTAATCGGCCTTATGTTCTCAGGAAACATGAGTTGGAACAATTACATTGAGAGTATCGCCAGGACCGCTGCGAAGAAGGTAGGTTCTCTCTACCGTGCTAGAAAGATAGTAACGCACGAATAAGGCCACCATTCGCCCATGTATGGAGTATTGTTCTCATATTTGGGCTGGTACATCTGCCACTAATCTCTAAATCCTAGACAAGGTTCAAAAGAGTCGTCAATCTGCTAGGTCCTGAACTGTGATCAAAACTTCAGCCTTTGCCCCATCGACGAAATGTTGCATCCCTCTGCCTTTTCTACAAGTACTTTAACGGTAAATGATCTAACGAACTGCAAGCACTTGTGCCCCCTCGACGTAAATACCCCCCGACAAACCCGACAAGCAGCTACCCCCCTTCACAGCAGAGATCCCTAAATGTAAGAGAGTTCTATTTCAGTATTTTCTTCCCCAGGACAGCTAGACTTTGGAATTCCCTGCGGAGTTCCTGCATCCCCAACTGTACTGACATGCAGAAGTTCAAGCGCAACGTGAACCGACATCTTGCTGCCTAACTCCGTACACAGTACCCCTGATACATACGTCCCTGATTGTAGCCCCCTACACCAAAGTGGCAATGTGCCTTGTTTGGGGTGAAAATGTAAAAAAAATAAGATCATTTAACAAAATATGTTTTGCACTGTCTACTAAGCTTCATACTCTGTATCCTCGCTGTTATGTTGCATGACTTCACCTATTTACAAGCATATTAAAGTAACTCACTGCTGTTTTTCCTGTAGAAGCAGTTACATCTTACACCGCCGAATAGTATCACAATTTCCCTCCTTCGCTGCATAGATCAGAAGATACTAAAAAATAGTTGTATTCATACTGCTAATTTAGAATGTGTGTTCAGATTTCGCATTCCCTCTTACTCACTTGATTTTCTGATTCAATCAACATTAGCAATATATATATATATATATTTGACAAAAAAATCTTTTTATATAGTAACTTATTTAATAAATTTCATATACACCGCATCAGCTTAAAAGTGAAGAATTGCAAATTACCAAGGCACAAAGTAAATGCACGATTCAATAACTCATTTATATCTTACTGGATTTTTTTAACAGTTTCATTGATTTATACATTTATGCAATAGAATTATATATTAAGTGGAAACTCCTTTTCATTTTACTCGCTAAATTAAACACTAGAAATTGTGATTGAATCATTAAAATAACATTCAAGTCTATTTATAACGCTGAAGCATTTAGTGTTAACTAGTTTTTAAACATATATTTGGGGTCATGTTCGTACACATAAAGTGCATCATAAGTTAAACAAAGGTTAAAATGATTGCATAGTAAGAATTAACCTCTATATATTAGAAAGTTATAAGAGCTTTTGGCTGTAGATCCTAAGTTTTTATCTAATAATTTCATTTGCAATTTATAGTCATGGTATCAGTATATTTATTTTGCATGTATTATTATTTTTTTAATATATTTTTTATAAATATTTTATTATTATTAACTAGCGGGGTTTCCCGGCGTTGCCCGAGTGTTTGTTTCCGGGACGGGGGGGGGAGTTTTAAAAAATGTTATGGTAGGTAAGTAGGAAGGATCAAACCCGGAGTCATGAGTAAAAGTAGGAAAATAAAGTGTAAAAAAAAACAAAAAAAAAACGTCTGCAACGTTAACAGTTCGGCCACCAAGAAAAGTCCATTCCAGTTGTTTAGGAAAAAAAAAAAAACGACTACGGTAGGTCGGCGCGAACGTGAATATATAATGTGGATTGTCCAGCACGCTAACCACTACGCCACAGAGCACTGCAGCTTAGTTTAGTGATTTTAAATAACTTTACATGAAAGAACTACGAAGCCAAACCGGTGTTATCTTCTCAACTGTTCCTTGTGAACGATCCCCAAACGGTGTAAATTGGTGGCAGGGGGAGGAGGAATTTATTAGAGAGAAAATATTTTACCACTTCCATTGATCTTAACCGATTTTGGCCGTGACTTCTCAACAGAAAAAGTATAGAAATCTAAGATTATCGAGGAATTTGAGAAACAATAAGCCTATAACACACCTCAGATATTGTTCTGGCGTTTGTGCATATTATATTTGCATGAAATATCTTGATTTTTAATCCTATTAAGGTCAAAATCCGACGGGAAAAATGAGTTCATTTTATTTATATAGAGAAGAGAAGAGAAGAGAAGAGAAGAGATAGAAGAAGAGAAGAAGAGATAAAAACCATATATCTCCTAAGTCGGAACTGCCTGATTCCAGTGGTAAGAAGTCTAGGACGCCTATAGATACTATACAATTAAACTATTCTCCATCTGCATGTTCAATTGATTATCTACTTTAATACCTACCAGCTACAAGGATGCTAAACGGTGACTATATATGATATATTAAAAGGCAATATGCACTCGAATCTTGTGCTGTATATTCTATAGTAAACAATTTTTCGTTCGCAATAGCATGTTGCTGTCGTCCATCGCGTGTTACTGTCGTAGTATATAGACTTACATAGGTAAACCCTAGTAGAAACAATCATTTGATGTATATCAATCTTCAATCACCTAAAAAAATTAACGTGACAGCGTGCATTTGTAAGATAGCAAACGTTTTTTTTTTAATCTTTGTTAACTCGTATAAGATTGAGCGCATGATGGAGATATAGAGTTCGATTGAGTGAGAGAGAAAATCATTTGGCACCTGGCGTTATTTGCTCATTTTTGGCTGATTGTTTTTATTTCTCTTATCAGTGAAAACCAATCGAAAACGGAAATACCAAAATAGAAACACATAACTTCTATCGATTCAAATCAGAATACGACAAAATATCAATAGACGTAGAGGAGATGGGAAGCCGACAAAACAAGAGAATATTAAAAAGTCACTAAAAGTAAAAATCGATGAGTATGAACCAACAAGGATCCATAGGACTAGAAAAATACCAAATGTGAATTTAAAAATGCAAACACACACATACTAGAACATATATGCAGACACATATATAGATGTATAGAAAGATATGAAATATATAATCAGACCTAAAATATTATGCATAAAATGGGTGATAAAATACATAGATGATTTTTCGCCTATACATGAGACGTATTGTTTTAATTTATCCCACAGAAACACACACATTATAAACCCAAAACCAACACACACACACACATATATATATATATATATATATATATATATATATATATATATATGTGTGTGTGTGTGTGTGTGTGTGTGTGTGTAATATGTAATACTTTGAACTTACCTAAAATTTTTAAAACACACTCTATAAAATTACATTATGCTTTTTTTTATTTTTACAATATTTTTGTATATGTATATATATATATATATATATATTTATATATATATATATATATATATATATATAACTACTTAATTTATTCACATAAACTTAATATACGAAAGTATAGATTTATGCGTAAACTTTAAGTATTTACTTCAAAAGTGCTCAATACGTAGGTAGAGCTAGTTAATAATTTATAAAATATATATGGCGATTAAGCTACACTGAATATTCTGCGTTTCATCCAACTATAGGATTCGTCAGGCTTAGGCGCATAAGCCTGACGAATCCTATAGTTGAATGAAACGCAGAATATTTAGTGTAGCTTAATCGCCATATATATTTTATAAATTACTATATACATACATATATATATACATATATATATATATATATATATATATATATATATATATATATATATATATATATATATATATATATATATATAACACTGGACAGAAATCCCGCATTGCCTAGTATAAAGATAAAATAAATCGATATTTATATCAGGCTGGTCAAGCATTTATTTAAAAAGACGCAATTCTCTATCGATAATAAAATTGAAGATTATAGATAACACGGAGTTAAAAACTGAAACATAGATATTGAAACCGGGTGCCATAAACTAGAATCGAAACCAAAGCATACAAATTTCCAGATTCAGCCTTAGATTCTGGGGGATGTATATATATATATATATATATATATATATATATATATATATATATATATATATATATATATATATATATATATGTTTGAACACACGCATCACTCTGAAAAACATATTTAATATCAGCGGAGGTAACTGTACAAACTCCTATTTTAAAGAAAAACTTTTTACGAAAACATCTGAAGAGAGCACGCCCTAAGCTCGAAACGCGTTATAACAATATTTTAAAATAAAAATATGATGAAAACCTTTTTAAAAAACCCACAATTGTTGATGGCTACACTCTTTTAAATATACAATTTTTCTCTTGTTGGAACTACACAACCATCACTTTAAATATATATATATACATATATATATACACACTATTGTATTATCTAGCGAGTTACCCGACCTTGGCCGGGTGTTTAAGTTGTGTGTGTAAGTGGTGGAGGTAAAGTAAAGTAAAAGCGAATAAAAAAAAATGATGTTAAACTTCCCATAAAATCGAAAAATAAGAAAACAGAAAAAACATGATGTATGATTGGTTTATTTAAAAAAATATGGAAAGGAACCTTGTTTTTTTTAGTGTAGAAATGGTGGGAAATAAATTATAATCAGGCAACGTTAAAGTAAGCGTGGTGCATTTCACCCAATAGCAAGCATCGAGCGGAAAGACAAGGTTAAATTCCATTCCAGTTTTTAAGCAACTACAAAGTACAAAAAACCGAACCGGTGTTCGTTCGTAACTATCCCTTGTGAACGATCACGTAACGCTGTAAAAGTGTGTCGGGATGAAGAGGAATTTATTAGAGAGAAAAGATGTTACTACTGGCATTAATCTTATCCAATTTTGGCAGTGAACTCTCAACAGAAAAAAATATAGGAATGTACGATTACCGATGACGTGGAGAGGTAATATACCTATAACAAATTTCAGATATTGTGCTGTAGTTTGTGCATATTATAATTGCATGAAATATTTTAATTCCTAATCATATTAAGGTCAAAATCACAGGGGAGAATGAGTTCATTTTATATAGAGAGAGATAATGTGCGTGTGCGTGCTGCATATTAGCCACAGTGGACGCACTATCCAGAAATTATCAGCAAAAGATGATTAAGACTAGATTTAGTGCTTCAAACTCACGCAGCACAAGCGATATTTCTGATTGAATTAACAGTCCCATATGAGAACAGGATTGACCATGTCTACAAGTCTGCTGAGAGATGCTAGATACAGTGTCATCGTACTCCCAGTTTAAGTGGGCGCGGGAGGATTGGTAACCTCGTTTGCCTACAATCTCATTAAACAGTTGTCTATCTCATAGAAGAGTGAAAACTGAGCATGAGTGAGGTAGCGGATAACAGCTCCTGCTTGATCTTTACTAGGAGGAACTAAACTCAACTTAATATATCTGTTTTCTCTAATTTCACGATGTTTAAGAAATCCATCTACGACACTGACGCATCTGAAGTGTGTGGGTAAACAAAACAGAAAAGAAAAGAAAAACAAGCACATGGAGCCAGAGAGGCATCCGGGAGTCATGACCTGGATGCGCCCCCTCTCGAGTGTAATGATTTGAGGGCCGACATACACACTTTTAACATCAAAACAATTATCAACATGTAATTCTAACCTATTGATTGCAATATATTTTTAATTTGTATTGTTAATTCTTTAGCTGACATTATTAATGTATAATTTTCTAAAAGAATGCACACTCCACTCTTTTTCCTATATAGACATTTCAACTATTCTAACTATTCCAAGAATTTAGCAATAGACAAAATTCTAACATTCCACTCCTTAACCTTGCTTACAAGTTCGAGTTTCGGCTCATCCTAATCTCATGTTCACTTTTCTAATGTGTTCTTATTTACATATCAACACTATTGCAAACTCTGTACACAGAAATAAACGGGACAGCATGCACGTAACTCATGCAATACCGGTCTGTCACAAGAAAAACACACGTGGCCAAGTGCTAAAAGAATTACCTTAAGCTGACTAGTTAATCGCAAACAGAAGTAAAGTGAAACGCCCAGAAGCCGCAGCAACGTTCGACGAAACTGGCGAAAAACAATTGCATGCCTGCGCCCAGCAAGCAAAATCTTCGAAGTTCAGTCGATGACCGGGTGTGTGTTGCAGATCTTACACAGTGGAAGCACTATCCCGAAATCATCAGCAAAAGAGGATTAAAACCAGATATAGTGCCCCACTCTCTTCTGATTGAATAATCAGTGTCATATAAGTACAGGATTGGCTAGGCCAATGTCTACAAGTTTGAAAAGTATTCTGCACTATTCAGGATCTGAATCGTATTCGAAGTTGAAGTGGACGCAATGGGGAATTGTTAGGCTCGAAGGCCAACAATGTCAGGAAACAGCTGCTTCAGGGAAGAGTCAAAACCGAGAACTGAAAGTAATAGGTAAGGAAGCCGAAATGTTCCCTAATTTCACGGTGGTTAAGATATATATCCACGACACTGAAGTGTCTGAGGGTAAATTAAAAAAAAAATAAAACACATAACAGCAGAGACACATCTGGGAGTCATGAACTGGATTTGAGCGATCCTCAAGAGTGTAAGGAGTAATGGACCGAAACACTTATTTGGAGCGGTTTTCCCTCTTGGGACTTTCTCTGCTATTTAGCTCTCCATCCATGTTTCCTTCCACTATATATATATATATATATATATATATATATATATATATATATATATATATATATATATATATATATATATATATATATATATATTAAATTCCACAACCATACAACGTCGCAGTCCACAAGAGTCATGGCAGTCAACGCACTGGAAGTCCAAGACTCGAGTTTGGCCTCATTTAGGCTCATCAGTTAGACACATCTGAACTAAGGATTCGAGACCTGAGCCTCTTGCATGCGAGGCAAGCACTCTACCAACTGGGTAAACGCCCCGCACACAATAATTTCTATATACCAACACAGATCAAGCAAACGGCGCCGAAATCCGACTGTGAAATAAACCTACTTCGTCTCGACGAGGGTTGCGGTCATCCCACCAGCTAATAACCCCAAGCCGATGTCTCACAAGTAGGAGTTTTAACTCGAAAGGACGACGTCATCCAGCAATTCAAACCAAGCGAGTAACTTATGATAGGATTTTCAGAATGTGAGAGATTTTGTATAACTTGCACAGCCAAACAACGTCACAGCACACAAGATCAATATATACACAGACGCACCCACACATACACACATACACACACACACGCACGCACACACACACACACACACACATATATATATATATATATATATATATATATATATATATATATATAAAGCATTGAAACTTTAAATTTCAACAATATTGTGCACGGTTCACAGTAACCAAATGTATTGCGTCCGTATTTATGAAGCCAGAGATAGTTTCTGTTGGTGGGTTCGGGTCCATTGACTGGTGTAATAGTGACAGCCGTCACTGATTATGTCCGAAAGTATGAAACACCAGTGTCTGTAGGTATTAATAATTACTATAGTAAATAATTATGTCAGACCCTTTCAGAAACATGTTTCATACCAATAAACACTTTGAGTTAAAAGTGTTAAAACAAAAGGTGTGTTAATTTAGTTCTCATGCGCAGATTATCATGAATTTATTAGATAACTCTGACAGACGTTCAAGAAGCATTTAAAAATAAAAGTTAAAATTTCAGCAATATTTCTTGCGGTTAACGATGGTCGAATGGATTGGATCATTTGTAATGAAACCATATATTCATTGTTTTTATTTGTGCTACCCTGCACAGGTTATTCCGGAAAAGATGAAAAAATAAAATATATAGTGTAAATGTATTTCAAAATTAATACATTTTATTTACACAGGAATTTTAATTTGGTGATTTTACATTGAAATGCTGTGATAGCGCAAAAACATTTTAAATTATAAAAAATATATATATGCTACTTCTTTCTCAATTTTGTAATCATGCATTTTTTTCTTATTTTTAAGTTATTATTTACTTTTCTTATTACAATTTGTTCGAACAATACTCAAGTAATAGCATAAAAATAAGATAAACGATCCTGCGCTATAGAGTACGTGTTTTCAATAATCGTGCATACCAATGTACTAAACAAAATAAACGGTTGTATGGCAAAAATCTATGCATTTGCAATAACAACATTTGTCATGAATAGTATATATAAAACTATATATATATAGTTATATTTATTTTTTAATACATCCAGACACACACATTTATATATATTAATATATATATATACAACTACATATATAACACTATATATAAACTACATATGTATAACTATATATATATATATAACTACATATATATAACTATATATAACTATATACATATATGTATATATGTGTGTGTGCGTGTGTGCGAGTGTGTGTGCGTGTGTGTGTATGAAAATGCCTGTCCGATTGTGGAAATCATGTCGCCAACTAATAGGCAATTCTATTTTCGAAAAGAGGATAAGTTAATTAATATACATATCTATCTATCTATATACACAGACATACAGACATACAGACATACAGACACACACACGCATATATACATATATATATATATATATATATATATGAATATGACTACTTCATTTTATCACATAAATTAATATACGAAATATATTTTGTGCGTGTTTTAATCAATATTGCTACATACATAGGTAAAGTAAGTTGTAAGTTATTAAAACTTGCAATTACGCTTTTTAAAGACATATTGCCAACCATATTTTTATAAGTTTATATATATATATATGTATATTTTTATATATATATATATATATATATATATATATATATATATATATATATATATGAGCAAACACTGAATAAAATAGGTTAAAAACATTTTGAAATGAGTTAAAAAAATATTTAATCTGAAAAGGAATCACTAGATAAATGGATAGTCCTTAATCCGCGGTGTTTCGAAGAAATACTTTCCTTTTCATCAGAGGGTAGGAATTAGCAAAATGCGGGATCGGATTTTGTATGCAGAAGTATTTGATGAAACAACAAGTAAGTCTAAGATCTTACTTGAAAACAAAAAAAGTGAAGCAGAGGGAATATGGTAAAGAAAAAGGTGATTACACACGAATGGATAGTCTGGTGGAAGATAACAATTCCAGTGACGGTAAACTCCAAATGTAAAACTTCAAGAAAGTTAAAAGAACTCCCATTTGTACAAGTAAAAGCCAAGGAAATCCCGTAATTGGAAAAAGAGGGCCCATAATAATCCAAAGGCAGAAATCCATGGAATAATTCACAAAAATGTGTACAAGGAAAAAAAGAAAAGATTCCAATAATATTAATAAAAGGAAAATAAGAGTAGAGAAGAAAAAAATGATGATAAATTGTTATATATATTTATATATATATATATATATATATATATATATATATATATATATATATATGTATGAACATACGGGCGTATTCAATGGCTAATGACTGAGGGTGAGAGATCTATGTTTTGATTCTAGCTAGTGGCGCCCATATTTCTTAGCACACTACTATATATTTGGTTTAATATAATAACCGATATTTTTTTATTGCCGTTGAAAGTAATGCAATAGCTTATTTTCTTACACCAAATCAGTTTATTGCCTGCTCTAGTTTGGGACCCATCCTTTTCCATCGCCAGGCAACTTCACATGCCTCTCATAGTGAATAAGGTTTCAATATAGTGTAGCCTACACAGCAATATGGAGAATTTAATTTTTATTTTATAAAATCATTTTTATATATAACTAGTAGCTGGGCTACATGGTGTGTCTTGGGCAATATGGCAATGAAGATGCTTTTTAACATTCGTATTATTCTTAGGGTTGAGTTAATTTTTATTTCTATTCGTAATTTGCTTTCTCGAAAAATAATAGTTTACCTATACGAGCACGGGTATTACCCAACGCATGTATGAAATAATTGTTCCTCTCCGAGGACATATAACTTACAGTATACATATGAAATTATGTTGCCTTCACTAGGTCGGGTACTGTACAACATATGAAAAATAATTTTACATTCCCTTTGACGGGTAATATAAATATATATGAAACAATTTAACGTACTCTCGACAGATATTGTACAACATATATGAACGACTTTCTTTTTTCACGTAAGCCACTATAATTTAAAAAAAAATGAGTTGCTATTAAAAGATTAATTTTTAGGATTTCCAAATATATACATAAACGCATTGTGTTGGTTTGTTATTAGGCAACTCTTGCTTTTCCATAAACTTCGTTATTACCTTGTATTCTGTTTCCGCCACAAACACAGTCGACACTATAACTTAAAGCGAAATTATATCATTTCTGGAATATGACTCAGCAGATTTTCCAAGTAAATACATACATCGGCACAGTTAGTTATTCAGAAACTCTATCGTAACCATATAATCTTACCACTGACATTATTATTTTAGAGAAATGAAAGATGATTTAGAATGTTTTTTGAATTAAGTTCATAATATATTGCATGGTTAGTTATTGAGCACCCCTTGCTTAAACATGATTTTCAATAATGTCGTGTTTCTGTCCGCCTCTTGCTACAAACATCATAATCTACAGAGAGATATTGCCATTTCTCGAAGATTACTCAGCAAAATTTCAAAATTAATACATAAATAAATTCTCACGACTAGCGATTAAGCAACACTTGTTTCACAAAGCAATTCACCATTACTGTTTTTTATACCCGCTATTGGCACTGTTATCTAAAAAATAATGATGTCAGTGTTGGAAGATATATTTGAACTGTGATTAAATTAATACATAAGTACATTAACATTGTTATTGATTAGACAGATCTTGTTTAAGTAAATAATTACGCATTACTGCGTTTAATTTTTACCCCCCTGCAAAATTTAAACAATCTTTATTCATGAAAATAAAGTTCTTTTAAGTGTTTCAAATTTTCAACCTGCCATATGTGGGTTTTTTACAAAACATTATGTCTGACAGAATCTCTTTATTACGGTTTAACTTCTATTTTTTAGTATCGCGAACTAGCTGACCTCGAAACCTTAAACAGCAAACACTAGCAGAAGTAAAGGAAAGCATCAGGAACGAAATAACTCAAGTTAATCGCAATCCAGATATTCTGCAATCTGTAAAGAATAATGTTTCGGAACGAGCGCATATATCGGAAGCTGAAAATGGGCAACATTTAAAATACATTTTTAATTAATAAAGATTGTTTGATTTTTGCACTTGTGAAACCATTTTTCTTCGTCTTGTCTGATTGTGTTAAAAACTACATAAAGCTATCCTAAAAAATAAAGAAACTATTTAAATTCAAAAGCCGTCTGTTACTTTTCGGACAGCCTCTATGAATGTAAATTTTACAAAGTTTAAGATATCAATATTGTTTATTTCTCTATATATTCTCTCTATCAGCAATCCAATAAAACTTGGCGAGTTTTTATTTTCCACATTGTATCGATGGAGATTGTTCCATAAAAATAATGCAGAATCGAATTATAAAAGATTGGTATAGGCAAGGAAATGACCTGCCAGTCCGTCCGCGTGTAACCCCAAACCTTTTCGGACACCATCATTCTATGTGAATGCATGGAAATCCATATCTCTCCGCTTGACAATTAGTTTTTTTTTTTCGGCATTTTCTCGAATTCATTTTATTCTAATCCATTGCAATCTAGTTTTTCTCTATCGATTGTCTGCAATTGAATTTCGTCATTCTACCAAAACGGGAAAATCATGATTGATTAAGTTACTATTTTTAAAATAACTAGTCACTGCAAAAGTGTGTGCGCCACATTATCTTTTGAATCTGCATATACAACTACATTTTATCCTAAGTCATTTAATATAAGAAAAACACTGTTAATAATGCTTACGCAAAATACATTCCTGAATTTTTTGAAACGAGAATTTATCTTTAAACGTTATAACGTTATTTTAGTAATATATTTAAAATCTACATGTTTGTATATACTATAAATATGTCTATATTGATGTTATATATAAAATATCTTAGATTAGGTCTTCAATAGCTTATAACTTACTTCCAGTTATACCTGCATTGCATGAACTTTCCATAGTTATATCACTACTTTAATCTACACTGAATAGATGGTATTGTCTCAAATCGAGCAAATTGTGCTTCCAGTAATGCTACACATATCCATTTATATCTAATAGATATTTCCCTCCAAAACTCCTAAATAATTTTATATCCTCATCTGTATTTATATTGTATTCTGTACGTTTTAACCATATTTAGTGAAAATTAAGCAATTGCCCTTTTTCCCCAAGCTGCTATATAATCGCATACATTGCACGTACTTTGGAGAGTGGTTTAGGTCATTAACTCTAGCAGGATGATACTTTAAAATTGGTCCACACTAAACCCAAAACAATAGGTTCAAAATATTAAGTCTGTGTTTGTGACTTAAAACACTTTAAAGAATACCCTCCTTATTTTTAAAGGAAAATCAATTAATTTTATTTTGATTCTTGTGACATTTTTCAGCTTATTTGAATACAAATATTTTAATGAAAATTCTCAACAAAATATTTGATACAACCAACCTGGAGGTTTTCAAAATTTTACTGAAGTTGTGTTAATTTTATAATGTTGTTTTTTACTTTCGTATATCTGTTGATTTTTGATTAATTAATTTACATTCATAGTCACCCATTTTAACTTTAAAAAACATTCAAGTACAAATAATTTTGTTGGCTTAAGTTGGTTTATTCATAAACAGAATTTATACAATTTGACTTTCCAATATTTGTTTAAATTACTAATATTGAACTATCAAAATCTAGCTTTGTTTACTGTGTGCCCTAAAAAAATATTATTTACCTTAACTCTCAAATGAACAATACGCAAATGAATTAGCATCCGTTAATTTATGAATCTATTGTTCCAAAATTAATTCATAAATTAATTTGCTGAATTGCTTACAATATACATTCCAGTTTATATTTATATAAAGATAATCAAAATGAAAACAAACATATATATTTCTTGCATTCAATTTCTATATATTTCTTATAAGTTCACACAAACAAATAATTGTTGCTGAATACTCAACAGATAGCACAAAATAATATTACTATTTACGTTGAGGAATTCATAAACCTAAGTCCATTAAACAGCTTTCGTTTTCAAAAACTTTATTATTGATCAAAGAATGGAAAATATCCATTTAAATAAGCGAACTTATTGGCACAAATTCAGGAGACTACAAAGCCAACAGATCAGAGGAAATAGAGACAGGGAAGTCATATGAGAAGAAGTAACATGTAAAAACAACACGAAATAAATATGTATAGCAAGCACAGATGAGATTTCAAAACAGAATGGAAAGCATGAGTGCAATGAATAGAGATAATAAGAGATGTAAACGAATGCGCCAAATAAGACTTGCGTCTTGGTTTAATAGTAATTTTGAAAATGTAGTAGAACCAATTGATTTCTCTCAAATTAATGTATTATGTGTTCACTGTGGGATTAAGATTTAGAAATGAAAATCTAAGGCGTTGCAATGATGGAAGAGTAAATTTGTCACCATTGATCCTATATAACAAGAAATAGAAACGTTTAGTTGAATAAACTAACCATCAATCTGTTTAATTTTTAAAAATAAAATACTAGAAATTAGAATTGTGCATTTTGTTTTGCATCATTCGGTGTAAACTTATCTATTCCTTCAGGGAGAAATACCTATTACTTTCGCATTCACGGCCAAACATAAAAAAAAACTACAACCTGATCATGGGTGCCCTTAGTATGGTAAACTGTATATTATATACACATATGAAGCTCTGTAATACAGATTAAATTCTTTGCTAGGCTATAAATTTTGTACGAAGATAATATCTTCTATAAATGAGGTTATGCAGGAAATAATTCCTTATATAAATTGGTATGAGATGATTTATTTAAAAAAGAACAGCAAAAACTATAACATTGTAGTTTACTCAAGGAATATTCCGTCTAAAAAAATACCCCACACATCATGTCATTAGGACCCAATGAGCTATTACAATCTTTTTCAAGATGTAGAATTCGGATGGCATTGTTAAATACAGCATGTAGAAGAATATAGAACAAGTGTTCGCAATCATCTTAACATGCAAAATTGTACATTTTTGCATGTTTTCAGAGGTCGTTTCAACATAATTCACCGTGCTATAAAATTATCTCAACAATATTGACTGGATTCGTATATGAAAGGTAAGGGATCCAGTTTGCAATATCTCCATAATAACCAATTCTAATTACGCGGTGCGCATTTTAATGGACTGATGGACTGTTTAAACAGAAGAATATATCAGGACATCCAACCAGGAGTGCCAGCGATACTTCCCTCCTCATTCACTGTAACCCTTGAAATAGGCACAAAAACTTTAATGATGCAATATCAACAGTTCCAAAATATCGTAAACCTTACATCATCATAACATACACATGAGACTCTAAATGCCATGAAATCATAAACAGTTTATATAAAAATGGAACCATCGAGAATATATGTGATTTAATTGCAGAGTGTACAACTTGCAAATGAATACACTCTTAAGTGATATAAAGGCAAAATATTTTGGGTGTTATAGAGGTATACGTCTAATTTATAGAATTTCAGAAGAAACGTCTTTCACACTGACGCATGTTAGTAGTTTACAGAAGTGAGGATAAACAAAGAAGCACAATTAATATCGGATTTTTTTATGAGCTGAAAGTACATTATGACATTAATTTTATATAATCTGGTTAAGAAATATATTATTTATGGAAAGTGTAAAGCTTGACATCCTTCATTTCCCTTTTATGAATGATGTGTATGCCTAAAAGAGAAGCGAAAACTGTCAGAAAAAAACTTCGCTGACTATTAATGGATACCCAAAATACATGAGACGAAATATTGCACTAACTGTTGATGTTAGAAAAAACAACTTGAAAATAATAGTTATGTTGTTGCTTTCAAAGCTTATTTGCTAAAAAGTACCGTGCCCATCAAAATATTGAAATCAGTTAATTAGTGTAGAGTATTAAAGATTTATATAAATATATTTATACGAATCATAGCTGTCCTTCGGTTGAGGCAAGGAATATTATAACACTAAATAATTAAGAAAATGCATACATCAATGATGAAATAAATAATTACATTACCTGTCTCCTGGAGCTAGTGGAAATTATCAAATATTAGACTCCATTATAAGTTAATACAGTGAATGTATTTGAATATCTTGAAGATCAGCATACGGTTTAATTTCATAGTGGTAATGCACAACAAGCTGCACACACAGCATGGTTTAAGCTGAATGAGCATAAGATACTCCTCTGCATTATGTATCCAATAAACATACTGAAATAGAGACACCAATAAGAGCGTTGGTTAGTTATTTTTGTTTTACGGCATATCAACACTTGTTGGGTTATTTAATGCCGAATCCAGTGATTTTAAAGACCAACTTTAATAGAATATATTTGTTGTTGTTTTTTTAGGTAACAGGTACTACGACTCTGGGTCAAAGTGGTCCTGGGAGCAATTACAATTAAAGGGTAGCTCCACACTCCCCAAAGCCCGCAAGCTGGGTCCTCGCTATTCGATATAATTTAAGGTCATATCCCGGACCCCAATAAGAGGGAATATTAACATCATTTGTAGAATTTACACTTATTTACAAGATGTAGAACATTTTCATTATCAGATGTTGCTACTGTTTGTTTGGAGCGCAAATATTCGTACGACGTGAACTTATGCATACAATAAAATAAGCATGCTTAAAACATGGTCTTCTTCCAAATATTGAATCATTTGAAAATGGCCTGACTAAAGCTATTGCATTTCAATTGTCTTTAATACTTCGAGTCATTTTTGCTGCAATATATTCTAATCCAAACCTTACAAATTCTCTTGATTAACAGAATAGTTAGGAAAACTCTCTGATGGAAGATTGTCTGCACCAATAATTTGCATTGAATCGGGTTAAAATAAGGCTTTGCACTCCATAAACACAATTCTGGTTTAAAATTATACTGATGTTTTAACAATTGGTTTACTTGGGTCTGTTGAAATGCAAGAAATTTAAATGAAGCTCTCTTAAATTACCCAGATATAAACACACTGACTGATGAACACTGGCTGATGAACACTGACTGATGTACACTGACTGGTCAGGGATATTATGATTGGATCTGTTACAATGAAAAGAAGAAGAAAAGTGACGAAATATTTCTGTTTGTATGTGAATGAATAAGAGGAATATAGATAAACGTATATGCTTAATGTCATAATAATACATCCCAGAAAATTACTATCGAGTATGTTATGGTGCCTGGACAGGTATTGCTTCTTCTTTCCTTTTAGGAAGAAGAACAATTAAAATACATATCCCACTTCTATTTAAAATGTATCCCTTACGTCTGATCATGAAGATTATGTAAAAATATTGATTTGATTGAATTAGATGAAGCACTTCATTTGCCTTGGATGCAGGTGAGCAAAGTTTAAAAGATATAATAATGATTTGGGAGAAAAATAATAAAATTGTGGAAACATTTCAAACAAGTCCTACACGTATTATCAAGGGAAAGCCGTAAGTAAATTGAATGTTGCATTAATAATCCCCTTCTTTAGTTTTTTTTTTATTATTACATTTTCACCCCAAACAAGGCGCATTGCAACTTGGGTGTAGGGGGCTACTATGAGGGGCAGCAACTACTGGGGCACTATGTTGGGATTTGGGCAGCAAGTTGTCGGTTAACATTGCATTTGAACTTCTGCATGTCAGTAAAGTTAGGGAAGTAGGAACCTGGAATGGAATTGCGGGGTCTAGCGGTTCTGGAGAAGAAACTACTGACGTATAATGTAATTAAATCCTTCTTAAGTAATAGAAAAATCAAAGTTGTCCTCGACGGTCGTACATCCAAACAATACGATATAAATGCGGGAGTACCTCAGGGGTCTATCCTTGGACCTCTATTATTCCTAATATTCATAATCGACCTCCCTGATAAAATTGTTTCGGAGATGAGTATATTTGCCGATGACACCACTCTCTATAACAGATATGAGGGGAAAACAAATGAACACATATCCAAGGAAATGGCAGAAACGCTAGAGGATGACCTCCAATCCGTAGTGGAATGGGGACAAAAATGGTTTGTCACATTCAATGCTGCTAAGACTAAGCTTGTTTCCTTCAATAACTACAAGAAACCTTCTCTACCACCAATAACAATGGCCAAGAACACATTACCTGAAAGTACTTCTTTTAAACTGCTCGGCCTAACGTTTACAGGGAATATGAACTGGAATATATACATTGAGAGCATTGCCAAGGCTGCTGCAAGGAAGGTTGGCTCCCTCTACCGTGCTAGAAAACTACTTACGCCTGACAGTATGCTATACCTCTATAAGGCCACCATTCGCCCATGTATGGAGTACTGTTGTCACATCTGGGCTGGTGCATCTGCTTCTTGTCTCTCGCTCCTGGACAGGGTTCAAAAGAGAGTCGCCAACCTGATAGGTCCTGAACTGTCATCTAGGCTTCAGCCTCTGTCCTATCGACGAGATGTTGCATCCCTCTGCCTGCTCTACAAATACTTCAATGGTGAATGCTCTGACGAACTGCAAACACTTGTACCTCCCCGACGTAACTACCCCCGACAAACCCGACAAGCTACTAAGTCTCATCCCTTTACAGTAGAGATCCCTAGGTGCAAGAAAGCCTTTTACTCCAATAGTTTCTTCCCCAGAACTGCGGGTCTTTGGAACTCCCTTCCGGGATTCTGCTTTCCCAACTGCAATGATATGCAGAAGTCCAAGTGTAATATTAACAAACATCTTTCTACTCATCTCCCTTCATAATGCCCCCGCTAATTAAGTCCCTGATAGTAGCCCCCTGCTTCAAAGTGGCACTGTGCCTTGTTTGGGGTGAAAATTGAATAAACAAAAAAGTATAAGGGTTTTTTACATCTAGGGATCTCTACAGTGTGGGGTTGGGATTTAGCTGCCTGCCGGGTTTGTCGAGGGTGTCTACGTCGTGGGGTCACAAGTGTATGCAGTTCGTCAGAGTATTCACCATTAAAATACTTGTAGAACAAGCAGAGGGATGCAACGTTTCGTCGAGGTGACAGAGGCTGAAGTTTAGATGCCAATTCAGGGCCTATCATATTGACGACTCTTTTTTAACCTTGTCTCGGAGCGAGAGACTAGTAGCAGATGCACCAGCCCAAATGTGACAACAATAATCCATACATGGGTAAATGGTGGCCTTATAGAGATACAGGATACTTTCAGGTGTCAGTAGTTTTCTAGCACGGTAGAGAGAACATACATTTTTCGAAGTGGCCCTGACAATGTTTTCAATATAATTGTTCCAACTCTTGTTTCCTGTGAAGGTTAATCCAAGCAGATTGAAAGATGTACTCTCAGACAGGGAGTCACTGGCCATTGCTATTGGTGGTAGAGAAGGTTTCTTGTAATTATTGAAGGAAACCAGTTTAGTCTTGGCAGCATTGAATGTGACTATCCATTTATGTCTCCATTCCACTACAGATTGGAGGTCATCCTCTAGTGTGTTTTCCATTTCTGTAGAAATGTGTTAATTTGTTTTCCCGTCATTCCGGTTATAGAGTGTAGTGTCATCAGCATACATACCCATCTCAGAGGCAGTTTTGTCGGGGAGGTCATTAATAAATATAAGGAACAATAGAGGTCCACGGAGAGACCCCTGAGGCACTCCAACATTTATATCACACTGTTTAAATGTACGTCCGTCGAGGACAACATGGATTGTTCTCTTATCTAAGAAGGATTTAATGACGTTAAGTATTCTACCAGTTATTCCGTATGCTTTAATTTTCCTGAGCAGACCCTTGTGCCATACCCTGTCAAAAGCCTTACATATATCTAGAGCTACCCCTCTGCCCTCCCCCGCTTTGTCCAGTGAATAGTATATACTTTCAGAGATTACAGTCAGGATGTCAGCTGTGTAACGGGCTTCTCTAAATACATAATGTGAAAGGTCTGATTATCGACAAATATTTATATAAATGCATTGTATTGAATTGCTAGTTAGCCTATAAGCTTCCTGTTGGTCACTGACCTCATCTACATCAGCATATGGTCATCACTTACAGGACAGATGTATGATTGCTCCCAACTTCACCAATTTCGTGTCCATGTGTTTATGTGAAAGGATCAGTTATTTTCTTTTTCTTTATAGAATGCTAATCTACTATTAACCTGGGTGTGGTAAGATACGTTATTTTGCGTTTTTGTATGTTTTATTATAAAATTATTTATTGTAAGAACATATATGATGATTTTATATTTTTATTTTAAATTGCATCATTTCCTTGTATATGATTTTGTTAAAGTTTTCCCCTGGCGTTATTAAAATCTGTAATTATTGCTAATCCATCATATCTCTGTGGGCCGATACTTGTAGTCTAAAATATGCTTGTGACAGGATATAGAATATAATAATCATACAAGGTTTGATAAACCTGCAGGTTCCAAACCACAAACAGTTTACCAGATTTTCTTTTATCCATTGGTTATTATTATTTATTAAAACTGATTTTCTACGTTTTTAATATTATGGAGTGCTTCGGAGGATATGTCTATGTATGCATTGGCAAACTCCAGAGAAATGTATGAGTTCTTCAAATATTGAGGAATAGAAATCTAAGATGTCGGGCTGTAAAAATACATTTATTTTTATTTTCTATATTTTTAAATAAATTGATTGCTTAGAAATAGAAATATAGATGCTAATAATGAACAAGATAAATGCAACTGCCCAACCTAAAATATAGTTTATCAAGCTACTATATTATCCAGAGAAACCCAAATAATAGATAAATATTAAGTTAATAGTATCGCATTAGATTTCAAAACCAAATATTATGGCCATAAAACCACGTGCAATAACAAAAATAACCGAATGTAAACAACACTAGCAAGCCAATACTGGAAACTCAAAGGAAGGGGACGTTCGTCAATAGTCGAATCGAAAATATTAAGACAAGCAAGAACGCGTTGGGGCGTAGATGATCAATGTAGTGTATCGATGAATAAGAAGTTCCCTATTTAAACTTTAAAGAATCCCAACATCTAATAAACTGGATGAGAGAATTAGCAAACAACTGTGTCCACACAATAAACTTTACTCTAAGATATCAATGCATAAATAATTTTAATTAATTATAACATAAAATATAAAATAAAAAAAAATGAAAAATAAAAATAAATAACCATATATATTTTTATAATAAATACGTTTTAATAAACCCAACATATTTGGGAAATAAACCAAAATACAAAAAAAAAAACGTATTCATCCACACCCAGGTTGAAATTCGATCAGCTTTCTATACACAAAATTATATACTTACTCATTCCTATCAAACCCACAAAGGAAAAGAGTGAACCTGAGGTCACCTGAACCTTTCTCCTCTAAGTGCCCGACTATTGGCTGATTAGGATGGGCCCAGTGTGAATTAAAATGTTCATTGTCTTACTAGCAATATAAATAGCATTTTTCATACATTATTTTATATTAAACTCCGCGATAAACACAGCTCCTAGTTTAAGACTTACAGATACTTTCGAAATTGGAACGCGGAATATTTTACGTAGCTTTATTGCTACATATATTTCATAACTTGCTCTACTTATGTATTGAGCACTTCTGAAGTAAATAGTGAAAATTTACGCATAAAATTGCATATAACCATATTAATGTATGTGATTAAATATATTAGTTTTTAATATATATATATATATATATATATATATATATATATATATATATATACATATGTTTTATTTTATATTATCGTTTTATCTGTTTGGTTAAATATGTTTCGGATCTTGACCCATGTTTACGATCCAGCAGCCTCGTCAGACCTTACCTAAATGAGTGTTATTATTTTGAAGAAGAGTTTTAGAGGAAATACGAGGAAAAAGTTGGGGAGGTGTAAGAGATAATAAGGGAGATGGAGACGGTATCGACTATAGTTCAGTTTAGAGGGTTAAGGTACATTATATTGTAGGGTCTGTGGTTTTTGTTAAAACAGTGTATATATATATATATATATATATATATATATATATATATATATATATATATATTAAAAAGATGGGGGTAGTTTGTTTGAAGCATTGTATAGTATGTAGTTAAATGAAATTGTAGAAGTCGGTACGATGCAGAAGTAACGAAAAGACACAGGCTGAAGCATATTGTGCGTATATGAAATATGAATATGTACATATGTATTTATAAGTTGTATTAATAAATTTCTCACCTGCTTCAGCCTGTGTCTTTCCGTTACTTCTGCATTGTACCGCCTTCTACAATTCCATTTAAATATATATTTAAATCTATTTTGCGAGGTACAATATTTTATTATGGCTATGTAAAGACTAAATTTAAACTTGTTCGAAAACATTATTTATTTTAGATTGTGAAATTAAAAAATAAAAATGAATGCGTCATCTGACCGGTTTCGAAGCTCGCTGAACAGAGCTAAAATCGAAATTAATTACGTTTAAAAAAAAAGGGGGGGGAACAATGAATCGGAGATGAAAAAGTAGGGGGGAATATATGTAATAAAAAGGGGTGGTGGAATTAATTATTAAATAGAAACTAGATTAAGCCCTACGAGATTATCTTTTTTTTTTGCAAAATACATATTAATACATATAGTTTCCAGAATTTTGAGATGGTAAAGATAGTGCGACTTGCTAAGGATGGAAACAAATGTCCGCACTAAAATTCAAAGCACAAATACGATTATTTATAAGGTGATCTCCTATAGATGAGCCATGGGTATTGTTCAAAACGCCCGAAGATAGGTAGATTCCATTTCGAATTTTGGATGGAACATGTTGATTTACCCTATTATGTAATATTTGATACGTTCGCCCGACGTAGCGCACACCGCAGCTACATTTAAATAAACAAATAATAGAATTGTTGTGTGGGGGGAGGGAGAACGTCTTTATAAATTGAAGACAAAATGGGTTTACAAGAAAAAACAGCACGGGTATTTGATGCAAAGTAATATTGTTACACGACAGAAGAAATTTGCTGGACAAATCTTTCACTAATATTACCTAGCCAAGTTAGGCGTAGGTAGATAGGGCATTTGTCGACAGATGCCTGTTTAATTTTATTGAAATTAGACATTTTATTGTTAATTGTAGATTCCACGATTTGCAATGGAAAACCATTATTGCAAAGAGTCTTGGTAATAAATTTGACTTCATCATTTAATTTGTTTTCTGAACATATCATACAAGCTCTATGGATAAGGGTGTTGATAAGATTATATATTTGTTTGGTAGGGCAAAAAGAGTCCCAACGTGTGTAAAGACCAGTGAATGTAGGTTTACGGTAGATGAAAGTCAAGAAAACGGAAGGTGTTTTACACACCAGTACATCTAGAAAAGGAAGGGAAGAATTACTTTCCTTTTCTATAGTAAATTTTAGAACTGGGCGAATATTATTAAGGGATGAAAAAAAAGGTATCTGCCTCCGTTTCATTGTTGAACAGACAAAAAGTGTCGTCAACATAACAAAAATGGATATCTATACTGTTATTTTCTATCACTCTATTCTAAAGAAATATATTTCCTAATTTTTTCTTTCTATATCTAGTACCTTAACCCTTTTGTTAGCGTCTCTTACTTGAATCTCGCTCGATACCAGCATATTTCATTCTCCCCTCGACTCTCTAACTAGATACATGTCTTACATGTTTACATTCTTTCTAATTTGGTCTTATCAATTTTAATACTTTTCCATAGACGGTTTTTTGGCAATATTATTTTTTATCAGAATTTATTTTTTACAAAACTCTCTCTCTGCTCTCTCTCTCTTTACATATATATATATATATATATATATATATATATATATATATATATATACATATATATACATACATATATATATATATAAATTATACATCTCTCTGAATCATTTTTTATATTATACAGTTCTCTTTCTTCTTTCAAACAATCTTTTGTAGCGTTTTCGTCCTTTTCTTCAAACTTTATTTCATTTACACTAAGAAACCTGACTACTATTTAAGTCTTATATCTTTCTACTGCCTAACATTTCATTCTGTTACCCTTCTGATTTGCCCCCATTGCATTCTATTATTCATATATATACAAAAAAACGTGATCGTAAAACACCTTCCGCACTTTGACCATATTAATTTTCTCTCCCGTTTACTTTTAAGTTCTGTTCTTCGCTCTTTTTCGATTTACATTGTCCATAGAAGCTTATTTTGCTACTCTCACGATCAAATCTAGTTCTCTATTAAAAACTCTTTTCTATTTGAACCCAATATTTATAAAAAGGGATCCATATGCCTCTCTAATAAATTTATATTTTACTCCTGCATTTCCCGACCGGGTATTTCTACAAAGACTGTTCATAAATTCTTTAAACCCGAATATTTTTAAAAGAGATTCTAAATACGTTATAGAACTCAGTTTGCACTCAAAACTATATTACGAAGTTTTGGAGATCATTCGATACGTACAAGCATAACTTTTGGACCTTAATGTATTCCCTTTTATTTTACTTACAAACATATTTTTCTTTTAATTTTCTTTATCTATAAACTCATGCTTTCTTTCATTTTTCTTTCTGGAATGTTTTCAACAATTAGGTTAAACTGCAAAAATAGATACTTATCGAAACCTAGAATTTCATAACTTTTTTCCTCTCGGGAGAAAAAGCTTTTCTTTGAAACCTAATGGAATAAGGTAACTGATTTCGTATTCCTCATTTTGAATTAAATATTGTAAATTTATTCTCATCTCATATATATATATATATATATATATGTATATATATATATATATATATATATGTGTGTGTGTATATATATATAAATATATATATAAATATTATATATATATATATATTATTTGTGTGTATATGCGTGTATACATGTAATAATATCAAGATAAAGTAAATTCGACGTAGACGCGTGGTACTTTAAGCTTGGGTCACTACTATGCATTCAGCCTTTAGAAATTTTATATCTTATTGTAATTCTTATATATATATATATATATATATATATATATATATATATATATATATATATATATGTATATATATATATGTGCAAATAAAAATTACAATAAGTTTACAAAGGTAATCAAAATGGTAAACTTAAAACATATTATAAATATTAGAGAGTTAATATTAACAAGTAAAGTAATCTCAACCGTTATATATATATATATATATATGTATATATATATATATATATATATATATATATATATATATATATATATATATATATATATAACGCTTCACAGAACGTCTGAAAAGATCTCAATGATTTAAATACATTATTACAATGATCTAAACATAATACTCAATGAAAAACCAAGACACGGAATAATAAAATAATGTTAAAAAATACACATTGTTTGTGACTGCCCTCTTATTTAAATATATATGTATATGTATAAAGTGCACGTCTCTGCGTGTCTGTGTCTGTGTCTGTCTGTGTGTGTCTGTGTCTGTGCACATTTCCCTACGCAATAACTCTATCAGTTCTTAGTCTACAGACTCGAATTGGATATACAGGGTACTGAGATTTGGGAAAATTGATGTGATTGGTTTTTGGTCAGAAATTTGGCGATTAAGGGGTCATAGTTCAACTATTTGACCTTTGAGAACTCTACCAAACTCAACCGCCATATTTGGCTCTACACACTTGAAATTTTACATATAGGTTTATTGGGCATGGATCTAACTTAATAACTTAATTTGAGCCCAAAACAATAAATTTTAAATGGGTCATAATAGGTGTCAATGTTTTAAAAAATTACCTCTGCGGTCTCTTCGAAATTACTCAGACAATTTCTGGTCTAAATATTTCAAATTTATGTATGTCTGTTGGCATGCCTGCCTTAAACTTTTAATAGAGGCAACGGATTTTAGCAACATCATTATGGTTTAAAAGTTCGACCTTTCATACGACAAATATAAAAAAATAGCTAAAACATTAATATATTCCCCTTTAACAAGGAACTGTTCTACAGGGGGGTCACTTTTTCCGCCGATATTTGTGAAAGTTATCCTCTCATTTAGATTGTCTACCCTTAATCTTAAAAAAGACGCTTCCGGTTTGGCGGTGGTCGTAATAGCATAAACGTTAGGTTTTACCCCCGTTCTTTTCCTCCTTTTCGTTACGGGTTCGAGCATGCCTTCCAACTACCACATTTTTTTTTTTGCTCAACATACACATCCCAACACCCGGGCAACGCCGGGCTGAAATGCTAGTATATATATATATATATATATATATATATATATACTTATATATATATATATGTATATATATATATATATATATATATATATACTCTTCTTAAACGTATTCTATCTGAAATATCAAAGAGAGAAAGGCTTTTAGTTTAGTGAAGGACGTATTTTTTTATTTCCTATTAAAATTGATTTTCTGTTGTTGCATCAAATCATTTACCTTGAATACACTGCGTATTTGTCTCAATTCATGATTGATAACAGCTATGAGAATATACATACCTACGTATACATATATTTTTGTATGCATATACATGTATATATATATGCATATATATGCATATATACATATTTATATTTATATGTATAGGTATATATATATATATATATATATATATATATATATATATATATATATATATATATATATATAAAGTCTACGTGTACATGTGTTTGAGCAATCTAGAAAGCAGAGTGTCAAAGCGATGTGAGTCAGACAAAGAAATCGACTGATGCAGACATGACGCACGCCAACACGTGGCTTGATATAGACTGCGATCGAATTGTGCATCCTTATTGATTTATAAAGATGGCATTCTAACAGGACGCGATATGCGCCGATCAGCATTGTAAGATACGATTACAATCGCTTCGATATACATTTAAAAGAAAGAAAACAAAGCCTGTAGATATGAATCGACTCGGCTTGAATGATAAGTTGTTTGATATTTAATCTCCTCTTCTTATGCACGCCAATAAATTTATCGATTGCGCTTAGAATATCATTCTGCTTCTGTTGAGTGAGAAGGACAGATAGACGCAACGATGGATAATTATTTCTACTTAAAAAAAAACACGAGGAAAGGAATCAAATAGGATTTGTCGATTACATAAATTAATTTGTCTCTGTTATATCCCGTTATGCAATATATACATAATAACAAAAGGTCCGCCAAACAACGTTTGTAGTTAAAATGTTTTCGACATTCAATTTAGCATTTGTATTTAAACAACTTTAAACTAAAATTAAAAAGAAAAACTCAACTGCTGATTACAATGACATAAAAACTTCACAGCTCATCATTCATCATTTACAAGAAAGTTTAATGGGGTCAAATACACTGAATACATTGACAAAGCTGCTGCTAAAAGGCTGGGCGCCATTGTCTGTGTGAGAAAATTACTCAAACGGGAATATATTATATATGCTTACAAAGATAAAATTCGTCTTGTAATTGAGGATGCACTATTGTTTATATATCTTTTCTGGTTCACCACCGATTTTCCCTCATTGAAAAGGCGCAAAAAATTCCTTGATCTATGGTGACAAAAATGGATGGCCACCTTCAAGACTAAACTTGTTCCCTTCACTAAATATAAGGAATATTCTCTACCCTCAATAGCAATGACCAAATACTCTTTATCTGAAAGTATAATTTTAAAATCCTCGGTATAACGTTCACAGGAAACATGAGTTTGAACAATTATATTGAGAGCATAACCAGGACCGCTGCTAAAAGGCAGATTCTCCCTACCGTGCTAGAAAGCTACTAACACCCGAAAATATCTTGTACCTCAATAAAGCCACCATTCGCCCATGTATCGTGTATTGTTGTCATAGTTTGGCTGGTGCATCTGTACTAGTCTCTCGCTCTTAAACAATGTCACCAACCTGATAGGGCCTTTACTGTCACCAACCTGATAGGTCCTGAACTGTCATCTAAGCTTCAACCTCTGTCCCATCGACGAAATGTAGCATCCCGTTGCCTGTTCTACAAGTACGTTAACGGTGGATGCTCCAACGAACTGCAAGCACTCGTACCCCCTCGACGTAAATACCCTCGACAAAACCGACAAGCAGCTAAATCCCACCGCTTCACAGTAGAGTACCCTAGATGTAAGAGAGCCTTCTACTCCAGTAGTTTCTTCCTCAGAAGCACTAGACTTTGTAATTCCCGTGCCGACCCCTGCTCCTCCAAATGTACTGACATGCAAAAGTTTAAGCGTAACGTAAACCGACATCTTGCTGCCCAACTTCCCACATAGTTCCTCTGTAGATTATGCCCCTCATAGTAACCTCCTACATCACCGTGGCAATGTGCCTTGTTTGGGGTGAAAATGTAATAAAAAATGGTTCCCCTCAAACTTTTGTTATATAGTCAATCACTCAATCCCGTGTCTGTGATTTAAGCACTGTAATTTAATCCCCTCTCATAGCAGCAGCATCTGATTAGTTTTCAGTTGAGGTTCTTAAACGTCGAAAATACATTTTTCCTTCAACAGCAAGACTTTGGTATTTTCTCTTTGTTTTAGTTTCGTTAACTGTACTAACTGTATAAGTGTTAAAGTAATGTGACCACACATCTATTTGTAAAACACGAACGGTATGTTCTAATTACTTTGTTTGAGGTCTAGAAATTAAAAAAAAATCATCGGAACTCTTATAAATGTCTCTAGTTTACAGAAAATGATAAATATAAACTTACATTCAATATTACCCTGCGTAACTATTATAATTAAATATAACTACATTTTGCGAAGTTATATCGGTATAAGAGAATATATTCTGCTACGAGTGGTTTTAGAACCAATCCAAAAATAATTTTAATTTAATTTCATTACCAAGTAAAATATACAACAACCAGTTTCCAATTATCTCGACTTAATATCCAAATAGTTTAACTGTAGAGATGGGTAAACAATATTTTTTTTCTTTCTTTCATAAACAAATATGAAGGAAAATCATTTCACTAAATTGATGAAGTATACCGATTCTATAAAACTGTTTACGCATCTGAAATTTAGAAAATTGTGTCAGTATAATTCTATATATTAAAATAATGTTAAATTCTAAGACGTATTGAGCATTCCATTTTGCCTCTGTAATATAATACTGTTTACCTACATGGGGAAATCTGTTATTCCCACATATTCAACAGAAAGACTTGTCGCAAAGATACTGCATTTCTTTCTAATTTGGTCGGCGGTATAAGAAGATCGATCAAAGAAAGCCGCATATAACCTATTAATTATGCTGGGAATGATTTCATTCTTGCAAGAAATTTGCAATAAGTACATAAATATTAGTTGCACATTCTTTTCTGAAGCAGGAAGAGTAGAAAATCATATTTAATCGGCGGGCTAGACAATTGACGTCTTAGTTCAGTTGTCGGACATTTTTTCAGTTTTATACTACGTTTTAACATGAAATTTAGACGTATTCCCATGTTTTAATTACAAATTAAGTTTCTGGTGATTCCATTATATATATATATATATATATATATATATATATATATATATATATATATATATATAGATATATAACAGTCTGCCAAAGATACAGTTCTTAATATTTTTTTTGAATACACACGTACAATATATTCTAACAATATTAGTGGGACGCACAATCAATGCCATGTAAGCTGGTCGATTAACTTTATACTTCTTTAAGCAGTGAAAATGTGAGAGGTTAACTGACCAACTGATATCGATAGGTAAGTTGTGTTAGGTTCTAAATAACGCATTGCTTACATTATAAATTATTTTAATAGGTCGTCTTCATTTCATTAAAATATCGGTACCACTATATTCTATATAGTTAAATCTTGCTTTTCTCCTTTAAAAATGCAGAATTTTATTGTGAGTCAGTATTTATTATCGTCCCCATGAGAGTTAATTTTGTTTAATGTAAAATTAAAAAAATGTTTACTCATGTTCGCTCCTTACAAAGCATGTCGGCACTTGGATGTAAGACCTACATTGTGGGACTATGTCTAGGAGTTATTAACACCATATTTGTTGCATAACATTGAAATTCTGCATATAAGTACAGTCAGGGTAGACGATATCAGGAAGAGAATTCCAAACTCTTGCTGTTCGAGGGAAGAAAGTATTAGAATTGACAGCATTCTAGCATTCATGAACAACAACAGTGAAGGGGTAAGATCTTATTGCTAAGCGGTTTTTTCGGAGATTTGTACGTCAAGGGATTACAAGGGAAACGAGTTCATCAGAACGCATTCAATTAAAAGTGATGCAACCTTTCGGCCATGGAACATTGCTGTAACTTAGTGTATAAACTTGAAGCAATTGGATGGAAAATTCTTTTTTGGACAATACTGGATGCATTTAAGATGGAGGGACTGGTGGTAGATGCACAAGCCAATATGTGACACCAATACTGGGTGCATGGCGAATGGTGGCCAGTTAGAAGTATAGGATACTCTCAGGTATGAGTAGTCTTAAGCTCGATAGAGGTTACCCACCTTCTTTGTAACAGACTGTGCAATGTTTTCGATGAATTTGTTCCAGTTCATATTGCCGGCAAATAGTAGGCCGAGGGGTTTGAAGGTAGAATTCTCAGGTAGGTGCTATTTGTCATGGATATAGACGATGAAGAGGCGTTTGCAATTGCCAAAGAAGGGCAGTTATCTTCTACTAGCAGAAATTCTACCACCCAATTGCAGTCCCATTGAAATATAATCTGGAGGTCATTTCCTAACGATACTGCCATTGTCTTAGATTTATGTAACACGGTTATTCTCTCATGCATATTATAGAGCGTTGTATCATCAGCAAATATTCCTATCCCCGACAAAGTATTATCAGGAATAATAATGGTCCAAAAATCAAGTCATTGGGCACTCCCGCATAAATGTTGTGCTGCTTGTATGTACCTTTATTAATGACAACTTGTATGCTTCTGTTGCCTAAGAAGTATCTAATTATATTTAGTATACGTCCAAATATAATGCGCATTTTTATTTTCATTAGCAGGCCTTTGTGCCAGACTTTGTCATAGTCTTTGGATATATGAAGGGCTATGGCTCTCGCGTCGCCCACCTGGTCCAGTGCATGGTAAATGCGTTCAGAGATGACTTAATATATCTATAGTGTTTGTTAGGGTGAAGATTTACTTTTGCAAACTGAGGAACTAAGGCTTGATTAATTAAGATCTCAAAGATTTTTGCGAAGAGGAGAGGAGACCAATGAGGCGATAATTCAGACGGCCTCTTGTTTAACCAGAATTCCTGTACAGTGGTACCTAGGAGGCCATCTTCCAGCTATTACGGAAACTAGATTCTGCAAGGCATTTTTTGTAGCGCTTGGAAAATGGGGGGGGACTTGCTCGGATGAACATTTCTTAATTAGTACAGCAGGGATGAGATCATTCAACACGACTTTGAGGTGTCTATGTCTATTAAGTAATCACGGACAGGAGAATTTAAAATTGGTACAAAAATATTGGTAGACAGAAACTCCGCTACAAATATGCTGATGTAGTAGAGCAGGACAAAATTTTATCGTTCAACTTTCTCTACCTCAGAAACAAATATAAGCCGATAGTAGTAGAACACATAATGTGTGCGCGTGTATCTGCTTGTGATTATGCATCACCCCCGAGGGACAAGACAAGTTAACTGATCTATTATATCAAGTTTACATTGCAGCTTGTGTGCAATAGCTTTAACCACCAGATATCTTGCAGTAGGCAATAACATTGCCGGTTTAATAGTCACCGCACAAATGGTCCAACTTTCCAACTCGACACTTTTTCGTTTTCTAACCCAATAAAAGTGGAAAATATATTTGCACAGAGAAACTTATCAAGAACATTTCGACGATTACCATTCTTATCAAATTGGATCAGAGGATTTATGGTGTAAAGATAAAAGCTTAGTTTTAGAGACATTAAAATAAGCCAGCCTTATTTTCTTTGCGCCATTGCACCACATGCTCAAGCTTTGCAGAGAAATATTTAGAGAGATCTTGGTCGTTCTTTGCCTTTGAAGTATTGCCGTAGATCATCGTGTCATCTGCGAATATATCAAGGATTTTTTTTTTACATGGGAATCACCACTTATCAAGGCCCGAAATCCGCTCGGGGATAAGGGTTATTTTGTATACAATATTGATAGAGTAAGACTGTAGGTTTGATTCAGGATAGATCCTTGAGGTACGACAGCTTCAGATTTTTGCAAATATGTATAAACCTATCGGAGAGAAAAGAATTGATGATTGGGAAGAAATTTGAAGAAATTTGATAACTAGACATTTATAAAGTCAGCCTATATCTCAAACTTATAAATTACATTTATGTCGATGTATTTACTGATCCTGATGGTTTCTATGCATAAATATATATTCTTCAGCACTCATTGACGCAATTTCAATGGTACAACACCGCTCCTTACTGACTCTTAATTTTTGTCTGATTACGCAATAGAGGACTTTACATTTGGATTGCTGCTGATATTAATGTGAATAGGTGGAATACTGCACTTTAGACACGTTTAGTTGATATAGACATCTCTTTTCTACGTATGTTACTCTTTCTAGTTTTGCAACATATCATCCTGTTTCTGAGAATACTTGACTGATAAAAACTGCCATAATCACGTTTTCAATCTAAAATAAGGACCTCTCATATCCGTATTTCATAGAACATATCAGAACTATTGTTGTTATCATCTTTTATTTATTTATCAGTTTATTAAAGTGTTATTTTTCTGAATATAATAATCCTATGATTATATATATATATATATATATATATATATATATATATATATATATATATATATAGTTTATGTCAGGTCATGTTATATGCTACTGGTACCAAGAAACCATGTACTACCTGCCTCATGGTCGGGTCACCGGCGACTAAAATTGTTCCCCCTCCAGACTTGTTGTGTAAGGAGAGTGACTAGTCTCCCTGAAGGATTTAAAAAGACCTTCCAAAGGGCAAATGAATCCTTTTTTGGGGTAAAAGACCAACTACCACCGTGTGTGTGATTGTATGTGTATGTATGTATGCGTGTGTTGGGGTGGAGAGGGCTTCCGTAAGCCGTGGAGAGGTCAACCTTTCTAGGAGAAGCAAATCTCTGATTTAAAAAAAAACAGAAAGAGGGAGGGCAGTACCCGCATTAAGCTGGTCTGTACTTTAACTTGTTTCTGACTATCTTGCTCTTGCTTTTTGCTGGATCTCAACATTTTTAACCGTGAGAGAGACTTAGCTGTCGTCCAACGCTAAGACTCTGTAACATCATCTGTGTACAGATATTCCTTCAGTCATTTGTCTATTAAAATGGTCATATGGCAATGAAAGCTATTTGTGGGATCATGGACTGTAAGTGTCTGAGAGATGGCACTCGTCTAAAAACACGTTGCAATCATATATATATATATATATATATATATATATATATATATATATATATATACATATATAGACGCATATAAAATTATATTTTCTTTAATGAGTTTTCGAATACCAGTTTAGTCCGCAATACAACTGAGAGAAACTACTACTAATAATAATGGTTTTAAACTGACTACCGTAATCGTCATAATTATACGCGGTTACGGGAATCTCATACAAATGCTTTAATATATTATTGCTAGTGTTAAATTAATTACAATTTTAGTTTTATTTGAAAACAAACATCAATTATAACAGACCCATAAATATGTATAAATATATTGGAAGTAATTAGAAATATACATTCATTTTCATACTTATTTCCGTTTCTACACGATGTGATTGCTTCATATTATTTTTCCGCATTCTTTCTTTTGATGTATGTTTGGATTATTTTTTCTTTTTCGAATAACGTGTAAATTTTAATATGATTTATAAACATCGCAATCGTATTATTTGCATTGCTTCCCTGTTTTTTAGCCTTTTTTTTTTTATTCCTCGCGGTCTTTTATTTACACACTTACTCCATTTCACCTTTCCTCTTTTGTTTCTCAAGATTAACAAACGCACATATCAGTGGCGAACTTATCAGATATTTATAATTTAAAAATGTTCATGTGGGATATGATATAATGACTAATGAATCGATCTGGTTTATATCCCAATATATTTACGACAGGAAACTTATTATTGTAAGACATTTTGCGGAGAATAGTAAAGTTTCCGGTGGGGCAAGTTTATTGCTTGCTGCCTGAGGCGCCCCGACCGGGGAATGCCGACGGGGTTACTCAGGCAATTTTTAAAATTGCAGGAGTCCCCCTCCTTTAGGGGAGTATGCGGGGTTCCCACTTTCCAGGCCTTGTGCCAAATAATGTTGAGGTGGGCAGCATTTAAATAACTACCCCAGTACACCTCCGGACTGATGGGATGTGTCTCCTAGCGGCTTCAGCTGCAGGGAGACCGGGTAGTACATGTCAAGGATTCGTCACTTGACACTCAGCCCAACAGACTGAGGTACACTGCCTGGGTAATACCTAGGAGGTCAACCCTCCCAGGCCTTGCCACCGGGCTTTCCGGTGGGGCAAGTTTATTGCTTGCTGCCTGAGGCGCCCCGACCGGGGAATGCTGACGGGTTTACTCAGGCAATTTTTAAAATTGCAGGCGTGCCCATCCTTTAGGAGAGCCTGCGGAGATCCCACTTTGCAGGCCTTGTGCCAAATATTGCCGATGTGGGCGGAAATTAAATAACTACCCCATTATACAACCAAAATATTGCAACAATGGGGGAACTTTCAACGTCCTTATATTTGAGCAAGTGAAACATTTAATTAGAATTCATTTTGTCATCTAGGTACTTCAACAACAACGGTGGGAATTGGTGCTATATTAAGTTAATTAACAATTCAACAACAATATATTAGCAAATAATAATTTAATAACGCGGGACGTGCAAAATATAATGACTTCTATTTTTCCGTCCATATGGATCAGATTGGATTGAAAATTGTATTGCTTTTATTACTGTATTTACGCATTCATAGTCAGCATATTTTATCTCACTGTTGCAGATATTAAGGATGATAGGAACAAAAAATAAACTCTACCATTATCGTGTATCAGAAACAGAGGTATGTTATTGAAAAAAAAAGATGAACCGATCAACATTCAACAACGTCCAATGAACGTTTTTACGAAGTCGACGTCGTTGATGTCGGAACACTTTTCTTTGTTTTTGTTTTTCGGGGTTTTTTTTTTGTGTTACGGCATATCAACCATTTTCAGGTTATTTAATGCCGAATCGAGTGATTTTGAAGAAGAACGTTTTTTAAGGGGTATATTTGTTTGTTTTTTTAAGTCAATTTCTATATAACCCATAGTTGGGACCCTAACAGGTACAACCACTTCCGGTCTGAGTGGACCTTGGAGCAATGGCAATTAAGGGGTGGTTCCATACTCCACAAAGCCTCCAAGCTGGAGTCTCACCATCATATATAGTTTAAGGTCATATCCAGGACCACAGTTTACTTTGATTGGCGACAGATATGTTATTGATAAAACGCACGCTCGGCTTTTTCAACACAAGTGTCTGTAGATGGCTGAAATGAATGGTTGTGACCATGAAGAAGAAAAAAAATTCTAAACATGACTTTATTATAAAAATACGAATTTTCTTCAAACGTATATTATCCATTAAAAAGAAGAACTAAATATGTTATTACATGTAATATAAAAAATAAAAAGCTTTTATATTTTCGTTCCTAAAAACACTATCAATGACGAATTCAGATTATCATTTAATAATATTTTAAGATTTAAAGTATTGTATATACTCCAACCGTTGTCTTCAATATATTTGGGAAACAAATTAAAGTATAGTTCAAATAGAAAATAAATCTGGCCCGAATCAAGTATCGATATATTAGACATATAGTTTCTCATATCTGATTTCTAAAATCCGTTGAGAAAATTCCATGTGGACGATAATCTAATAAGTATGCAGCCGAATTCGATATTAAATTATGAGATATGTTATGGTTGCGTTTTATACATTGTTAGGTCTTGATCTTTTTAGAAGGTTTACATTTGAATCTTTTGTTTCCGTTTTATGCTGCAATGAGTGTACCATTTTGGTGATAAAATAGCAGAATAAAGGCACCAGTGTGGCTGTAAATAAATCTGACTCTGAATTGATCAGACAATCGATCTCGTTCGCTTTTGTTGCAAAAAGGATAAAGTTACGAGCCAGCGAATCCCTGAGGAAGGCTATTTAAAGATTCGCATGAAAAGTTGTGATATCAAAAAGAATCTAGACAAGAATGAGAGACCAAACAAAATTTAAACAAATAAGAACAGAAGATCAATAGTAAGAACGAATGCTGACACACATATTTACACTAAACAATAAGAACTCAGTATCAACACACGCCTACGTATATTTTTGTGTGTACGTGTGTATGTTAATTTTGCAATGTCCTGTCTATATGAAAACGTATTCGTAAAACTGGCAAGCGTTTTTCACACACACATATGTAAATATATCGAATACAAAGCAATAGTAAACACACAAAAAATATATATAATACTTCTCATCTGGATGTTTTTCATATGATTGCGATTAATTTATAAATATTGATGCGACAAATTTGAACTAAATGTTTACAATAATATGCATTCTGTAATCTGAAATAAATTCACACTTTCTTTGAATATATATATATATATATATATATATAATTATTATATGTACACAAATATATATGTATACCTATATATATAAATAAGTATGTACATACACACACAGACACATATATATTTACGTATATATATATATATATATATATATATATATATATATATATATATATATATATATATATATATATAATCACACAGGATTTCTCTCTTTTTACTATTAGGTCGCATTTGACCGGAGACAGACTTCTATTTGAACTACTCGGAAAAAAACCCCCAACTATTTCATTATTTCAGCTGTTTAAAAATGTTTTCAATCAGATTATACGCATCCTCCCGTTGCACTTATTTCGGAATATATTCTATGTAAATAATTATTTTTCATTTCGTATCAACTTGAGAGTATTTTCATGCAAGCTGAAATATTATGCGCCGTTTGTTATATATATATATATATATATATATATATATATATATATATATATATATATATCCAACATTTTATACCTTTTTTATTTGGCAATTTATAATTATAATAAAGTGCGGTTTCACTTAATGCATTAA
>NC_136487.1:169267851-169285351 GCF_053919585.1 Euprymna scolopes | reverse complement strand
TTTAAAATAATATCGACTGAAATGTGCTTTTTCATTTCAGAAAATATTTGGAGTGTGGACATTTTAGATTTCAACGTGGTATTTCACACGCTTGTTATTGCTATTGAAATTTGACGTTTGTTTATCTTTTAATTGAAATAATTTACAATTTTAGACTAAATACCAAATTATTTTGAAAGGAGAAACTAAAAAGGCTTCTTTAAAATATATATTATCATATTTCAAGTGTCTGCCGTGAATTTAAACGTATTTGTTTTATCCGCTGAATAAATTTTTCCCATTATTAGTAAGTTAACTTTTTACTTCTTTAATTTGTTTTTCGATTTCATATCGAATTGTATTTGAAGATTTTATTAAAAATCCGATAATATTCCAGTTCCATATTAAGAAAAAAATGGCCCATACAATTTTAGGTACTTGTGCATTTTTGGTACCGTGCTGTAAAAAACGTTAATATTTTGTAAGCCATTCTTGACATGGGGAGGGGACGGTGTTTTATAATTAATCTATGCTTCCACCTAACAATTTAATATATATATATATATATATATATATATATATATATATATATATATATATATATATATATATATATATATATAAATATAGCGTGGAACTTGAATTTAACCAAAAAACAAAACTGTTTAAAAATAGCACAGTACTTAAAATGCATAAATACCCAATTTTCTTCTACACATTCTTTACGAAACATAACCAGGTAAATTTTCAAGTTTTTATACTTAATTAAAAATTACTTTGCAGAAAATAAGTGGCACATCTTTTATTTCTTTTATTTTTAGGGAGTAATTGCTTTTAAGCAGTATTTAATATAAAGTTTAAACTATAGTTTTAAAATTAGATTACATACAAGGGTTAATACGAGTAGATACGGTTTTTCGGTACTCGTGCATGAATGTTAGTGTGCTGAAATGACTTTATTATTTAGAAAGCCATTATTAACATAGGGGGAAGGGAGGGGGTGTTGTAACCATTTTGTGCTTTTACCTTACAATTTTATAAACAACAATCGTAAAAATTTAATTTGCCTTGAAAATACCATTAAAAATAGCATGGTAAGATATATGCACAATCACCGGTTTTTCAAACTCTAAACACTCGTTTAAAATGGCATGGATACAGCAAAAATGAATCACTTTATGGATAAATTCATGTTATAGAAGAAAGATCTAAAGTATGTTACAAAATGTCTAAACTAAACACTACTATGATCTGGTTTGGTCTGGTCCTGTCTCTTCAATACATCTAATCCAACTTTACAAAGTTTTTAATTACTTCTTATCATAACTAGCATATACAACTGGAATATAGTCTAAAACTGTTTCCTTCAGTTATCATCCATTTATTTATTTTACTTTTCAGATTTATAATGCCAGTAAAAGCACGACATTCGGTTTTAACACGTGGCTCACAAAGATTTGCTGGTCCACCTTGTCGTTCGGATGAAACAGCACCCCCAACTTTACGAAAAGTCATCCAGTTAAGGTATTTTCTCGAAAACAGTTATCCCAACTTAAAATATAATCAGATCTCTAAGTTAATTGCAAAGGAAATAATTAGTATTTGGTAAGCAGTCAATCCACAACTGCCCTTGTTAAGGGAACGTTATATAGTAAAGAAGATCAATATGCTTCGCTATAAGAAGGCAAAACAGATTGATAAGAAATCTATTTCAGCAACCAAAGTGAAAAGAATGAAGGACCAGCTAGACAGATTCTGATTTATCTTCTTGTAGCTGTAAAATTCCTGTCCTGAGATGTTATGACTTTGTAGTAAAGTGCAACACAGAAAATTGCCAAACAAGGCACATAGTCTCCACTTGTCCTAACAAGAAGGTAAGATTAATTTCATAGTTACACCTGCAATTATGTTTCTTTTTTGTGGAAAATAAATTAATATTTGTATTTATTATTTTTTCTGAATCTATTATTAAACATGCACATTTTTCAATTTTCAGGTTTCACTAGAGGACAGAGCATACTTAAAAGACCAGAGAGAAAAAAGGGTCCAAAAGGTCATTATACACTGGGGCCTATCGATAAAGATGCTATAAAAAATACCAAAAGTCTGCTAAAGTGGGTAAACTGGAGAGGCAGAACGAAAGACAGGAACAAGCTTCCACAAATATTTCGATACAGTCATCTTCTAGGAACAACAGATGACAGTTTTGATCCAGGAAGACAGCTAAAAAGACCTTACAGCCTTTTAAAAATCCCAAGATATTTTATGGAACTTATCAGAGGTGATGTATCTTCCAATCTTGGTGCATGTCTAGCTAATGCCTTTCTGCTGGGCCTTAAATATATGGGCCTTCGTCACCCAAAATTAAATTTGAATGACATTATTTTAGATAAATCCAAAATTGATAGAGAAAAAACTAGAATAAAACTATCCAGTAATTTGCAGCATGTCCATCAAAATGAAAATCTACTTTGTGTTGGAATTGATTGTAGAATTGATAAGGACACTTTACAATACAAAGAAGTTGTGGATGAAAATGGTAAGAAAAAGATAGTGAAAAACAAAGGAGCAGAACGCCACTAAACGTTCACCAGAGAAACAGGAACAAAGAGCAAATATCTTACCCATAGAGTGATACCGAATCTGGGGGCAACTGGTGTTCTCTTAGCTGAAGAAGTTGCTGCAGTTTTAACAGAATATAACAGTGTGGATACTGTTAAGGCAATTTTGGTTGATAATACCAGTACAAACACTGGCTGTGAAGCAGGACTTATTACAGTTCTTGAAAAAAAAATTTAATACTATTGGATGTTCACTTCATCAAAATGAACTGCCATTTAGAGCAACTTTATAAATCAAATGTGGAACAAGAAGAAGCCCAACAACATTTACTGGTCCTTTGGGGAAACGTCGTATCAATAATTATAAAGATTTGCCCCAAGTAGAATTTCAACAAATTAATGCCCCTCTAGATCATCATCATCTGACAGCAGAAGTAAGTGTAGACCAGGGGCTATTTTTGGAGTATGTTGTTGGCATTTCCCAAGGAGAAGTTAATCCAAGGTATGTAGCTCGGCAAATTGGGCCCTTGAATCAAGCAAGATGGCGAACATTAGCTTTAAGTTTAATGTGTCTATGGACCAGAGGTGTCTATTTTCAAACACTCCATGATAAATTAAACATTCTGGTCAAATTTATCATCCAAGTGTATGCAGTTAGTTGATTCGAGATCAAAACTGACAATAATTTTTTAACCAACAACAGTATATTTTTAATATGATTCAGAGGACAAAATAACAATCAACTGAACTACACAATGTTGTTTTTAACAGTTTAAAATATACTGCTTTTGCCCTACTTCAGGAAAATATGATCATTTCGATGATAAATTCAGATGAATTGAAAGTGAGAGAATAGGTCATTAAAAATATTTTGTCGATTAGGTAAGTAAATATTCATCCATTAAATTTAATTATCTCAATTTACCCAAACAATAGTCAGATTTATTCATATTGTATCACAAAAATATTGAAAAAAATAAGTTTTTTTTTCTTTTTTCAGAAATAGTGAATCACCAAAAAAAAAAGACTGACATCAATTTTGCAGCCAGACATTGGTCATATTTGATTGATCTTTCTCAAACTGGAGTGTGTGAACCTGTATTTACAGAAGGTTTTTCCAGTGAATTACCTGTCCACTTACAAGGAGTGGAAAGAGCTGTGAAATTAACAACAGAAGCTTCACAAGTTGTATATGGGCAGGAAGCAAGACATCGACACATCATTACAAAATCATTTTGCCACCAAATTAGACCTTCATTTTCCTCAAAAAGCAATTTAGTTCTATTATAACATAGTTCTAATTATTATGTTTAATAATAAATTAAAATGTATGGTTCTTTAATTTGTATCAAATTGTAATATTGTGCAGTACATCTTCACATATCTTTTTGAATCATGAAATTTAAAAGACTTAGTCGCTAATTAGCCTTTTCTTACAAGTTTTGTTTAATCAATGCAGTAAAAGTTGAGATATTTTGTTAGTTGTGATTCATAATTAAAATTATAATTCATGTATTTATTTTTCTTTCAATGTATTTTATCTAAATATATCAATCTTAATTACATTTTTAATGAAAATAGTAGAAATTCAAAGTCAGTTTCGTGTAAAATGCTATGAAAATTAAGAATTCCTCAGCATTTTCCGTCACGATTTTAAAAATAAAATGCTCATTTTTCCTTTCAAGATAGGAATCTAATTTTGGGATGTGTTTTCTTTTGCATCAAACCCCAACTATCACCACAAGTGCCTTGTTGATTTTATGAAAAAAAAAATTGCAAATCAACCTGCCCTACTGTACCATGCGCTCAAGGTCAGAGGAGAGAGAATCTGAGAGAAATTTGTCATTTACCGCCTTTGATGTGTTGCCATAGATGGTCGTGTCATCAGCATAGATGCTAACGAATGATTTAAGTATGAGTTTTGCGAGATCATTGATGTATATCAGGAAGACGGTTGGACACCTTATTTCTATCTATCAACCACTCCTCTTATGAGCCTATCGGAGAGAAATGGTTTAATGATCGAGAAACCATTTCCAGTTATACCGTAGCTGGACCTCTTCTGAAATATTCCCTTATGCCATACATTCCTTATCGAAGGTCTTTGATATATAAAGAGCAATTGCCTGTGAGAGGAACCCTTTGTCAAGAGATTCGCTAAACCTATGCGATATAACAGTTAGCATATCTGCTGTAGATCTGGCAGAACGGAAACCGTATTGCGTGTCACTAAGAAGGTTATTGCTGTTGAGTTGGTTGAATACTTCTCTATTTAATACGGATTCCAGCGGCTTACTCAAGACACAGAAGCGATTTATTAGTCTGTACTGAGAGGGAGATGGCTTATCACCTGAATTCTTAAATACAGGGCATACTGATGTGATTTGCCAATGTGTTGGGAAGAACTTCTCTTTAAGGCAACGCTTAACGTGTTTTGTAAGTATGGGGACACTAAACCAAATTTATAATTTAAATTCAAGTTTATATTTTACTCTATTGCTTTTCTATCTCTAACCCATATTAATTTTATTATCAATTTTAAATCCAGACCTTTATTTCAATTTTTTTCAGATACATTTGCCTTACTTTTAATGCTAGGTTTATTTATGGTGTCTTTTAAATTTAATAAAACCCCTTCACAATTTGCTGACGAGGAGACCTTGTTTATTAAAAAACTATATGTAATAATTATTATCCGTAACTATATGTCTACCACAATAAAAACACTGTTTCCGAAACGATCGTACAGATAATTGATTTTGTTGTGGTTCCTTCTTATGAAACGGATTTTTAATTTTAATTTAATTATAATATGATTTTTAAATTTTAAATTATCAATCACATTACTTAATATATATATATATATATATATATATATATATATATATATATATATATATATATATATATATATCAGTATATAATTTTCGAAACCTCATTTTCTGCTTTTCTTGATTCTCATATATATAATTCCTAAAATACTATTATCTACTCCAGTTTATATTTTTCTAATGCATCCACTCTAATGATTTTCACTTTTAGACTTATAGATATCTTGATTCACTTACCCTTTAGCAAAACATGATTCTCATATATTATTCTATACCGTGCTATTTTCTACCAAACTATTCTATAAAAACTTCATTTCTTTTATTTTTACCTCCTATATTTCATGATTTTCCTGTTTTTTTATACTCTTACCCTTATGTCTTTCTTTTCAGATTATTTCTTCCTGAACCTTGTTTTAATATTAATTACCATTTATCCCTCCTTATCAGTACTCTTTTTTCAACTTTTATTCATCGCTAATTTAAACATTTGTTATCCCCTCTCATTTACAACCCGTTCGAGAACATCATATCCCAATCACCCTACTTAATTGTCTAATAAACACACACATACGTTTCTATGTCATGCGCTTTTTTTCTGAATATTTTTTTATCAATTTAAACTCTGTTTCCATACACGTCTAATTTTTAAATATTATCTTTATCTAAAAAGTTGTCATATCCATATATATTTGTAAGTATACATCTTGCTAAACCTATTCATTTTTACATGTTATTTATTTATCTTTTACTGCTTTCCCATATTTCAAACTAGTTTCCTTTAAACCGATTAAATTGGAATTTCCTGTTTTGGGCTTCTCACATTCTTGTCCCTACTATCAACATTCCCTTTTTCTCTCTAACTCCGGTGCTCTTTCCCGATTCATTTCTTTTTTATGTACATACATTAACTAGTGTGATTTTAAAATTCCCCTCCTCAAAATCCTTCATTCTTGCTTTTAATTTCCACTCATGCGCCCTTTTTTTATTTAAACTGGACATGGGCGGATGTTTTGGAAATGATGTGCTGCTTCATATCTAATTATTTATTTAGTTTGTATCCCTTTTGAATTTTAACTTATAATTAAAAAAAAGACCTCATATACCACTCTACAGCTGAACATTTACTTTAATAGATTGGATTTATTGCCGCGCTTCACTGCAGGATTCGTCGACAACGACTGTTCCTCACTTCTCTTACGACAGATATTTAAAAAAAACAATATCTATAAGGATAGCTTACTAAACTTTTCTCGGGTTTACTAATGGCCTAACCAATCGCGGACTTTGGATTCACTAGACATGTGCAATTACACTTATTGGATATTGCTGAGTATTATTTTCTATTTTTCCTAGAAGAAGAGATCGTATCTTTAATACTCCGTAGAATAAGGATTTTTTCACTTTTATTTAACATTAATTTTTTGATTAAACTATTGTAAATGCAATTCTAAAATATATTTCGTAATTTCGTAATTATATATATATATATATGCACAAATATACACGCATACGTAACTGCATATATATATATGTGTGTGTATATATATATATATATATATATACATAGATGACAATATATGTGTCTATATATATATTTATAAATATATACATAAATAGTCATATTTATATTTACATATAATCCATATATAAATATATATATATACATATATATATATATATGTATATACACATAGACACCAATATATATGTGTGCATATATATATATATATATATATATATATATATATATATATAAATATATACATACGTAGTTAGTCATATTTATATTTACATATAATCCATATATATATATATATATATATATATATATATATATATATATATATATATACGGGAAATTATTTATATTGGACTATTATATTTCTCGACTTCATACATTTAGAACATATAAATATATTTTTTTGTTTTCTGGTCTGATTTATATTGCCTTTAAATCTATAAATCGATATGTCTGCAACAATTTTTTTCATAATGTTGAAGCCATGCACACTTCTTCGCATATTGCAAGGCCGCTACTTGAAATAAAAGATAAAATATTGATTTGCAATCGTATCTAATAATTTAAAGATTGAAGTACTATGTTCAATACTGTTATTAGAATTTCTAAAATGTGTGTCAGAAAGTCAGGTTTGTAATATGGTTTGATGTAATTTAACAATATTTTGTAGGGGCACAAATGATCAATATGCACAAAACTTCCGCTTTTATAGATATTTGTCAAGATACACATCCATTATTCATGTATTTTCGAGTTTTTTGATGATTTAAACTCTGGCGTGTATTTGGAAATACAAAATATTACCCGGAAACCTTCAAGGATATCGAAGTAAAATCAACAGATTTCTTTGTAATGATCGGTTGTATATTTAGTTATATTATTTCTTGGGTTGGTAGTGTATCGCTTCTTACATAGAAACTCGCGAACATTGCAAAGAACTGGTTAATTTCTAATAGATAGGGTCGCATTGAGAAGATTGTTCTGTATGTATTTTACTCATATATTATGTTATTTGAAATACATATAGATTGGTATAATATCAATATTTCGCTAAATATACGCCAGAAAAAATTAACATTGTATCATCAAAGGTTAGTTATGCCCCAACATTTTAATTAAATCATGTGATATTCACGAGATCATGACGTCTTATTTATTGTCAATTTGTTTACATATTCACGGTTTTATTGCAGGTCTCTTATAATGTAAAAATAAAGCAAATGATTGATGTTTCTATGTCGCCAGAGCAATGACTCCTTTTTAGATCAAACAATTAACTTCCTGGTGAACAAACGGTCATTTACAAAACGGTGGATATGTTAATAAATAATTCATTTATTTGATGCTAGCAACCGTGGGTGGGCCTCTGTTTATTACTCCTTGGCAGTAAAAAACATAAGGTTCCGATAATTAGACATTCTATTTTTAACCTAAGAAAACATGTTAAGAGAACTGGCATAAAGCGATGTCCGGTGGGAATTAAAAATATAAAGAAAAACGTATCATAACATCGTGATTATCAAATGAATTTGAAGTAAATCTTTGGAAATAAAGCTTACAGCAAATATTGATACTTTAGCAATCTGGTATAAAGCGATTGACACAGTTGATATGTATATATATATATATATATATATATATATATATATATATATATATATATATATATATATAAAGCAAACATGTGTGTGGAAACTAGCAACAGTTTTGATTGGCTAATCTAATAATCAAAACTCCGCATAAACGATGATTCAAATTGACTTAATTTCAGCATAAAATGAAAGACAATAATTTATTGTTTATCATGGGTGGGGTTAATTTTTTTCTAATTGAACATTTCAAAAAAATAAACTTATACGAAATACATTATATATATACGAAAATTGCTATTTACATCCAAATCGAACGTCTGGTTTATATAGCAACACCCCCGCACACACACATATACGCGCATGCATGAAACCGCCATATAGTTTTTGCAACACGCACATATAAAATATTTATTTTAATTTGAAACTTCTCTTGTATTTTATATTTTTTTACATTTTATATTTTTTTAAACTGACATTTTTTAATTAAACGATTACCGTAAAATTCCAAGTAATAAGTTTCTTAAAAAATCTTTACACGTGTGTTTCCTTTTTTAAAAAACAAAAATTGTTTGGCAAAATTTTAGATTAATGCCCGTCTCAGGTTCGTATTTTCCAATATATTTATTTTTGTTGATATCGGTGTGCTAAAAACGAATCTGAAAACCGTTTTCCTTCCAAACATATAGTTTTCATGATATGAAGAAATTACCTTTTCGGAAAGTGGGTGATCGCTTTTCCATGTAAATTTAATTTAAATGAGTATCCATTTTCTGGCCACCTGACAGAAGAGGAATTTTTAGGTTTTATTGAAGGTTTTTTCGATGTCTTTATTCTGTTTTCATCTTTCAATAAAGCCACGAGGAAATTAAAAAAAATAAAGAAAAATATTATTTTACTTTATGCTCGTCTTACATTGATATGAAAAATAGTTTTTTGTCTTCGGTGTGATTAAACGAATATGGTAACCGTTCCCGTCGCAAATTTACCGTGGATATGGTACTAACCCCTGAATTCTGGGATTATTTTCCAGTTCACTGCTCAGCCTTCGTTAACGCGACGGGCGAGCATAAAAAAAGGGTGTTAAATGTGCACTCGCGTAGCAAACTGCCTTGTCACAGTGTAGTATTAGCGAAAATTAAAAATTAGACGAAAGACAAGTTGTTTTCCAAATATGAGGCCATGTAAATCTATGTTATCAGGGCTGGTCATTTTTGTACGCGCAAGTGTGCGATGGTATTAACCCCTGGCTTCTGGAACTATTTTCCATTTTACAGCCTAGCCTGCGTTAACGCTATGCGCGAGCATAAACGAAGGCTGTTAAATGTGCACTCGCGTACCAAACGTAGGCCATGTGCACGTGCTTGCGCGTACAAAATATCCACCCGTGATAACATATAGAATTACATGCTTTAATATATGGAAAACTACTTATTTTTCGTCTCATTTTAATTTTTCGCCAATACTACACTGAGATAAGGGAGTTTAGTCCGCGATTGCACATTTAACAGCCTTCGTTTATGCTCGCGCGTAGCGTAAACTAAGCCTAGTCGGTAAAATGGAAAATACTCCCAGAGTTAATACCATCCAAAAGAAATTAAACAAATAAAACGTTTTAGCCTACAATCACACAAAAATGCATCCTCGCCCAGGTGGCCAAACAATGGGTACTCATTTTAAGCTAAATTTACATAGAAAAAGTCATTCCATCAGAACTATTTTTTGCAGCGCAAACGGTTTTCAGATTCGTTTTTAGCATACCGAAATCTACTAAATAAGCATTTTGTTATATATGGACCTGAGACGCGCCTTAAAGTAAAATAACACCAATTGTTTCTTTTCGTCGATTAGTTTATTTTTCTTCGGTTACACAGCTTTAGTAACCGAAGAATTAATAAATTTATCGACAGTTTCCTTGCATGCCACCTTTCGTTTCAGCTGGTTTGCTAGAACAGGAAATTCATTTTACTGGTATTGATAATTTACAGACATTCTTTAATAGATAGACATTATATTGATATAGAAATTGTATAGTTTAGTATTCCATTTATTTCTATATATAGTATGATTCTTTAAAAAAAATATACGATTAGGAGGTTATCTCATTTGTTTATTATATTAAGGAAAACCAATTGTACTAAATAGCTGGATGTTAGTTTAAGGTTCTAGCGAACGATTTGTTTTAGTTGTTCTATATCAGATTGTTATTTCGTAAACTCTAAATAACAATTATATTGATAATATATTTAATTAAATTTATTTATTTCTAAGTTATGTATATATACTTTTGGTAATCATATCAACAAAATATATATTATATATATATATATATATATATATATATATATATATATATATATATATATACATAACTTAGAAAAATAAATGTACTAATTATTAAATAGAAAATTTAGTTAGTTGATTCATAGATTAAGATTGTTAGTACGAATAGTGGTTTTTAATTTTTTTGTTGTAAATTAGTTGTACCTTCGTATATAAAGGCATTTATACTAATTTGTAGTTTATAATGTATATTTGGGTAATATTATTCTCGTAACTAGGTATACATAACTGACAATTAATAAATTTAGTAATTATTAAATAGAATGTTTTGTCAGAAGAGTCATGAATTAATTAAATGGTTAGTACGAAGAGTGGGATTCAACGACTTTGTTTGATTAACATCAAAGATGGCGTAATGGAAACATACAAAGGTAACTGCAGCTTCTCTTCCGAATTTTCGGATTCTCACCATGTTGTATCACATTTTAATTCCTTTTCGTGGATTTATTATTGCTATTTCTTCTGATGAGTTAGGAGTATAATAGATTCACTAATTGATATAATTATTAAGTGATTGATTTTGCGCCACAAAACAGACACTGTTAAGAACTGTAAGGATCAATTAATGTAAAGGAATAAAATAAAAAATTGTCAACACCATGTATTTTGGAATAACTGTAGATTATATAAAATGACTTTGGGTGTAAAATCAGATATAGATTCTGTTGGGTACAGTTTAGAACTGGGGTAAGGTTTAGGGAAGAAAGGTAAATAAATAAAAATGAATAAAATAAGAATAAATGAGTTGTTTGCAAAATATAATCAAGTAACTCCTATAAAACGGTATTGGGCTTGTTTAGAATTAACTGGATGTTAAAATGTTTGGAAATTGGGGTGTTGTATTAAAGGACAATGGTAAAAACATTATGGGATTGATTTTGAAAGAAAATAGACTTCCTGGGTAAGTAGAATTATGCAGTAGTTTCGGATATTTAGAAGTTTAACTACATAAATTAAGTAATTTATCTTAAATGTGTGTAGTTTTTATTGGAGAATATCATGTTTTAATTCTTAGTCCAGAATATTACGCATAGATATATGTGTGGATGAGGAGTATGGGGTTTGCTGTGAATACATTACGATTAATTTTTCAGTTATTCAAAAATGTGCTGAGTAGACGTATCAGAAGGATTAGCTAATCTGAAACGAGTAAAATAGATAGTAAAAAATTGAATATTATTAAGTGAGATATCCACTGGATCAATAGAAGGATCCCACCATTTTTCCAGCGACCTTGGCAACATATTGGATGCACCTGTTCTATTTAAGATCAGGAGTAAAGGTAAATCCCAGACGCTTGTCAAAACTTGAGGTCTCCTCAAGACGAGAGACATTCATTTCAACTGATGTCAGATGGGGATCAGAACGTTGATTAAAGAGAGAAGCTTGGTTTAGATGCATTAAAGTAACCAGTCACTCAATTTCCCATTGTACCACGTGCTCAAGATCAAAGGAGAGAGAATCGGAGAGAACTTGCTCGTTTACTGACTTAGATGTGCTACCATAGATGTTAGTGTCATCAGCATAAATGTCTACAAATGATGTAAGCTAGAGATCTTGTGAAGTAAACCTTCATGCCATACCCTATCAAAGACCTTAGGTATGTCAAGAAAATTGCCCTAGAAATGTTGCCTCCCTCGAGAAATTCGCGTATTCTATGAGATATAACTGTAAGCACATCTGCTGTACATCTAGCAGAAATTAAAAAATATTGCGTATCACTAAGAAGGTTATTTTTGCTGAGATGATTTATTACTTCTCTATTTAACACGGATTCCAGCAACTTACTTATGACGCACAGGAGACTTATTGACCTGTACTGAGAGGAGGATGTTCGATCACCTGAATTCTTAAATACATGGCATACTGATGAGATTTTCCAGGGCTATTGGAAGCAATTCTCCTTAAGACAACGTTTAAATAGTTGTGTAAGCATGGGCGCCAGTTCTTGTTGAAGTCTTCTGAGTACTATAATTGGAATACCGTCAGGACCGGTTGCTTTACTGGATTCAAGATTTTTCATTAGCCTGGCAACACCACGCACAGATATATGTATATAAGATAACGTGATTCCTGATACAGGAAGAAATATTGGAGGTTGGTGGCCTTGGTCTCAAAGGGTAGAATAAGCTGCAAAGTTCTTGGCAAAGGGTTTGGCTTTGTCTAATGCTGACGAGATTATCTCAGGTCCATTGATGATAGTTGGGATAGAGCACACGCTTCTGTCCATGATTCTGTTTACTATTTGCCAAAACTGGTGGGAACCAAGCCGTTGCGCAGCTACTTTTTATTTGCGGATTGAGCATACAACTCTCTTGCGTTCTTTATTACTTTCTTACAATGGTTGCTCGCAGTTCTGAAAACGGCTTTAGTTTCCATATATTTATTACGTTAGAAGCAGTGGAAAAAGTGATTTCTGTGCGCATTGGAAGCAGCACTTGCTGGCTGTTATGTTCTTGCTTGAACTTTTTTCTAGGGTATGAAACGGTCTATACCTACAATGAACCATTCTCTCAGGTCTGATACTATAGAGGACACACCCTTTTTAAACATGGAACACAGTGATAGATCCGATATAAATGTACGGTTCCTATTCCAGTCAGCCATAGTGTATCGATATACTGTACGATGGAGAGGTACGTCTGGGGACTTTTTATATTTCATTTCTATCTTATTTGATACAATAGAGTGACCGGAAGATCAAAGAAAAGGCAGAACAGAAACTGAACATAGTTCAGGGCAATTTGTGAGAAAAAGGTATAGTAGACTCGCATACTTACCGTCATTGTCGGGCACACGAGTGGGTTATTGAACAAACTGAGAGAGGTCATAAGCAATGGAGAAATGATGACAGGACCTCCCCTCATCATCGGTCTTGTTTGAGTGAGTCAACCATTCAACGTTGTGAACAGTGAAGTCTCCACATACGTGAATGTTAGCTAGGGATAAGCTTAAACTTATTTATTTTTATATATTATTGATACTTATTTACAGTAGATATATTTTCTCTCTAATGCTTTCATTTTAGTATTTACCCTACTCCTCCCATTCTCATTCCCCCTTTTATCCATTATTTGCACTCATTTTGGTTTCAATACCCATGTGTAATCGAAAAAAAAGCAAACGATGGGTTCCTTATATTTAATTTCAATTGAAAATATCTGAAGATATGAAGTGGTAATATTAATCCCGTTTATTGAAACAACTTGGAATTGATAAAGTTAACACAGCAAAGGTTGAAAATAATTATTAAAACACTTATTTTACTCTACTAACATATTAAGCATTCTTTTCCTTGTTTTATCACATATGCCTCCTATTATATATATATATATATATACATATATATATATATATATATATATATATATTAAGTAATGTGATTTATAATTTAAAAATGTTTAAAATTTTTAAAATTTAAAAATCAAAATTTAATTAAATTAAAAATCAGTTTCATAAGAAGGAACAACAACAAAGTCAATTATCTGTACGATCGTTTCGGAAATCCGTGCTTTTTTATTTGTGGTATACATGAAGTCACGTAGAACAATTATACATAGTTTTTTTGGTAAGCACGGTCTCCTCATCAGCAAATTTAGGAGGATTTCTATTGAATTGAAAAGACACCAAAAATAAACCTAGCATTAAAAGTAAGGCAGATGAATCTGAAAAATTGAAGTAAAAGGTTTGGATTTAAAATTTATAAGAAAATTAATAAGAAAATTGGTGTAGGTTAGAGATAGAAATGAGTAGAAAAAATATATATATTTTTTGAATTTACATAATAAATTTGATTTAAAAATATATAGATATATAATTACCTTTTCGTTTTTCTTTTTTTGAAATCAGGAACTGTATTTAAAGTAGTCATTTAGATGTTTGCTATAGCTTTTTATTTTATTGAATGATGAATTTTAAAAGGGCGACGCTCGTGCAGTAAATTGTTTCCGTTAGCGTATTTTGATTTAGAGACGCTACGGTTAATATCAATAGAGAGAGAGTATTTTTTTTTTTTGCAAGTTTTTAAGGGGAGATAATTGTCATGGCTTTATTTATTATTTGATTTACGAGTCTAAGGGCGGTAATTGGTTTAACTTAATTTATTAAAAAAAAAAAATACTCTCTCTCTCTCTATAGATATTAACCCTAGCGTCTTTAAATCAAAATACGCTAACGAAAACAATTTACTGCACGAGCGTCGCCCTTTTAAAATTCATCATTCAATAAAATGAAAAGTTATAGCAAACATCTAAATGACTACTTTAAATACAGTTCCTGATTTCAAAAAAAGAAAAACGAAAAGGTAATTATATATCTATATATTTTTAAATCAAATTTATTATGTAAATTCAAAAAAAATATATATTTTTTCTACTCATTTCTATCTCTAACCTACACCAATTTCCTTATTAATTTTCTTATAAATTTTAAATCCAAAACTTTTACTTCAATTTTTCAGATTCATCTGCCTTACTTTTAATGCTAGGTTTATTTTTGGTGTCTTTTCAATTCAATAGAAATCCTCCTAAATTTGCTGATGAGGAGACCGTGCTTACCAAAAAAACTATGTATAATTGTTCTACGTGACTTCATGTATACAACAAATAAAAAGCACGGATTTCCGAAACGATCGTACAGATAATTGACTTTGTTGTTGTTCCTTCTTATGAAACTGATTTTTAATTTAATTAAATTTTGATTTTTAAATTTTAAAATTTTTACAAATTTTTAAATTATAAATCACATTACTTAATATTGAATTACCTCTAGGACATTTAACTATCGAGCTTATTATATATCTAAATTACAACGAGCATTTCCTGTATTTTAATTAAACTAGTAATTTCACTATTACATTAAAATACACTTAGCTCTTTAGACTATTATTCTAATCTCCTTTAAATTATATATATATATATATATATATATATATATATATATATATATATATACACTAGCATGGTTACGCGCCGTTGCCTGGGTTGAAATAAAGTTCCGTTATAAACACAACTGCTATACTAATCATTTTCATCATGGGCAACGCGGATACCCCTACAAAAATTCCAAAAATAAAAGCACCCATTAAAAAAAATGAAAATGTAATCACCCCAAAAATTAAGTATGTGATACCCTCTCTACCAGATATTTCGGCAAAAGGTATACAAAGAGAACAAACTATTCTCCATATAATGAGCACTGAAAAGAGACCCCCCCAATAAATATTTTAAAATAAATCATTACAACTTTTGTTTCAATAAACATAGCAGTGAATGCCCGTGTGATCTAAACAAAAAATATAGCCACGTAGGCAGAACATTTAAAACAATGAAGATCTTCCAAAAATTAATTCCAAAATCAATTAAATTACATTTTTCTGTCATTGTAATTCTCCGCCGTCCCAATGTAATTTGTCATATTTTTCGGTTCGTTTTGTTTATAAAATTTTTAGGTGAAAGTACAGAATGGTCTCATAAACATTCATTAAATTTATCGTTATTTTATGTTTTATATGTAATTCGGGTCCCCACCACAAAAAGATCCCAAAAAACCAAACAAATTGTATCTGTTATGTTTTGCCCTCCCCCTCGTTCGCCAAACTTAAAAAAACAATGTTGGAAGAAACATGCTATTGAACACTTGGTGGCCGACGTTGGGTGCTAATTTCCGTTAAATTTATATGGTAAAGTGCCCCCCCCACTTTTAATATAAATGTTCTTCCTTTTCAAAATTTATTCCATATTATTTATAAAAGCTATTTAAACACATTAGGCCAAAAACGTAGATCTCTAGTTTTTCAGGTGGGTCACATCGTAAAAAAGCCGTTTATAGAATATCAAAAACAATCAAATGAAATCTTTTCTTCAGTTTTCGTATATGTGTTTTAATAATATTAAAAGAAACAATAAATGCTATCTATTCAGAATTATTTTTTCAATGTAGAAATATATTGAGATTACCAACTTATTTAATTTGGTGATAGTTTTTTTTTGCTGTTTTTTTATGTTTCGAAAGTGAAAATAAATCTAAAACAAAGATATTTAAAAAATCGATGTTTGAATAATAATTCAAAGGTAATTTAATGCAATATGTTATCAATATAACAATTGTTCCAAATTTACTAAACAACATTTTTTAAATAGAACACCTGTAACAATTTCATCGTTTGAAACATTAAGTAAGATACCACTATTAAATAAAATCGATTTTTCTTAATGTAATATGTTAATGAGATGATCTATTTATTGTATCTAGTTTGCAAGAATCATACTATCTTTAGTAATTAATGAGAGACCAAAGTAAGGAACCTTGTGCATATATTAATCAAATTGTGAAGAAACAAAACAGCAGGCATGAATACGGATGTATATATTTATATATATATATATATATATATATATATATATATATATATATATATATATATACCGATATATCAGAAAAAGATATCCGCATCTCTTTTTTTACGCATATATATGTGTGAGTGTGTGTGTGCGTGTTTTCTTTGTGTGTGTGTTTTAAGATATACTGAAATACATATATAAACATATACAAATGTAAAGTATATATATATGTGTGTATATATATATATATATATATACATATACAGAACTAATAGATACATAGGCAAATTACATAAAATATTTTTTGTAAATATATACACCTATCTACTTATGTAAA
>NC_136487.1:169220351-169262851 GCF_053919585.1 Euprymna scolopes | reverse complement strand
CGGACAATTCTAGTACGAATTTTAGGAGCGTTAAAACTATTTTTATTTCTAGTTATAAATATCGATATTTATTACAAATTATTACTATATATTAATGCATATCTATCTCTATATTTATTCCGTGTATATATTAGTATTTTACTTATTACTTCTAAATATACTACTTGTATATAGTATGCACTGTTTACTATAAAATCGTATTTAAAAGTTGATTATTTCCCAGCATATGTGGTGCTTCATCCAGTCGTCCACGGTTCCACTCTGTCTATCTTTTTTACTTCGTCCCATAATCGTATATGGTTTCGTTTTTTCTTCCATATATGGTAAGCTATATCTGGCTTTTCAGTTTCTCCACCTACTCTGACATTTCGGTGTCCTTTACCCGTACTTTCAAGCAACAACACATTTCACTTTTGTATAGTTTTCCACATTTACATGGGATTACATATGCACAATTCTTAGTCATGATTTTTCGGTAGGGGTCTTGACCCTCACAAGCAGTTTCCGGAGAGATGAGTACTGTCCTCATGTCATATGGACTAAATGTACGTGGACGTTTTTCAGACAAACCCTTCAAACTGAGGTGAGTTTCTGATTGGTGCCCTTTTGTGTTTGGTCCAGATTTCTTGGTGCTAATGTCCTGCTCTCTGGATAGCTGTCTCCGTGGAGGTTTTCTCTTAAGCTATCCATCTCCTCTTGATACGCACTGATGTTACTACACATTGGTTGTGCTCGGTGTGGTAAGCAACATACGGTTTCTTAATTTACATTATATTGATGGTGAGAGTGGAAGTTTTAATATTGCCAATTTAAAACTGACTTTAGGAATACAGATGACATAAACCCCTGACCTGTGCGAGTTATCGGCACATCTAAAACGATAATTTAATGTGATATTCTTTGTCCATCGTAAACTCTATAGTTGGACGGATCGAGTTCACATGATCTTGTAATGTTTGAATATCTTCCTGATGGGACCAGCGTATGAATGCGTCATCTGCAGATCTTAATCACATTGTTGCTATTGTTGGTGTTGATTCTAATGCCATTTCCTCAGAGTATTCCATGTATGCATTGGCCACTACCGGCGGCAACATTTATTCCATCGTCAGTCTTTCTTCCTGTCGATATATATCAAGTTCCATCGCGAAGTATAAAGTTTATACACAGAAGATCAACATCTTCATTATACTGTCAATACGGATGAAAGCACATTCTTTCAGTGAGGCTTCGATGTCAGTATCTCCCGTACCATGTAAGAATCTCATCAGTAGGTACTTTCCTGAACAGACTAGCTACATCTAGACTCACCATCTGGTTGGAATGAATGGAAGCATTGTTTATTATTCCAACGAAGTGAGCAGAGTGTTTGCCGATCATTGGGTTGATTACACCTACTAGGAATCGGCTTAATGGATGGCATGCTCAACCTCGCGCACTGACAATGGGTCTTAATTGAATACAATCATATAACTGCGGTTGCTTGCTATAATGTTGTACTAGCTGTCTGTATTTTCCATGTGGTATGAGACTTTTTTTTCTGAGGATATATGGCAGCTTCTTTTCGTTTTCAGGGTCGGCTTCTTTTTCAATTTACAGTAGCCACCAGATTATATTAATTTTGCCAGTTTCTTGGAATATCCTGCTCTATCCATTACCATCGTCTCATTCTTTTTTCTGCTGGTAGTATTATGATATCACTGTCACCGCACATAAACTTGATAGTCAATACATCCGCCTGTGAGGTTCGATTTTGGAAGCTTTGTATTCTCGAGTGATTGTCTCACTTTCCACATTAGTTCATCTCGTTGTGCTTTTGGTTTATTCCTCTATTGGAGCTATCCTATCTAAGTGTGGAATCCGCTTTGTGGTTGTGGAGATGTTGAGGGTTTGTTTATCATTGATTCTCTCACAAGGAGTTAGCTGACGTTTACTTCGGTTGACAATGACTCTTATTAGTGCATAGTTGACCTAGCTTTTAAATTTTCCAGTTTCCTTATTTGGCAATACTTACTCTCCTTAAATTCATTGTTACAGGATATATCCAGGTATTCTTAGATGCGGGTTTTGTCATCAATCTGATATATACTCTCCAGGAATGGGGTAAGTTTGTTTGAAATTTCGGTCAGTAATTGGTGTTTCTTCAATCGACGGTTGTGGATTCAGTCTCTGGCGAGTTCATGCTCTACACGTTTTGCGATCTTTTGTGTCCTTTTCGAGCTGACTGATAGTTTCAATGTTAAGCTCACAGCACCGGCATAGGGATGCCAGGTGATTCGTCACCCCTGCCAGTTTTTGGTAGAGTTTTTCGATTTGTTTCCATTTTTGTATTATTTTGGGCCTGTACCGAATTGGTATGGCGTTTCTGAATTATTTTAGATGAGGATTGGATATACGCATTCTTATTTATCGAACTACTGTTCTCATCTTGAATATCATTATAAACAATAGATTATATATATAAGTAATATGTAGAGAGATAGATATACATTAATATATAATAATAAATAGTAATATTCACAACTAGAAATAAAAATAGGTTTAAGTCTCCTTAAATTCGTACTAAAATTGCCCGCAAGGACCCGTGGCACAGTGGTAAGGTTACTGGAAAAATCAATTGAAAAAGTGATATTCTCCTGAAGGTTAAAGGTTCAATCAACAGTGTGGCCGACCGAAACAATACATTTGAGAATTACTTAAAACCTTTATCGAGTCATGGCTGACGGAACGATATCACGGTATCCCCGTGAAGTAAAAAATAAGGTTTCTGCTTAAAAGTCCTTCCAAATTCCCGAGTTCGACCGGGTTTGAGAAGATACATCTAAAAATTAAAGCATTTAAAATCCTTAGAAGCAAGTCGCAATATAAAAATTAGAAAATAACTATATGGAAATAGCAAATACAGGAGTCCAAATATGGAAATTGATATTGAGCGGGGTTGTTCAAAAATAGAAACTAAAAATAGAGGAGAAAGACGGAAACTATTTATGAAAGGTCAAGTTCAAATTTTGTTCATTGGCCATCAAGTGAAGAGTTTATATTTTATTATTATTCCATAGCTTAATTAATTAGATACGCCGTATCGTCCTTTAAATGCACTTTCCCCTTACAAAAATTAAACATAGAAAAAAGAAACTTAATACAAACAAGTAAAGGCTTTTTTTTAGTCTTCATCAATTTCATCGTACTTCCCCATTACATGTTATTGAAATGATCTACATATAAACGGTACGTAGATCAATACAACGCCATTTCCGATGTACTTAGATTTCATGTGTTACCTTTTTCACTAGTAAGGTTCTCGAGCCTTATTATTGTATAAAATGTAATAATCGTAAATTTGTATGCGATTTTTTACTTTAATGTTATAATGTCGATCTAAGTATTGTTATGAAATATAATGGTCCTTAATTATATTTATATGCACATATTCTGTATGTATTCATATTTGTATATGTGCATGTATGTGTGTATATATATATATATATTCTTATCTCTCTATGAATAAATTTATATATAAATTCATGTGCATATATTTATACACATATGCATATATATACATGCATATATATACATATATATATATATATATATATATATATATATATATATATGCGTCTTTACATTTTTGAAATGCAGAATGTACTGTAGGCTAAATAATATATTACTCGTGATATGAAATCGATAAAAGAAACAGAAAAAATAATATCTGTTAGATACTAAACTTTCTCTCTACTGTTTGTATATGGTATTAGAACATGTTTATAGAGAAAATATTGTTAATCTAATCAGTCACTATAATGCCCATATTAAAAAAACGGAAATGTTGTTTTAGTCTATCATGCCGGGATTCAAGTAAATTTGGAAATACACACACAATATAAATTAAATGGAAGACATGTTCCGGCCATACGTACACGAAGATGCAAGGTTCTAGAATAAGCAACATCCCATGTCAAACCAGTTTACTTGCTTCAAATTTTATGTGCTGCCTAATCGTAAAACATAGAAAAATGTGTCCGTGTGTTTGTATTAATCACGTAAAAGTACGCTTTTGTCATCTTGTTCGTGAAACGAGTGTAAAGAGGATGACAAGTGATGTTCTGTTCGACAGCGAGGCCATGCAACTGAAAGGGTTGGGGTTAAATATCAGGAAGGTGCTGAATTAAAATGATGTCTTCCTGAAAGCATTCTCACAAAATGTCGTCGTGCACAGATCCAGTCAGTGACTACAACATAGGCTATGTTAAACTGATCGAGGTGTAAGGAAGTGTGGGGGGATGAGGTGTATTCTGATCGATTGGTTAGTGGGGGAGTTAAAGATAATTAATTTAAGCATCACTTCATTCGAAATTGTTGAAAGATAACAGACAATTTTTAAAATTTAGTCACTAGAACATGACAAGGCTTGCTAGAGAAAATATCTTGAGATTGCCAAGGGACTGGAGCGAGATTATTCGTGGAAAGTGAAGGAATGGTAAAAACTGAAAAATGGACAAGGCATACAAATAGAAATCGGAGGCAAGTGCGATTAACTCGAAAATTGGGTCAAATTTATCAACTGGACGAAGTGAGGGCAGTTATATTAATTATAAAAACGTGGACAAGAGATCGAATGTTGCGAAAGTAAGGGTGAGACAGAAATTAGAACAGAGCAAGAGTAGGATTAAGAAGAGAAGTGACGAAAATTGTAACTGGATAGTAAACCGTGAAATATAAACTTGAAACGAGGCGAAAGAAAATAATGGAAACAAGAATAGTGAGCGGTAATTTAGAAAGTGTAAATGAAATGAAAAAATATAAAATGTTGCGACAGATCGAAAAAAGATCGTAGGGGAATATTTCGAACATTATGCAAGTTAGAGTAACCGCAGTATAGCAATGTCAGCACATTAAGCGTCTTTTTTTAACGGGGCCAACTCTAGAAAATAGCTAAAGTATTGCCTATCAAATTTAAAGGAACAGATTAGGGATTATCGTCCAATTCTCTATCTGTCTACTTTTGATATATCTAACAAAAATAATAATTTTTTTAGCGTGAGTAATTCTAGTTTTTTTTCTATCAAAATATTATCTCTCAATGAGATGTGCGCATGCAGATGAAGCTACGAAAAGACAAACCTTTACACGTAATGTTATATATATATATATATATATATATATATATATATACATATATATATGTATATATATATATATATAAGGTAATTTTGTAATTAAAATGCCTATGTCAGAATATGACATTTAGTACAAGAGAATTACGTATATAGTCAGCAGAATTTATGTAGATCGTTATTATAGTCGGCTACGATTGTCCTATTGCCAGTTGGTAGTTTTAAACAGACTCAATCTGTATATATATATATATATATATATATATATATATATATATATACATATATGTATATATATATATATGTATATATACATACTAGCAAAGTACCCGTCGTTGACTAGGTTAAAAAACAACATACAGAAAATGGACTCTGATATATGAAAGTATGAAAGTTTATGAAAAGGAAGGGTTGTTAATTAGGGTTGAATTTGGTGGTATCAAACCCAGGACAAAATGTGATGAAAGTAAAAATAAAATAGATAAACCCCATAATTTATTATACCATAGTTGTTCACACTGAAACACTTACGACAATAATCTGTGGATCTATATTTTAAAAAAAAACTTGTTAAACTTTGTGACATATTTCCATTCTGTGGAAGTCAGGTTCGAACGAACACCCCACAATTTTATTATACCATATTTCTTCAAACTGAAATATAATTATCAAAGTATGCTTACGCAGATAGATATGAAAAGTCTTTATAAAAATCAGCACTATTTGACAATGGTGAGTGCGATATAGTCATCAGAAGAGAGGAGAGTGATGCAGTAAATATAAAAGTGCTTAACATATTTTCACTTTAAAAAAAGGTTTAGAAGTAAAAGAGGTTTAGAGACGGGAATTGATAAGTAATTGGTTCAAAGGGGTAACTAGAAATAAACCAATGTAACATGCAAGATGGAGAAAGCGAAACTGAAAGGAAGAACTTAAACACCAGTGTTGAAAAGCGAGATAGAGATGTCAGCGCTAAGACCAGCAAAAAAGTGCATGGGCAGCCTCGTCGTCATTCTCCTGTGAGAGCGCCTGTGACCCATGCTCGTCGCAGGTAACCCAAATGTCACCCGTGCTTGTCCTTCCCAAGGTATTTCAGCCTCGTAGGACCCGTTGATCGATTTGGTCGCAGTCGATTTCACCTTCGGATTGATATGCCGCTCTCACGCTGGAAGTGAAGAAATCTCCTGCATACAAAAGAAAGACAGGCTCGGTTAAATATTCAATACAGATGTACACGTTATTATATACAATTGTTCAACTGTTGGTTTTGACAAAACTCTACTGAGTCCCAGTAAGGTGAATTATTCTCGGTTTGATGCTGGTGGTAGTTTGGGAAGACAAGAGGTTGACGGTCGAGGCTGCTTCCTGGACCAATCGCAACTAATTACGTAACCACAGGAAAAATCCTTTTCCCCCGTATTCACCAGGCCTGTTTCTCACGATCGAGAGGTTAATCCTGTGACCTCTCGGTATTGTATGCACTCAGAGGCCAGACAATCATGAGTCAGCGCTCATTGGCATCTAAAACGAAATTATATTTTGTTATGTCCCACAAAGTGACATAAATATCTGTCCGGCATTCTCCAGTGGTTCGGGAGACTTAGCCTTCCCCCAAAAGGGGAGCCCAATCGCTCCCTTGGACATTCACATCACAGCCTAAGGTCACTAGCGAAAAGCTTATCCCTTTTCAAAGAAGAAAGAAAAGTCTGGGCGGATACACCTCCATGAACAGCACATATCTTAACTCCCATCACTAAAACAAGTACTAGAGCATTACCAAAATAATGTGATCACTGTTGGTTCTGTGGACTCAAACACAAACAATAAAAGTAGTAAATGAAAGGATGTAGTTAAGAGTCAATTAACATTAAAAGCCAAATAGGAATGATAATCAAAGTAATGGCAAGTAACTCTAAGTGTTGAGTATCGTAAATCAAAAGGAGGATGAGAGGCAGTCATGAAAAAACGCCGCGGTAAATATAAAATAGAAAGGAGTTTAGGCACAATATTGTTAGAACGGTGGTTGTCAAATACCAAAATTTATGATTATATAAGTATTTATTATGGAATATTTTCAAGCATCATTGGATAAATGTAAAACCTTATGCATGGTCTAGGAAAGGCGTTGGGTGAAGAATAGTGAAAAAAAAAACTCGAAAAACTTGTTATTTTCATATGCATTTCTTACTAAGTACAAAATAGTTCGATCCGTTTTTATTTTTCCGTTCACCTCAAAATTACAACACAGATTATCAGTAATCTCTCTCGTTCTCTGTCTCCCTCTGTTTGTCTCTCTCTCTCTCCCTTTTTATATATATATATATATATATATTAAAATTCATGCACTGTATATATATATGTATATATACACACATATATATATATATATATTAGCGAAGACGATAAATTTATATATATACATCCATATATATACATATAATATACACACCCATATATATATGTATATATATACATACATATGTATATATATATGCGTATACATTAAATAATATATGAATATATATACACATATGTTCATTTATATAAATACCCATATACATCTATATACATATATGTACGCATACATATACATACACATATATATGTATGCATATGTATGTATATACATACACGCATACACACGCATATATATACACATATATACACACACATATATATATATATATATATACTGATCAGATAGGTTCGAAGACCTCAGGAATATGTAATATGTCAATGTATACATAAATGCTTTTAACTGTCATAAATATATGAATATAAAAAGAATAAAAGAGTAGAAATTTCATGGATTGGTCGCCATGAATATGTAATATATGCGAACTTAGTAAAAGTTTTCCTTATGTTGTCTGCGTTATATTATGAAATTGTTAGAATACATGAGAAACACAGTAATCAGAAAAGCTGATCGAATTATGTGATGCATATACAAAGACAGAAACAATCCTTGAACTGCAAAACTTCAATGTAAGTAAAGTTTTGTTACAAATATTGGTTTGTGTTACAAATACGCGTGTTCGGGTGTTCGCATTCATATTACAAAGCTGAGGAGTGTGACTGGCTTCTCCTGAAACGCATGAACCTCAATATGAGATTTGACGGCGGAGAAAGTTGCAACGTCATATAATGTCAAGATTAAAGCTTCAGGCGTCGTTTAGTATGAAAACCTCGTCTTTGAAGAATCCACTCAAGAATGAAATGTACCGTGTTAAACTGCTGGATTGAACGAACAGAGAAAACTACAGAACACATCATAGAAACGTAAATTACAGATAGAAAATCTGAGGAATAAAGGCGACATCCGCATTGTACTCAAACTGGTGACACCTAGTTTATATTGCTTTTGCTGTACTACAAAAAACTGCGTAGTAAATATGAATACTGAGTTCTATATCCTAGTTACTTTGCTCGTTCATGATTTGTAAACTGAGAAATCAGTTAAAGATCTGATGAAATTCTGGCACCTGCATATTTTCTAGGGGACCAATACTTAGATTTCCTTTCATGTTACAGGTGCGTATAATCACGAACCTATTTTAGAGGAATAATACGGCATATTTTGTTTTAACAATGTTATCAACGTAACTGTCATGATATATTGAATAGAAATTTTACCCATCAGGTTGCACTTTACCTGTAATTTTAAATAAGTAATACACGGGATGTTACAGCGGTTAAGTGCTTAATGTCATGAAGGGTGGAAATAAGTTCAAATACTGTTCATTCCACAAACATCAATCGCGCCTAGGAGGTTGCAACATTATCGAACTCCCTTTCGTATTCCCCATTGTGTTTTTATGAAGAATCCTGACTATAGACTTTTAGGGGAAAATATTATAATAAATAAATTTCAAATTTATAGGGTATTATGACGTTGATGATGATGTCTAGTTTCCTATTACAAAATTTCGGGCGAAATATTACTCGCATTTTGCATATTGGGCTTTCCGAAATTAATACACCTCTCAGTCGAAACTGGGAATATAAAAGTCGACCTCGAAATTTTAATTATAAGTTTACAACATTTAATAGAAAAAAAAACAAATCATTCGTATTAAAACATACAATAAAATATCATTTCAGGTTTTTCTTACTTTGAAACTCTTCGCCGCGAAAAATAATTGTCAACATTAAAATCATCAATTTTCGTTATTATTACCTTCCCAGAGAACATGTGATATTATTCTGCATAAGTAAATACAAAGGAGCAAATCATATACTTAAAAGGCACCAGCTTCTCCTCTACGCCGTATTTCAGGATGCTTCACCACTGAATCTACAAAACTTCTACAATTCTCTTTATCTCGCATGGCAGTGCGCAGACCCAGAACACTTTCTAATCTTGTGTCCTGTGAAAGTTGTCAATGTAGGTCATTCTTATTCTACGAGAGTTTGGGTGTTTATATGTTGCCATCCAGAGACCTAGTTCGCTTGCATCCTTTTCTCTGTGAGATTCGGTGAGGAGCTACTTTCATCCTTCTCTGCTGTACATTCAGTGATACTAGTGGTAGGTCACCATAAAACTGTTGGTTTGTCGCGCGGCTCCTCAATGATGTATCGAGGGATATCTTTAGAATCCATGTGCTATCTTTAGAATCCATGTGCTATCTTTAGAATCCATGTGGTATCTTTAGAAGCCACCCCGTCTCTCTTTCAACGCATTCGTAAGAGTCCATGCCTCAGCACCATGAATAAAGATTGGTTCTACTGTGTTGCAGCAAAGAGTATTATTTTACACTTGTCTGACAGGGTGGATGACCATATCTACCTCAATGTGACATGCCCTTCATGAAAGCGCTTTTCTTATATCCTAATCGTTTTCATCTCTGACCATGCTTCAAGGTTCTTAGATTTTTCAACAATCTTGAGCAGAGTCCCATCGAATGCTTTCACTGAAAGTGGGGCAACGTGATCGATTGCGTGTCCATCTGTTTTCTGTGCATTGCAGTAAAAACTAACCTACCGTGCGTCCTCTTTCAGTTGGCTTAGGGCGTATTGGACTTGACAATTTTCTCGCTGAGTAATGTCAGGCCATCAAAAAATTACATTATGTCATGTATTTTATAATACATAACATAATAAAAAAACAATAAAACGCAGTACAGTAGAATACAATTGAAATAATGTAACACCTAATATTTATTTGCGCTCCAATGTAGATGCAACGTCACATGGAAATTGTTATGAAAGTGTTTATGTGAAAAGAACGCGAAATAAAAACGGAAGACACAGGGCATTAGGCCGCAGTGTAAACGACCTCACTACTAGTCAATTTAATGCTTTCTTTAAACTAAATGAGATATAATATCAAATATGTAGAGTCAATACTGTTTATTGTGTTCCTATCTGTGACTTATCCATTCATTTATACATTACATCAAATTTAGGCAATGCTGGCTTCATATTATATATATATATATATATATATATATATATATATATATATATATATATATATATACTCAACGCCTCCGTTAAGTCTCGAAAGACAAAAGATATCCCCATGTAAAGGCTGCTGCGCGTATAATTGTGTGACAATGTGTGGTTGGCGCAATCACCAACCACACCTCTCCATAACTGGCACTGCTTGAGTGCAGTTTCAAGGAGAAGTCCAGGATTACTGGAAAAAAAAGCCAAGATAAGCGGAGAGCAGATACAGCACCTGGAATACCAAATTGTCATAAATCATTAACTGGCGAGGTTAATTGCAGCTTAACTCTGGTGATCTGACAGGAACCGGTGCTAAACGAGATTATATATATATATATATATATATATATATATATATATATATATATATATATATATAGTAAAACATTATGTCAGCCCCTGTAAGAAAGTTGTTTCTTATCATTGAGAACATTACATACCGTTGAAATGATATCGGTCAATTTAGCTAGCATGCGTAGATCATCATGTAATGATTATTAGACCACTCTGACAGACAGTAAACACATTTGTTAAAAGTGTTCACATTTAAACAATATTACTCGCATTTAACGGTGGCTGGATGGATTTAGTCCTTGCTAATAGAGGCAGCATCTCTTAACAAGTGTTAATCGTGACATGCTGATGATTCCGGAAATGATTATACATTCGTGTCTAAAGCTATTTAATAATTATTATAGTAAATAATTATGTCATCTCTTTAAAGAATCGTGTTCTCATTGTTGAACACTTTACTATTAAAATCAAGTCGGGCAATTCATATCACATGCGCATATCATCATATAATGATTGGATCACCCTGACAGACGTTAAAAACATATTTACTTTGAACAATATTTCTAGCGCTTAACGGTGGCCAAATAGATTTGGTCCTTGATAATGGAGTGAGAGATGACTTCCTTGCTGGGTTCGACATTCTCGACCAGTGTAAATTGTGACACTCTGCATTGGTGATTCCTGAAAGGATTAAGCACTAGTGTATGCTTGTATTTAATACTTTTTATTCAAAATATTTTGTCCTTCAGAAGTTTTTAGTTGAAATGAAATCGATCGGTGTATCTCTTATTATTAGCCAAATATTAAATCTGGTTTGATATAATTACGGTATTTAGCAGATGCACAGTAAATATATTTATAAGATTGTATCCTTTTTATGCGGGAGAGAGAAAGAACATCATGGGTCAAACAAAAAATGTATTTGAAATTTTAGTATCCCCATGGAATATTAACCCTTGAATAGATTATGATGGTTACATTAGGTTCCAGATTTACCTTCCATGAAATAATCTTCAAATATTACGGACCAGCAATATTATTTACACGAGGGATATTTTTCCTGCGCATTTTAACGTCGAGAAATATTTTTATTCGTGTCAGAGATAAATTAGGATAACAATTTTAACTGGAAAGTATTTTTATTATTTTGTCTGTAGACCGTTGAAGCGGTATTTAGTTTATTTTTTATCGATTACTTAACCTGTTACCCAACCACTTATGATGCACGAAAGTCGCCTCAGAAACGGGTGAAGAAAAACTGAATAAAAAATGTTATGTGAGCAGTCAAGGCAATAGACTAATGGCAGAAATCTTTAGTTAGAAACGTAAAATACAAAATAACAAAAAATTGTTTCGAAAATTAGGTGTCAAATAATCTTTACAATAATAGTTTTTTTTTTGGGGGGGGTGAAACAATAACGATTTATCTTGAAAATGACCTTGAGGTCAAGGCTTTTAGCTTTTGTCAGACAGATTTCCATTGAATAAGTCACATAATAAATAAGCGCGAGTGATTTGATTAATTAGCCAAACAAGGCGTTTTAAAGTATGACGCAATGTGAGCAATCATCTTCATGAGAAAGCCAGGCTCCTCAAAGCCGCACTGTTTGAAAGTATTCGCAAAGCGTTTTTCACCAGTCGAGAGAAGAATCTCCCAGTAAAGATTTAAGATAAGGTTGCGGAAAAATGTATTGGAAGGTCACCAATGCGCCGACCTTTATAGCCCAGGAGGAAAATTCACCCAGTATCCTTCACTTCTCAGTATAAGGGACATCGGGTTAAGGACTATTTTTGTCACTTTGTCTGTCTGTATGTCTTTCTTTCCCCCTCTCTCTCTCTCTCTCTCTGTCTCTCTGTCTCTCTCTCTCTCTCTCTCTCTCTATATATATATATATATATATATATATATATATATATATATATGATTGTTGAGCTGAATTAAATCCGACGATATGAAATAAAATGGAGGTGGAAGGACCTGGCGAAACGTTGAGTATCCAGGTCCTTCCACCTCCATTTTATTTCATATATATATATATATATATATATATATATATATATATATATATATATATATATATATATATATATATCAGTGCAGGGTCTCACGATTACCGCCGGTTGGGAGAGTCGTATATATATATATATATATATATATATATATATGAATATATATATTGTTTGTTTTACATATTAAATAAAATGTACGGTATTAAACACTCTTGCGTTACCTTTGTAAACCTCATTAGTTTTCTCAGCTTTCAAAAATATTAACACACTATACATATATATATATATATATATATATATATATATATATATATATATATATATATAAACGCACATATATATATATATTATATGCAGATATATATGTGTGTGTGTGTAATAAAATTTATAATAAAATATATTTACTCTAATTCCATCTATTTTTTATAGTTTGACTTTGATGACAATACATAAGGAGTCAATTTCAAATCAGTAAACCAGCAAAACGATTGGACCGACCAATAATATTTATAATAATAATATTAAATTGAAATTAATTCAATAATTAATTCATTGAACAAATATTATGGCAAGATTTATAGCAATATCATTACGTAGCAGAAATACTTGCAAGATGTAGTCTTAAAAATCCTTCGATTGTTACGAGTAATTTTTTAAATTTGTTTCTCCTTCCTGAACGAGCATATATTTTTAAATAGAAGGGAGATATTGTTTATTACTTCGACAAAAACATCCATCAGTGGGTTCGCACATTAGAGGTTTTAAGAGTAAGGAATCTATGCTTAGTTTTCACAACTGGAATCCCTATTTCCCAGGTCGTATCATATATCAGTAAATAGTAAAGTATAATCTTTCGTTTTAGGCCCATGTGTTTATAACATATAATCTAACCAAACAAATGCATATACCAAGGGATCGTCTACGAAATTAATTTTCGGTTTCTGACCGACTAGAGGACGTCATCTTTAAAATCGCGGCAACCAATCAACCAACCAAGTAAGCAATTATATTGTTTATACGAAATTAAATATTGATAGGCGTTTCTCTTAATGAGTTTTATGCAAACATGACCAAGCGATGAACTTTAGTCGGGGGCATCCTCCCCCTAACCTTCACCACTTCATCTTCGTCTTCATCATCGTTGCTGTCTTTTAAAATGTCTGCTTCGTTTGCCACAAACAAATAGGGTTTCTGCTTGATATTTAAGTTCAAGGTTATTTAATTCGTCTAATTTTGTCACTCTCTCGCGAAATGCTCACTTATATGTGCTTTCCAAATATTTGGCCTTGTAAGAATATTAATTATCGAAATTATGAGTGAAATGGTAAATCTGTGTGCAGTTTTGTGGAATAAGTAATATAAATTTAGATGAAGCGACGAACGATTTTCAAAAGAAAAATAGCGGTAATTACGGAATCATTTTGCAGAAGCGAAAATTAAATTACAGAGAACAGCGAAACAAACAAGGGATTTATTTGTAGAAACAGCGGGGATTTTTAGATCAAAGGGAACTAGACATCGGCAAAATTAACAAGTTTAGACATTACTGTAAGAAAGACAAAAACGCAGGATGTAAACCAAAGCAGAAGAAGATGAAGGAGAAAAAAAGACAGAAAAACTGAAGAAAAAAATGAATGAAGTGAAATGAATAGATACTAAACATAGAGACAAGAATATTACAAAATATTTAGAAAATATTTAGAAAATAAAAGAAAAGGATAGTGAGGAGAATATGCTTGATTGTTTTTGTTGTTGTTGTTTTACGGCATATCAACCCTTTTCAGGTTATTTAATGCCGAATCCATTGATTTTGAAGAACATTTTTTTAATAGAATATATTTGTTTTTTTTTTGTTTTTTTTAAATCAGTTTCTATCTAACCCATAGTTGAGACCCTAACAGGTACTACCGGTCCGGGTCAGAGTGGACCTGGGAGCAATGCCAATTAAAAGGTGTCTCAACACTCCCCAAAGCCCGCGAGCTGAGAACTCACGAACGGATATAGTTTAAGGTCATATCCACGACAACTAAAGAGATGAAAGACATTACAGCGAATAGAAATGAAAGAAAAGCACTTTAGTAGAAACAAGAAAAGAAAGGGAAAAGACGAATAAAGATGGATGAAAAGGACAAATTAGCGAAAGAAAGACAACGGGGAAATGTGTGGCAAAGAGGTAGAGCAAAGCGTCAGAGAGGGGAAAGAGAACGAATAAAACTATAAGTTACTATAAAGAGAAAATTAATAAAACAAATGATGGCGACAAATATGTGTAATAAGAGCAAAGGAATAAATTACGACTAACGAGAATAGAAAACGAGAAAATATATATCACGACTAAGGCAAGAAGGAAAACGAAAGAGCGTGTCGGCATTTGCTTGCTGGTGTTATTGCCGAACTGTTGTGCGGGAACATACGAAGAAACAACACCTTTAAATTAAAATATTCCTTATGATAGTAAGGTGATAATTTCTTAAATAAATTCCAGTATAAGGTAGGGCAAACCATGGCGTAAAATCTGAAAAAAAAACCTGCAATCAACTGAACTGCCCACTTAGAAAAAAAGTATGTTTAGTTATATCGCGTGTTCTGGCCATCTGTAAATCTGCGTATGAATGCTTGAGGATCGTACACGGAAATTCATTGGCTGTTAAGAATACAGTGTAACCCGGATATAAGAACCTTCCAAATCGACCCCTGTTACTCTCGTATATCCGAATTTCTTACATAATCTTACCCTGTAAATAGGCCCTTATTTTGGACCGGGAAAAATCTATCTTATATTTGTATTTTTTTTATATCAGGGTCCGTTATATCAGAGTTAGACTATACTGTTCCTAATTTGTGCAAACGTTTTACTTATTGAACATGAAGTAATCTTTTACGACGCTGGATGCAAACGCTTACTCTATGCTTACTGTACGTGTAATGAATAGCTAGGTTCGAAGCGCAAGCTTTCATGCAGGCTGAACCAGCGGGAGACGAATCTTTGTTGGCTGTGTAAAGAATTTTGAGTCGTTCCTCAACAAATAATGCAGATTTAATAGTATTCGACACGATAAAGAAAGTATAAAATATATGGAAAAGGTTTCTCATGTAATATTCGCCAACAGACTATAGTAAATTTCCTTCAAGCACAATGAAATACGGACATCAAAATGATCGCTAATTGCATATTGAGTAAATTTAAATATCGGAATATTAAAATTTAAAAACATACGTGCAGATACAGCATGCATGTAAATAAAAAATGGGGAATTTAAAAGAAAACCATGTGCACCTTGCTAAACCCTACATTATGGAGAAATTTATGAGATTAACTTACTCTCAAATATACACCAAGCCATCTTTCTAGCTAAATATCTTTTAATAAATTAATATAAGTTTATAAATTAATATAAGGTGACTTCTTGATCAGTTTTGATTTTTGTTCTGAATTTCAACGATTGACCTCATTTAGGAATGCATTACAATGCAAAATTTGTAGCGAACGAATTGGAATTAATCTTGAGAATTCTTTTTAATTGATACTTCAATGTTCTAATTATCGTTGCAACTTGTCTTAAGGGCATACATTTTGTTTTAAAGATTATTATGAAAGGATATAAATTTTAGGTTCGTTTTTTTTTTGCTGGTAATTGAGGAGCGATTATTGACTGATAATTTTTAAAATAAATCTTCAAACATTCTGATGAATACGTTCTTCCTCTTAGGGAATTACCTTCAGGTGATTATCTTCTAATCCGATTATTTCCATTAATCTGAAGTTGTTTAAGTTCTCCAAGTAACTGTGTAATTTTAACGAATTAAATACGTACAATTTACTTGTTTTAGAAATTTGATTGAAACAATTAGCCGTCACAAAATACCAAAATGTAACCGAAGACCTACAAGTAGACAAATATATTATTTCAATGTATACTTAATAGTGTTTCAACAACTCTTCTTATACGTGTGTGTTACTCTACAAACACTTCGACATATGCAGTAGATGATATTTTTTCATATAATTCCTCTTTACTTTAGATATCCTTCTGTATAGTATTAAGAATGTAAACCATCATCTAATGCACTGGGGTAGAATGCTCTTATTCCGTCAGCAAATATAGTTTTAATAATTCTGAATTTTATAATGTGTATCACCAGCAATAGTTATTGAACTTTTAACAGGAGAGTATGCTACAACTGAACTCTACTTAGTATTATATATATATATATATATATATATATATATATATATATATATATATATATATGCACACATATATTTATATATATACATCTATATATATATATATATATATATATATATATATATATATATATATATATAAATATATATACATATACGTATATTTATATCCATGCATATATATATATATATATATATATATATATATATATATATAACTAGTTCATTTACTCACATAACATTAATATACAAACGTATATATTTGTGTGTAAACTTTAAGTATTTACTTCAAAAGTGCTCAATACGTGGGTAGAGATAGGTAGTAATTTATTTAATATATATGGACATTAAGCTACACTGAATATTCCGCGTTTTATCAACTCTATGATTCTTTAGGCTTATGCGCATAAACCTGAAGAATCCTAGAATGAATTAAACGCGGAATATTCAGTGTAGCTTAATCACCATATATTTTATAATTTACTATATATATATATATATATATATATATATATATATATATATATATATATATATATATATTACAAACATCGCAGGTAAAATTCTTGTCCGTTTGCTACAAAACAGACTGATAACTTTCATCGAAGTAGACCACCTCCAAGATACGCAATGGGGCTTTTTAGCAAACAGGGGTACCACGGGTATGGTCTCCGTCCTCAAACGACTGCAAGGGAAGTGTGGTGAGCAAAACAGGGTACTCTACATAGCATTTGTGGACCTGACAAAGGCATTTGATACAGTGTATCGGAAGGGCGTTTGGCTGATGTTGGAGCGCCTCTGTTGCCCCCTCCCCCGAAGCTCCTCAACATGATAGTTCATTGCATGAGGACCAAAGCGGTCAGGTAAGAATAAATAACAATCTCTCAGAAGCCTTTCTCGTTGTCAATGACGTAAAACAGGGATGCGTTCTGGCACCGACTCTGTTCAGCATCTTGTTCAGCATGATGCTCAAGCAGGCGACCAAATATCTTAACGATGACGATTCTGTCTACATTTGCTGTCGCCTCAACGGCACTCTATTCAACGTCAAAAGGATGCAAGCCCATACAAAAACCTTCGAGTAACTGGTCCGATACCTCCTCTTTGCCAACGACGCTTCTCTTGTTGCTCACACCGAAACATCCTTGCAGCGCCTCGGATTCGAGGTCAGCTTGTAAAAGGCGGAACTTCTCCACAAACCAGCTCCCCGGGTAGAGTAATGACCTCCCCACATCACCATTGTCGAAAATAAACTGAAGACCGTTCACCAGTTTTCCTACCTGGGGTGTGACAACACATCAGATGCCTAACTCGAAGGAGAAATAGACAAAAGACTGGCCAAAGAAAACAGGGCTTTTGGCAGATTGTACAACAGAGTCTGGAAAAAACACTTTAAAAATTGCACAAAAAATCAGAGTGTACAGAGCCCTAATACTTCTCAGCCTCATTTATGGCTCTGAGTCCTGGACAATTTACCGCCACCAATTACGATTCCCCGAGCTTTTTTATCAATGCTGTCTCCGCATCATTCTCAATGAGGTCAAGTGAAGTGACTATGTCATCGAGCGAGCTGACATTACCAGCATCACGGCCATGTTGCTGAACTATCTAATGACCGTCGTGACAGCGAGGCACCAAAGAAAAGATATAACGACTCTCTGAAGAAGTATCTTGGTAACTACTACATTGACAACCTCCAGTGGTCTACTCTCGCTGCTGACTGTGTTACCTGGCGACGTACTGTCCGCCAGGCTGTCGCCTCCTTTGAGATTTCCCGCACAGATAAGCTGAGGGAGAAGCGTAGCAGGAGAAAGCTTCAGGAAGCCTCAGCAGCCTAACCTGACGTGACTTGTTACTGCTGCCGCCGTGGCCAAACCTGTTTGTCCCGCATAAGGCTCTCAGCCACAAGCGTGCCTGCAGTCGACGTGGAAAACACCCTTCATGGAATCTTCGCCAAGAAGAAGATATTCCAAACAAAATGCGAGTATGAAAAGTAGTATGCTTAGTAATAAAATTCGAAAAGTAAATTGACTAGTTATTAAAACAGGCAAATAGGACAACAGATTCTAGTAAAAATATGATAATTGTAAACTTTAAATATTACAGCATTAAGAATTAATATATAATGTTAAATTCAATTTTATAAATTCTAAATGCTGCAAATAAGTTACAAATTCATTATATTTTACTTGAATATGTTGTATTCTCATATTGAAGGTTTGATAAATAGCCCTTTTTATTTTTCTCAGTGAAATCTTAATCATATAAATGTTATGCTTCTATTTACCTATGTAATACATCATTTTCCAAGCCCTGCTTTTTTGTTTTTCAAAATCATTATTTTTCCATATGATTCATGAGCATAATGGACACTAACTATTTTTTTTTAATTAAAGAATTTAAAAAATATTTTGAGAGTATATTTTTTTTAAATATTTATTGGTAAATATTTTTCAAAGCAATAACGTTTATGTTTTATATGATTTTCCATCAATTTCCTTTTACATCTTATTAGATAATGATTTTCAAGTGAAACCATGCTGTAAAGGCAGGAAAATTGTAGGAAAGTAGAATTTTTAAACAAATATTTGGAACATCCGAGAAAGACTAGTTTAGAAAAATCCATTTTCTTGATTAAACTAGTTATTATTAATTGAAGGTCGCAAATATTTTTTTTTATTTTAATAATTATACAAACAACATTCATCAGTTAAAAATATAAATAATCAGTTTAAGAAATAAGCAGATATTCGCAAAAACTTTAACACACAGTTCAGAAATTGATATTATAAAATAATTCGTTGGAATTTCTGTTATTATTCGATTAAAACATAATTATGAATACAAATAAGAAAATAATAAAATACTCATGTTTTAATTGATTTTTTTTCTTACTGAAAATTCTATTTCAGTATCATTGTCTGCCTCCCAAAACATGCAAAGGAAGAATTACAAGCTATATTCAGTTCAAATATATATATATATATATATATATATATATATATATATATATATATATATATATTTATGTATATAATCAGAATATGAGATATTATACATAATTATATCCACAGCCCAAAGAACGCCGCATCCCAAAGGAGACACGCCAGCCAACGACTCGGAAGTCAAAGACTCGAGTTTTGCCCTCATCAGTAAGACATATCCGCACCCGGTATTTGAAACCCGATCATTCTAAATGCGAGGCAAACACTCTACCAACTGAGAAAACGCCCCGCACACAAGAAATTCTCTTAACCAACACAGATCAAGCAAACCGTGACGCAATCAAGCTGTGGAATAGACCCATTTCATCTCGACATGGGGCGTGATCATCCAACCAGTTGCCCCCCAAGCCGATTCCTCACAAGTGGGGATTTTGAACTCGAAAGGACGACACCATCCAGCAGAGCTTAGCTAACGAACAATTTTTGTTACATAATTTTCAGAATGTGTAAGATTATATATAATTAGTTCAACAGCCCACAGGACGCCGCAGGTGACAAGCGCCATGCCAGCCAACGAACCGGAAGTTAAAGACTCGAGTTTATCCCTCATTTGGGCTCATAAGTCAGACATATCCGCACCCAACATTTGAATCCCGGACATCCTCCAGTCGAGGCAAGCACTCTACAAACTGAGCAAAACAATAAATATATAGAAGTCCAAACTGGGGTCAAATTTTGAACAAAAACCTTATCTCTCAGCTAATTTCTGGTCCTAGCTTTTGAAATTTTACATAAAGTGTACTCAGGTATAGGGAAAGTTTTGTATCAGTTTTGGGTCAAAAATCTTATTACGAATATGTCATAGTTCAAAAGATTTTACCTTTCCGGTGTCTAGCAAACTATTAAGTTAATTAAGGTCTAAACATTTGAAATTATACAGAAAGAGTATTCAGAAATGCAGCAAGCTATTTAATCAGTTTTTGGCAAAATAATTGCTGCAAAGTTGAATGAGTTGATTGTTGCAGACTCTACCAACCACATCCACCAATTTTGTGTACACACGCTTCAAATTTAAGATGTAGGTTAACTGAACATTAGTCAACCTTTTTAATATATATATATATATATATATATATATATATATATATATGTTATTTATAGTGGGCATATCAATATAAATCAAATAAATGTGGTGCATTGGTAGTGATATATTTCCCTATGCAGTGGTTCTTGGAGGAATCGTCATGAAAAAGGTGTGTATATATACATATACACACCTTTTAATAATTTTCGATGGTTTCCAGTTTTTATATTTATTCGGGCAGTTAATTCCCTCTCTAATATTATAATATGCATATATTGGACAAGTGAATATAGGGGTAGAATGTTTAGACAGTCGACATGTAAATGGGTGCATTAATTGCATATATCTATTCACCTTTCGTCGTGTTCAGTTGATGTAGTTACCTGATTACATTGTTAAGTTATCTTTTAAGGTCGGTTGTGTGGTTTGTTTCTTTATGTAGTAGTATTTTCTAAAAATAAATCCTTACATGGTCATATCAGAATTCTAATGAAGGGCGTGCACGCACCGTAAACTATTTTAATAAAGCTTTTTCGGATCCTAAATTATTAAGTATATTAAGATCACTCACGCCAATATAATTGTTTGAAAATGTGTTGCTGCTCGGTTTGTTTTGTATAAGCGGCGGACGTTTGAGAAAGAGTTGAAGGGTAACCAGAGGATGGTTCTAATATTAAAATTAGTTAAATAGCGTTATGTTTGCTTCTTCCTTCATGATTAGATAATTGTCGTGATTAATTAGGGGGGTATTGGTTTATAGTAAGTATTATTAATCAGTAGTTTTTAGGGTTACTTTGTATCCAATTTCCTGAGTTAATTTATTAATCAATTGCAATATTGGAAGTGAAGGGTTCTTACATCCTTACCTTTTAACGAATATATGTAGGGAAGGCCATGCACAAGAAGCCATGCACAAGAAGCAACGTTAGTTGTACATTCTCCGATAACGTAAACAATCTAGTTAAACTAAGTTAAACTGGCGCAGTTGATAGAGACGTTCAATCTCTGCGGTTCCAGATGAGCATTGTCGGAAGATAGCGGTTTCTATCCTACCCAATGCCGGTCAGAGGGTTACTTTGCCAAAACATGGTGAGACAAAAACAACTACGGATGGCAGTGATTGCTGAGAATGCAGTTAGGAGATTCGAAGTTGCTATCCTACGCGGTAACCACCTTAAGAAGGACAGAGGAATAGTTGGCCGAAACGTTGTGAAACAACAACTAATAAAGATGAGAATAATAGTCCGCAATAAATAAATTAATATACCCATTAGTGTGTTTTGGATTTAGGGAGGTCATCACACACGCATGCAAATTCTATTCTTACTAGTTTTTTGTATCCTGATCTTTTACCCCTCATCCATAAACTTGCATTCCTAAATCGTAATACATACTCAATTCCGCCGCCATATAAGGTCTTATTTATATACAACTAGTTTTTATTTGCAAAATATTTGATGGAACCTCCCAGTATTAACTACCCGTAACAAAGGAAGACGTAATATTTTTTATCACACACTTTTCTTTCGTTTGAGCCGTATCGCCTTAAGAGATATATACTTACTAGTAACTAGCTGACTATGTTGCAACATATTATTGTTTATGCAAAAACAATCAAGGTTTATGCATATATATATATATATATATTCCAAATCTGCTCCCACAACGGGTCTTATTTGCATACAAATCTTATTTTTCCCCGATATTTTAGTGATCTCCTGATATTAAGAACCTATGACAAAGAAGATTTAATATTTTACATTACAAACTTGTCAGTAACAAATTTGTTGTCTGCGATTTCAGGGATGGGTTAGGAAGAATCTGATGTACTGAATAAAAATAATCGCAATATGATTCGATTATATAAACTATAGCTAAATGCTTATTTGATGTATTCGTTCACATTTACACGTCTGTGGACAAATTTAAATAAAAGTAGGAGGGGGTGTATGCAATGTTTTAGGTGGAAATGACTATTTTAATGACAAGAAATATTTGGAGCACATAGATCTGAATGATAATTTCGAAAATGATCACCTTGACGTAATAAATCCCCCATATCTTCCAAAAATATATGTTCCGAGTACCTGAAGGATTACCAGACTGTGCGGTAGAAATTGCTGCCTTGCAAAACAAGGAAACTCCTAAAATACCTTCTAGGGTACAGAAAGAGAATAATCCCCCTACAGAGGCACGTCAAACTCGAACAAAACCCGCAGTTCACATACGTCCCATATAAGCATTATGATTGTTCAATTTAATTCTACAGGGCTCTTTCAATACAAACCATGGAGAAGGGTCAAGCTGACATTATTGATGATCCGAAGGCCTTACAGCTTATCAGATATTCAGAATTCGAAAACTCAATGGACGAAATAGAACTCAAAGCGTCAAAATCATTTGTTCTGTTGGCGAAGAACTTTCTTTTCAACAATAAATCCACAAACTACGCAGAACTTGTCAGAAATACGCTGCCGTTATTCGGAAACCTAGGGCTGCACTTCCTATTCTCACATATGGTTCGGTTTTCTAGAAACATGGGTTCAAAGAGTGACGAGCAGGGAAATAGTTTCAATCAGAATCTGAAATAGATAGAGACAATGTATCAGGTTCGCTAAGACGCTGTCATATTTGGTTACAATGGCTGGAATCTTAAAATGTATGCAATTCAGCTATCAAGTAGTTCAGGAGAAACAAGGGTCTAATCTTTTTAATTTATTATTATTAATACTTACAATGCGGTGTACAGATTTTTAAAGGTTTCTAAGCAAAATCAATATATGGTATTTGCATGTCATTTTCTCTTAAAAACATATTTATCATAATATGTGGTGGCACATATTAAATCGTAATTCCAAAAATATATAATCGATTTTGTCAAAATATCTGATGTTTTTTTTTTCAAATCAACTAAACACGGAAACCTTAGATCGTGGAGAAACACGGATACAGAATTATAAGTGCAAATCAGTTGCATGAATTTACACAACATGGAAAATGTTGTTTCCCACTGTTATCAATCTTCATCTAAATCTAATATATATATATATATATATATATATATATATGGGGGGTGCGTCTATTTGTGTATGTGTGTGAGGAGCAGACAGATATAGAACGAGAATCTGACATACTCTCAATAAGCAGCAGCAAAAAATGTTCACAAGTTGACTATTATCCGATTTGCGTCGTTTAAAACACTATTTAGTAGAACCACTTTGCATGGATTTCAATCTACAAGTGATGTTCTGTTTATTAACTCATTCACCAGTGTTTGACATATATTCGGTAACAAAATATATTGTTAAACTGCTGAACACGATCGTTGTGAAAATTTCTGAAGGTATTCATTGTAAGTCCCTATAATGTCAACTTAATAAAAATAAGAAAATATCGTCGAATTTCCTTCCTATTTGAATGTTGTTTTCTCTCTTCTTCTCACTGTAATTTTCTAGAGCATTGTTTCTTCTTGTTTTATGTTTAATCATTATTTCATTTATACGCGTAAAAATCTTTAAAAAATGAACTTAGATGAATTCAATTATATTGAGTGCAGTTGTTTCAACATCTGCAAAATTAATTGGATTCTACCAAAACAAATCTTTTAACATTTACATATATGAATCATAGAAATTTATCAAGTTCTTTACCATCAAAAGACGGAAGTAACCACAGAATAATGTTGAGATTTCGTACGATCGTCGGTGATGAACAGTGAAAGAAGTTGAGTATATTTTAGTTAAATAGGACACCGCCTTAACAGAGGATTTTAATATTGGTGTGTTTAAATTAGTAAATTATCAATTGCTAGATCTGACACGCTGCGATCAGAATTTCTTAGTTCCAAAACTCAACTCTCTGCCTTACACTCAAAACTTAAAAAAAAAACACTGTTGCTGATCGAACTTACTTCTTCAAAATCCAACTCCAAAATGAACGCCGTCTATGAGGAACCATGCCTTTTTAATCTCCAACCAGGAGCATCGCCTACGATGGTTACATTGCAGACATAAAAAGAGATAGGCCAACCATTTTTTCTTCATTTTTGATCCACCTAGTTTGAATAAGTTGTACAAAACAAGTTTTTAACAACATTTTAAACCTTTCAGACCACACGCCCCACCTGACCTTCAATGTGCATCTTACTTTAAATACTCCCGTGCCACTACTGTCTCAGTTCAGGCTCTTTTTGATCCGGGCATTTTAACTGGTTCATCGCCACTGTACCCTGACCCACCATTTATATCATCCTCTTCATGGACCACACGGTGTAAATCTACAATGTGCCGCGGCATTCACTCTACATTCAAGTTAGTCATGTCTTCCCGATTAAGTCGTACATCGCGCGGTCGCGGGTTTACCCAGACCTCTTCTCCTATTTGGATTTGGAGGCTCCTTGCTCATCATATTCTTGGGACGTATCCCTTAGGTTTTCCATTCGTAATATTAAATTGATTTATGCGGCACAGTGTTCTCTTTCTGTCCGAGATTGGGAGCCATGTCGTACCAGAATATAACCTCTTCAGGTGATATTCTTCCTCTCTCAGCTATTGTTTTTACCGTTTTATGATGTTGTGCTACTATTCCATTTCTTCCGCCCTGCATTATTTTAGCTTCCTCTGGAGAACTTCTGAGCGGAAAACAGTGGCATTGCTTATTATCACCTCCTCAACTGAACCTCGTTCAAGCTTCACCTTTTCAAATTCCTCTGCAATGGAATATGCCGACGTACACGTAACTCCGTATTGCCAGTTTTCCATGGCCACAACATGGCGTTATGTCTATCGCTAAACTTGTCCAATTCTTCATAGTCCCAATCTCTCCAGAATCATGTACATTCGGGATAGGATCACTTTATTGGCATCGAAGAAATTCTTAACAACATTTTGAACTTCTTCCCGTTTCTATTTCACCAATTCCTAAACTGCTTATTGTGACCTTGTCTTTCGTAATTAACTACTATTTTTATTTGTGTTAATGCATCTGCTTTGTTTCTCTCTAAAGGCAAACCACTGTCTTAATCCACTGTTAAAATTCAGATATTAACTCTCCAAGCATCCCTAATTTCCGTTTTACAATCATTTCCCCAGCTTTGTTCGTATTCTCACACTCTTTTCCACTGTACCGTTTACCCAACTTAGTATCGTGGTTGAATCAGTTCTTATTCCGAATTCTGTCAGACCCCATTTTATAGCTAAATTTCCTTTCAAAACGGCGTCTAATTCAGCCACGTAAATATAATTGTAATCGTTTGCTTTCCTCAACCATGTCTCATATTCCGGCACTAAGCCGTCAAACTCTATTACCACACCGGTTACAATATTTCTTACTAGTAAAGTAATTAGTAAGTTACTTGAGCAAAAACTTTTACAACTGTAAAATTCTAGAAAATAAACATTTTCCTTTAATTGACATTCAGGGATTGGCACAAATGCAAAAACGTGAAAACTGTTGGCAATATTTGTATCTCCAGGAGTATTTGTTGTGACATTTTTGAAGAAGACATAGATGGAAGCTCAGTTTACTATGCGGAGAAAATAGCATCGCATAATTTAATATTTGAAAACGGGATTTTAATCATGTCAAATCGGAAAGCGGCGTTTTGGTACTCACCCTTGATTTCGCAATAGTACTTATAGAGCGTGATTTGCTCTTATATATAGATAATATGAACGAGGTATTATCTAAACGGTAAAATACTCCAAAGATTATTCCAGGCACATCGGCAACAATTCTATGTAACTCTTCCACTTCATGCCAGGAGTTAATTTCAGTGCAGGATTTTTGTTTAAAAGATATGGAATATTTTTCACTAAACCGAAACAAACATTAATGAATGGAAACCTCTTTCTCTAAATCCATGTTTTGAGGAGCATTATTGAAAATATACTCAACAAGGAAAGACGTGTTTAGTTATATTAACCTGACCTTCTATCAAATCTGGTATTAATTTGACAACAACAATGAGAAACGTAACACTAGATTCGAAAACTGATTGAAAAGTCGTCGCTTCAGAAGAGGAAGCACGGTGACTCTGCAAAATACGCCTGGGTTGCGCCGTCGGCATTCTCTACAAAATAGTATTTCAATCTATTAGAAATAAACTAACATATTTTTTTACAAAGTAATCACTTCCTATAAAGGCCCAGAGGCCACTTGGGGATAAGGGTTAAACTTGTAAAGTGGCAAAAGAACATTGTCATAGTAATCGATGGAACTGTTCATTTCGTAAATTGGATTACTTAAGGCAAACAGCTCATTTACCACTTGTCTTCGTTGGACTTGGAGACGGCTTTATTGTAGTCAGCTGGATAGCAGTTAAACGGAAGCGAGTTCCAATTGGGTGCAGTTCATAGAAAGAAGCTTGGTTCGTGGAATGTACGATTACATTTAAGCACAGATAAAGAGTAGGGGGTCATTTATCCTGTTTACAGTCAAACTAGTTTTTCCCGTGAATGATTGGCGACTGGGGGGCATAGTTTTGAGCTCAGACAGCACTTGGAATGAAAATAACGATAAAACATAGACAGGCTCGCAACGTCTACTCAAGAAGAGAAGTCAAATATGTATGTATGAACCTTTTATAATTGCACAGGAGCAACATTACACCAACATAAACAGGAACGGTCATTACGTCAGTGGTATTATTACTGTTGATTTGTGAACCAAACGAATTTACTAGTAATATTTTACATTCTAAAGGAGACTCAGGCATTTTAAAACTCGTTTGTAAATCACAATGAAACACATTCTGGCCGAATGGTCTACTCGTATAGACAAACACACTATTCTTTACAAATATGTTTGTATTTTAAGCACGTGCAGTATAGCATTGTATAATGTTGTCATTATATATCATCGAAGCTGAACGTGCAGGAAAAATATTACTCAATTATAATAACGTTATTGGCATTTCCCAATTCACGATGCAATCGCTGACACATTTATTTTCATTTCCCTAGTGGATGTTCGGTGTCGATATAAAGTTTTGTATTTTAGTTAAGTTGTCTTTTGTAAGATCAGCTGTTTTATTAGATCGGACTATAAAAAATACATTTTTGATTAGTCTCGCCCCGGAGAGATCTCGGGATGAATCCTATCTTCCTGGCACGGCGCTATAAAATACTGGACGCGTGTAGTACAATTCGTTTCTGTATTTGATAGAAATAATGAGAAACAATACATGTATATACTCATTTAAGAACTTGCTATATTTAAACATTTTTCGTCAGAGATTTTGGCATATGAAATATTTAAATATCTCAAAGCGAAAAGATACGTCTATTTAAAACAGAAGGCCACATTAATGCCTTTCAAAAGCTGAATAAAACTTAGATTCTCGTATTTTATGATACCTATTTATATCATAGTTTACTTAACAATTTATACTTTTTAAAAATTGCTTTCAGTTTTATTATGTTATTTCCCGTAACCACGAGAATATCTCATATGTCTTATTGCAAAAACAAGCCAAAAACAGGAATATAGTGTAGGAGATTATCTCTTAACTTTCGCGAAAACTCTATTTTAGCATCATCGTAAAATGGAGATTTTGCTTCTATATTGCACTTTATGTTTATCTTGTCTAGGGTGATATCTTTGTCTAAATTACGAGTGCATTTAAAGCGCAGTTCCTGTTTGCTAGGAATGACGGTAGCTTTTTTGGCTATTTCAAAACCACGTGGAAAATCAATAAACTATCTTTATAAAAGTAGCATTATTGAAATTGAAGAAATCAAACATATTAAACTATGAATTTAAATGGATGTAAATTACCTATTTGGTTTTAATATTTATTTACCAAATTTATGCAAACTACTTTTTTGTAGAAGTGTCACCGAATAGTACATATCTATTCGGCAATAATAAATGTAGGAGGTCACGATAAACGCCAGTAGAGAGACTCGAAACCCGGCAACATAATATTGTCTGTCTTCATTAGCAAGGACTCGAACAACTAGACTACCGTCAACCACGATACACACACACACACACACACACACACACACATATATATATATATATATATATATATATATATATATAGTGATTGCAACATCTTGTTAGACGAGTTCCACATCCTTTATCACTGAAATTCCCTGTGCCCGAAAATTACGCTTCAGTCCTTCCAGAGACTTGCACACTATCAAGCAGATATGCCACTAAAGAGGGACATTTCTTTGGATGAAACTTCTAGCAACGGAATCCGCATGATTGTGCGCTTTCATGTGACCTGCCTTGGATAAAAGAGGTCGGTCACACAGCTCACGGATCCAAAGATCTCCATGATTGGGCTGCAGGATTTAGCTTAGCTCGGTCTTTTTTGGTGGGTCATGCATGTCGCTGCTGACAAGATCTAAACATTTTTGGAGGTTTCTCTCAATTGTCCTTACACTTAGCTTTTTGTTAGAACCTTGGGTCACAAGGCAGTGGTGGTCAAGTTATACGGCGCCAGACATACTCGTTTATCGGAGCCCCAACAATGAATAAATAAAAACGAAACCAACACATACGATATATTAAAAAGGCAGTCGTGGGTTACGCTGCTTGTTCAAAGTTCACATGTAAGGAACGTTTAAAACGCGCGAATTCATCAGTGATCAGGACGATCGTGATGATGGACCAATTTAATGAATTCAAACACGAATGACAAAAAAAAAACAAAAAAAAAACAAATACAACACATACGAGACGTATTACAGACAGTCATAAGTTCCGGTGTTTATGCCAGTTTAAAATTAAATGGGTGTTTAAGAGAGTAGTATTTTCAATGATCGCGACGATGGTGATTATGGGTACAGATAAATGTAATGTAACGCATACGATACGTAAAGAAACAGTTATGAGCTGCATTGTATGACAAAGTATCAAATTGAAAGAAGTGTTTAAATTGGTAGAATTCTTAATGATCATACCAATAGGTCTGTTGGGCAAATAAAATAAATTTCTTTAATTTTTTTTATCAATTCATGTTACAAAAAATTTAAATAATTAAATACATGAATAAAACCAATAGATGCCCGACATGCAATGAGAAAACCTTGATCGGGATCTCTTAAAATGTTAATATAGGAAAATCGTTATAAGGACGTCATGTCTCTTGGACGTTTATGACGATGGAGATTGTACACACATGAATATATCAAATCATAAAACAATACATATCCGACCGAAACAATGTGTGTAATAGAAAGACCAAGGTCGCGATCTTCTGTTAAAAATTTAATATAGGAAAACCATTTTAAGGCCGACAGGTCTTTTGGATATTAATGTCGGTTATGAAGATGAACACATCTATAATATAAAGTTGAATGTCTGTGTGTGTGTCTGGTCACGAAAAGGCTCACATATGGTTGACTATTATAGAAAACTGATCACATATAATGATAGAAGATATATCGAGACACAGGAATGGGGATGTTTAACCTGTCATAATGATGATTCATTACAATTATGGGGTCTGCGTTCGCGCCTGGTCCAAAAAGTATGGAAATAAAAAATAAAATTAAAAAAAAAAGTTTACAAGTGTTTTTGATATAGATGTGCATAATAATACTTTGATAAATATGTTTTTACTTAAACAGGGATGGTATAACAAAAGTGTGTTGTCTGCTTTCGCGCCTGGCGTCCATAGAATGGAAATAGGCACCCACTTTAATAAAGACTTTTCATATCTATCTGCGTAAGTATACTTTGATCATTATGTTTCAGCTTGAGGAAATGTGGTATAATAAAATTATGGGATGATCGTTCGCGCCTGACCTCCATAGAATGGAAATATGTCATAAAGTTTAACAAGGATTTTTAATATAGGTCCACAAAATATTGTGATAAATGTTTCAGTGTGAACAGGTATGGGATATAAAATTATGGGTGTTATCCATTTTATTTTAACTTTCATCATATTTTGCGTTGGTTCTGATACCCCCAAATTCTAAGCTATTTACAACCCTTCCTTTTCATAACTTATCAAACTTTCATAAATCAGAGTCCATTTTCTGTAGACTGTTTTGAACCCAGTCAACGACGGGTACTTTTGGCTAGTAAATAAATAAATTCATAAAAATAATACACACCCTCCAAAAACCATGTACGTGTAATTGACATGTATACATATATTTGATAGTGCAACTATCCGCCCTGCAAAAACATGCATACATGAAAACAATGGCAATGTCTCCCTGCATGTGTGTGTCTACCTATTTTTGTTAGTGCGCTTGAGTTGGATTTTGTATATACGTTTTGTGAATGTGGTTTTCATAACTTAAACCTAATCCTCACCGAATCACTGTTCTTCTATATGCAATTTCTATGATCTAATTTGTCTGGTGATTTTCTTTTTTAATAAGGATTTCTAAGTTATAAGTTTGCATCGGTTTGCAATATTATTAATTTGAACACGATTTTCCTAGGTTGCTAAATTAATTTAAATCTTTGGTTTGAAAAGGCTAGCTTGTTTGGACTGTAAAATAGAGAGGGAGAGTGTCTCTACAAGCAATGCAAAAAAGGAGAGATGAGCTATTTGATTCCCTTAATATTTTACGTTCGTTCGAATTCCATAACTATTCACTGGAAATATTGTAAAAAGTTGATATTTTACACAATAATAATCGTCATTTCTGTCTGTCTCTCTGTCTCTCTCTCTCTCTCTCTCTCTCTCTCTCTCTCTGTCTATATATATATATATATATATATATATATATATATATATATATATCTTTCTGTCTCCCTCTATCCCGTTATCAATCTATTCATTGAATCATTGTCTATCCATTCTCTGTTATCGCCAGAATGCTAGTTAAGCAAGGATCGATTAAATGTTAATGTTTTCTCACTCTGTAAGAAAAGAGCATATCACATCTAATGAGGCATGTTTAATGAAAATAAATTGTTAATAGCATTTAATGCAAACTTCTTTCTTTACCTCACTATTTCTGCATGGTTTCTTTCTTTGGCTGCTTAAATTTTTTAATGTATATGCATGTTGAAATTTATAGAAATGAGAAAATTTGAACAAATATTACATATTAAATCGTAAAATTCTAACATAACCCTTAGTAAAGTCTTAAACTATTTTTTTTAATTACATTTTCATCCCAAATAAGGCACATTGCCACTTTGATGTAGGGGGCTACTACAGCGACCTCATCTACAGGGGTACTATGTATGGAGATTGGCAGCAAGATTTCTGTTCACGCTACACTTGAACTCCTGCATTTATTACAGTTGGGGAAGCAGGGACCTGGAAGGGTGTTCCAAAACCTAGCAGTTCTTGGGGAAGAAACTAGTTGAGTAAAAGCCTCTCTTACATCTAGGGATATCTACTGTGTGGGGTTGAGATTTACCTGCTTGACGGATTTGTCGGGGGTATTCACGTCGAGGGGCTACAAGTGCTTGCAGTTCCTCGGGGCATTCAACATTTAAATACATGTAAAACACGCAGTGGGGTGCAACATTTTGTTGGTGGGGCAGAGGCTGAAGCTTAGATTACAGTTCAGAACCTATCAGATTTGCGAGGATCGGTTGAACTTTGCCTAGGAGCGAGAGACCAGTAGCAGATGCACTAGCCCAAATATGTCAACAATACTCCATACATGGGTGAATTTTCCCTTTATAGAGGTACAGTATACTTTCGCGCGTTAGTAGCTTTCTAGCATGTTAGAGAGAGAGAGAGAGAGAGAAAGAAAGAGAGGGAGAGAGAGTTAAAATAGAAAGAATTAGAATAATATTAAGACGACAGAATTCAAAAATACATCACATATTTATTTATTTATTTTATATATGTTTATCACAATTTCATATGTTCTTCCTAATCTATTAGATGTAGAGGTTTCACCATTTAACTCATAGCCCTTAACTTAAATAAAATCTATCATTTATCACTACGCATTTCATGTAATTGATTTGCTTCTTTATAGTAAAGCCTCCTGATAATTTCATATTAAAGTCAGTTGGCCCCTTTTTAAATTTTAACCGAGTAAGCTCTGTGGCTTACTTGTAGTGTCATTAAATACTTTGCAAGCAAAATCCAATTCCGCATTTTGCTAATACTTACACGCTGCCAGAAAGAAAAGTATTTCTTTCGAAACTCCACGGATTGAGGGCAATCCACTTAATTTGTGTTTCCTTTTGGAAAATTAGATATGTTTTTAAGTCTTCTTAAAGTGTTTTTAACATGCCTAAATTTATTATTTTTCTCATATATATATATATATATATGTATATATATGTATATATATGAATATATATATATATATATATATATATATAGTAAAATTTAAATGGGAATTTGAGAACTTTGAAGTGTCGAATATAATGATAAAATCATTTTATTTACTGATTTTTTTGTAAGTCCGATATTTCGCTAATACATAGCCTCGTCATGGTGGAAAGTCTGGTTCGTGAATTTTTTTTCTTTTTCTTCATTTCGGTGTTATGGTGAAGAGAAGAGAATTTACGTGTTTTTTCCGGTGATTTCAAGTGGATAATGCTCCAGTTTCGAGCAGGTTTTAAAGAAAAAGATGGCCAAACACTTTTTGAAGACACTTATTTTTAAAGTAAAATTTAACTGGGGATTTGAGAACTTTGAAGTGTCGAATATAATTATATTAGCGAAATATCGGACTTATAAAAATGATTTTATCATTATATTCGACATGTTTTTTATGTGTTCTCATACATACACATATACATATATATGTATATATATATATATATTAATATATATATACATCTGTATACATATACACACATATATATACATATATATATATATATATATATATATATATATATATATATATATATATATATATATATATGTGTGGGGGGTCTGTGTGTGTCGGGTTGATAAGATATGCTGTTGCGGTTTTTAACTTTAAAAATTTAGATATCCCTCTTTCGGGCTAAACAGAAATATATTGGTGGGAAATACAGCACCTCGATTAACATCTTTTGCCAATGCCAAACAAGTTTATTTATGAATTCTGGTGGCAATGAAATCGCTGGAGGGGTTTTATTATCGTATTGGTATTTAAACGTTTCTCACAAATAACGTTGTCGAGATTCTTTAAAATGTGGTAGGAACTAGGTGAAATTTGTGGAGAGTATGGCGGATGAGGCAGCGTTTCTTAGCCCAATTCGTTAAACATTTGCAGGGTCAAATTACACCATGAAGTTGGCTATTTACATGGGGAGAATATATCCGTTTTTCTTAAAAATGCTGAGTGTTGGTTTCGAAGTTTCCCAGGTATCTCATCTATTTTTTCTTAGTACTTTTCTGCCGTAATACTTTTACCTGCATTCAAACAACACTGTAATTGATGAGACCAGTCGCAGAAAACCAAACAGTCAGCATTACTTCTTTTGGTCAAGATCAAAGTGTAGTATCTATCTTCAGATGCTGTACTTCAATTTATTGTTCTCTTTCGGTTGAGGATCAGTCCTTCACAACTGAGACATTTTATTTTTATTTTTGTACCTTTTCTCCACGGTAAAAAACGACCCTGGTGTCTAACTCTGTCCTGTGGGAAGGCATAGTAAATAGGTACAACTTTTGTTTCAGGAATTATCGTAAAGTTTCATCGGCGTAAAGCCATTGAGATGAACGTTGTCGATTGTCGGAAAAAAGTCAACATTTTATCTCCGGTTTAGAAACGGGGACGTTCTTATTGCGTTAAAGAAAAGAAAATGACACTTCATAATTTCGTTCCTTTTGGCTGTCGTTCAATTAGTGAGGCACCCATTAATCGAGGTTTTTTGGTCTACCAATCACTCTCAATGTCTAAAAATATAGTCATATATTTTCTGTCTAATCCACAAACAACGTTCTCGAAAAATTCTTTGTGGATTGGCTACTACTAATGTTCTTAATTTATCGTTGTCGACAATCGATCACCGACGAATACGCAGATTATCTGACAATTCTTTTCGCACCACTAAAATTTTTAAGCCAGTATTGTGTTCAGCGGTCAGTAATGGTTCATGGGTAAAGTGTTTAGTTGAAATCGGAAACTATTTCTACACTTTTTCGGTCTAGATTGATTTGGAAAAAGAAAGTGGTCCTATTTTTCTTTTCTTATCATGTTTTCCAACATTCTTAAATAACGGCATAACGCAGTCCTTTTTGAAAATACATCATTTTAAATCCCAATAAAAATTTAGAAACTACATTTTCTCAACCTAATATATATATATATATATATATATATATATATATATATATATATATATATATATATATATATATATATATATATTAATATATATATATATGCGATTTATTTTTTAATTACCGTATCTTTCTGTTAAGTTACATTATTGTTTCAGCTACCCGGCCGTTTTTGGCCGTCTGTAGCTTCCTCAGACTTTTACAGTTTACCTTTTTTCTGTAAAAGTCTGAGGAAGATATAGACGGCCAAAAAAAAACGGCCGGGTAGCTGAAACAATAATGTAACTTAACAGAAAGATACGGTAATAAAAAATAAATCGCATATTTGCTCTACAACAATATTGAGCACTTTCTTCAGTTTTTATTAATTACTATTTCTACTAAATATATATATATATATATATATACATGTGCATATCTTGACACAAAAATATACATAAATATATATATATGCATATATATATATATATATATATATATATATATATATATATATATATATATATATATAGCATATCAATACCTGTTTGTATTTATACATATATAGAATATAAGTATTATATTTGTACACGTGAAATATTATTTGCAGGTATAATATAAAACGCATTATTAGAATTATCATACACGTAACCAAAGATAAAATGCACCCAACTTCTTTTAATGGTGATATCGTTTTTTAGGCGAAAAATTACATTCGTATATATTGCGTTGCGTGAATCCCTTTACCTTTTATGATCAAAATAATTCGCATTTGTCTTGTTCGAACTTTATGCTCTTAATAAGAATCTGAATTCACCTTCTGCACAAATTGATGCACTTAAAACTTTCCTTATACTGCAGTTTCCCTTTAATATATTACACTTACAGAATATTGATTATTAGATAAAAATGTGCGGCAAACAATTTTTTTGCAAAACGGAAAATGTAATTTTGATTTTTTTAGCTGGTATAAAAGATATTTGATACTGATCAATGTGTTTTTAGATATGAAGTAATATCATTGATAGAAGGTGTTGTAGGAGATTGAATAAGCAGTTTTGAGGAACATGCCTGCAGCAAAAATTAGCATTGGTCGAAATTTAACTCAGTCAGTTGAATTTCGCTTGCGTCTTTCTTCCTCGAATTAAACAGATTAAGAACACAACGTCCACACTTAATCAGCCCTCGCGTGACTAGCGTACGCGTTAAGATTTCATGCAAATAGTGCGTATAAAATAAATGATCTGCTTTCGTGTTATTGAGTTGGTAAAATAGTACGTCAGGAAAGAAACGTTTTGTGTATTTGTAGGCAATTCCCCTTGAAAATTCACACTCTTCCAACAATGGGAATTGTTTTCATATGGAAAATTGTAAGCGTTCATTAATTTCTGTGTGCCCACTATGTTTCAAATAATTTCGTAATTTATCCAACTGTATTTCTCACTGACGGTATAGCCTCTTTAATATCCAAATTACATTATAATGTATGATTAGAATCTATATCAAGATAACTATAAAACATGAACGAATAAACGTTAAACTAATGATTAATTCCTGCGTATTTATGTCCACAGTAAAACGTTTGTGAAAATGCTGGCGACCTTAAATATGTAAATTTCTAGGTTTATCACTAAGTGACCCATTAAGGACATAAATGAGAACGTACTTTATGCACGAATAAAAAAAACAAACATGTCGTCTTGTTAATCATTCCATGCGACCGTAAGCATTCATACTGAAATATAATTTGAAACATAATTTATTGTAAATCAACATAAAACAATTATACAGTGTTCGTGAATGAACTAGTTATTTACATTAATGTTGATTGTTGCTAAAGTGCCCACTATAGAAATTATCTGCTGCCAGAGTAAGTACACATTCTGGATATGTAATCATTGATGTTTGGAGTGATTGATAATAACTCACTGAGCATTCGTGTTTTATTTTGCATTTTAATTTCAAATTGTTTCCGCTATTCTAACGTCAAGTACATTTTACAGAAATAATCCGATTTTTTCGAATGATCATTAATTCAACAGATTGTTATAATATAAGAGAGAATAAGTAAGAGAAACTGTGCAAACTACCAGGGACATTGTAACAAATCTGTTAAAATGATATTCTGTATTCAGTGGAAAAGCGACACAAAGGAATGGTAACAGTTATTGCTTAATAGATAAAGAGTATTTCTGTTAACAATTGCAAGTATTATTTTTAAATATCCGAAAATGCCATGAAAAAAACTGTAACTCACATCCTATCGTTCAATCCCTTCAGCTTAATATTTTAGATAGCATGATTAGGGCAAATATACTGAGGACTTTGGTAAGATTGCTGCAAAAAATAGGACTCACAACACCATTAAAAGTTATAAGACTTACATCTGACCTCAACATAAATGAATGCGAAGTCATATTTAAGCAATGCTAATATAATCTTTCTACATCTGTTTTACTCTATTGATCAATAGTATATCGTTTTTAGACAATATTCAATTTTTTAAAAATCTTATAAACAAAAGCATCCTGAACGGTTATCCGACTTTCAACAACTCTCTTATCGCAGACAGTTTTCATTACTGTTGTGGTGGCAACCACTTATTAACATATGCGAATAACATAACACTATAAATGGCAAGCCTAGGTTGGCCTTGGTGTGTCTTACTCAAATGCCACCAGAAGTGACACCGAAGAGCGTACATGTCCTCCCACCAAGACTCTCTGACTCGACACCGTCATTTGTACATACTGTAAATATACCTTTTCTTTAATACACTTATTATTGCGTTATCTTGTTGTTTGCGTCTTCATTGTATTTCCTTACTAATTATTGTTCAACCTTGCAACCACAACAGTTGGCGACGAGATATGAAGCGTCAAATATAACAGTTTGACGAAGAACTATTTAAAAAAAAAAGTACAACGCAAAGGTTGACCATTTTTTTAAGGAATGCAAAGTGTTGACGAGCAAACGGACTTTACGCTAAAGAGAAGTTTCAACTCAAGTGAAAAACAAAAAACACTCTAACGTGGCAAAAGCGACAATTAACACCGTTTTCTGGGAATCCGACTTGCAAACGAATGTAAAAGTGAATTTTGTTTGTCGCTACACGACAAATCTTACTAAAGGACTTACTTGCAAACGAAAACCGAACTTGTTCTGTCGAAAAAACGACAGGTCGGACCCGTATTACGAAAAGCAAGGAAGTAACCTACGAAAAAAGTTCACCAGTGGATTCTAATTACTGTTCTCCGTAAACAAAACAGCAACTAAAGGACTTTTTAATTAATGTTTTGGTTGACGTCGGTACTAAAAGGAAATACCACAGCTAAAACTAAAATTCAAGGAAAGGAGTTTTTTTCTTGAAGTTGTCACTGAATAACGGATAATACAGTAAAATGTCACGGAAAAAAGGTAATCTCAAATTAAGAGGTATTTTAATTACTAAAATACTTGAGGAAAAAAACTCAAAGAACTAAATGTACTGCATACATTTATTCAATTGTGACTCAATTAAAAAAAAAACTTTTATTTTGTGGAAAGAGTTACTTATTAGTAAGTGCCGAAAAACGGAAAGTCAATTCCATTTCGTGATTCCAGATAAATCTGTTTTATTTTTTTTTTGCAGCGTGACTCGCAAAAAGAATATATTATTGCAAGCAGCGATATTATTATTGAAAACAGGAGCTTACAGCAATTTGTGTTTTTTTTGTTGTAACCCAAACCGGTGTATATGGTACATGGTACAATATTTTTTTTAACTGCACACTAAAAAAAAACAAACAAAAGCATGGAAGACTTATCAGAAATGTTCATGCAATTTTTACAAGCACAGGCGAACACGGGATGAACGCAGACAAGTTACACAAAACGAGCTTTTGCAAACACAAGCTACACAAAACGAGCTTTTGCAAACACAAATACAGGCACAGGCTGACCGCGAAAAAAAGCGAGAGGCAGATTATTTAAATGACAGCAGGAACAAGAAGAAAAGCAGAAAATGGCGCAATTAAAGCAGAAAAAACTGCAATTGGAACAGGAAGAAAGGCATAAGAAACTACAATTGGAATATGAAGAAAGACAAGAGGAAGATTTTGCTAAAACACTGGAACTACTAAAGAGTAATCGAGAAAATGTCGATAGTGTTAATTTCTCCCATACAACTATTTTTAATAGCATGGACACATTACATTATGTGCCTGAGGAAGAGAAGAATTTTGAAGCATACTACACAAGATACGAGAATGATTTTCAACTGGACTGTAAAAATTGGCCAAATAGTCAGAAAGTCAGCCTCTTACTCAGAAAATTGGGTACGTCAGAACACAGCAAATTCGTAGATTACATATTACCTAAAAAAAACTGCGGAATTAGAGTTCATGAACGCTGTAAAATTACTAAAAGAATTATTTAATCCAAATATATCTCTTTTTCATAAAAGATGGCTGTGCATGAATCTAAGAAAGATGGACAACCAAGATTATTTGACATACGCATCAGTTGTCAATAAAAACTGCGATAATTTTAAGCTTGCAGAATTAACGGTAGAAGATTTTAAATGTCTAATCTTCGCTCAAGGGTTAGTTTCCACGAAAAATGCAGAAATACGCAGACGAGTGTTGTCTAAGCTGGACTCTGAGCAAGATTTAACCCTCCAGAAACTAGCAGAGGACTGTGAAAGGGCCATTATACTAAAAAAGGATTAAAAAATATAGAAGAATCCGGAGTGGCATATGTAAGAAAAGTTAGAAAACCATACGCACCAACCAAGAACATTACAAAGAAAAGCAATGGAACGGGATATTCCAAAGATAATAACCATAAATATAGTACACAATATAACAAGCCTCTTCCTAGATATAACTGGAAGAGATGTGCAGAAAAGCATTGGGAATCAGATTGTCCTTATAAGAAGAAAAATGCTACATTTGTAAGAAGGTGGGACACAAAAGCGATTGCTGCAGATATAAAGATTACACCAGAAAGAGAGTACAGCAAACAAAATCAAATACAAAATTAGACAAAGATCGGCGAAAATACGTAAAAGTGGAAATATTTAAAACATCAATAAAGTTACAACTCGACCCCGGCTCTGATGTTTCTATAATAAACCTGAATACGTGGAAAAAGTTGGGAAAACCGGCCATGATGAAAACTAGTAAAGCAGCCCGGACGGTAACTGGTGGTGGTATAAAATTTGAAGGAGAAGTTGTCCTCCCGATAAAATTGAAAGGGATTTCGAAGAAATTAAAAATATTCGTACTAAAAAATATTGAAAATCTGTTTGGAATAGATTTAATTGAGAAATTCGGACTATGGGATAAGCCAATCAATACATTCTGTAAAAAATTAGAATGTTCGTCTCCAACAACAGTAAATATAAAAGACGATTTAAAAGAATTATTTCCTGAGGCATTCACGACTAACTTAGGTCGCTGAAATAAATTCAAGGCCTCGTTTGAACTTAAAGAAAACGCCAGCCCAATTTTTAGAAAAAAGCGAAATGTTCCGTTCGCTGGGTTGGAAAAGATTGATAAAGAATTAAATAGATTGGAACAGACGGGAATTCTATCAAAAATAGAACACAGCGAGTGGGCAGCCCCCACCGTATACGTAAAGAAAAAGAATGACGCAGTTAGAGTGTGCGCAGACTTTTCGACCGGGGTCAACTCCCTATTAAAAGATCAGGTAGGAAAAGAAAAGTGAATGAACCATTAATGGTAAACCCAAAAAGAAAAAGATATTGAAATCTGTGTGACTTCAAATCTTGGGAGGGGGGTGTTGTGGTGGCAACCACTTTTTTTGCATATGCGAATAACATAACACTATAAATGGTAAGCCTAGGTTGGCCTTGGTGTGTCTTACTCAAATGCCACCAGAAGTGACGCCAAAGAGCGTAATGTCCTCCCACCAAGACTCTCTGACTCGACACCGTCATTTGTACATATTGTAAATATACCTTTTCTTTAATACACTTATTATTGCGTTATCTTGTTGTTTGCGTCTTCATTGTATTTCCTTACTAATTATTGTTCAACCTTGTAACCACAACAATTATTCTAAATGTGGAAATATGTCTTGAAATTAAATAAAAATACATGGACATGAAAATAAAATAGTTGCACATGAAGAAAATTGCAGCTCAAACCTTCTGGTCCTTACTGGTTTCTAATTGAAATGCTACTATGTTCTTAATAATAAAGTATAAGCGAGGAAAATTAACAAACATTAAAAGATGTTAGCGTAAAACCGAAACAGAGTAATAATTTGAAATTATAGGAAATAAACAACTGAAATTGATTAGCATAATATTTACTTTCAATATATCATTATAGACTTTGTTTTTAAATGTGCGAAAATTCGAATATTTTTTGCGATATTTCTAAAATACAGAAAATATCAATCCAAAAGCATTACTTTCAACAAGGACATCTTAATAGAGATTATTGAGGTCGGCGGATTTGCCCTGGAAATGTGGACCTTATAAAACCTCGTAAAAGTCACAGGAAACAAATCAAAAGTAGAAAGGTTATTTCGAATATGCGCTCGACTTCTTGATCCCAAAGTGACGCTGTGAAAGACATTATGTGTAATTCTTTGGGAGACGCAGCTGAAGCGGACAGCGCAGGTTCGCGTTTTAGACACAAGTGGTTCTTAGTTCAGCTGAGGAACGGCATCGCGTGTGACGTCGATTTATGTAGTTTTGATCTGAAAACAAACGCCGTGTTTTGAGCGGAAAACTGAATGGCACAATGGCTAATGGATGACCTATCCGACAAACACAAAACACACTCACATGCACGAATATAAATATATGTCGGTGTATAGGTGCGTGTATTTGCGCCTCTGATTTTAAGCGTATATGCATATACAGATTTATATATGTGTGCGTTTATTGCTATTGGATTTGTATCTATTAATGAGTGTATATATCCGCTTGAATGAGTGGGTTTCTGTATATACATTAAAAAAGAATACGCATATGGCTTTGTATACGTTGTTCACAGCCACGTGCATACACATACAACTTTCTTACTATTTCTCCTCTTTGCATGTAATATTAGAATATGATTCTCCGTTGAACACAAGCTATTTTAAGTTCAATGAAAAAAATGTTTTCCGTCGCATTTTAATACTCCAATTCTGTAAATAAAAGAAAATTACCGGTATTAGTGCATTTTGTGAGCCGGATGTCTGTAAACGCCCGGTCTTCTTATTTGATATCTTATGTGAATCGCCGGATTAGGCCACGCCTCGCCGCGCA
>NC_136487.1:169165351-169215351 GCF_053919585.1 Euprymna scolopes | reverse complement strand
CGTTATTAATATTATTATAATAATTTATTTATTTATTTTTTTTTACACAGTGATCACCACTTATCAAGGCCCGGAAGCCACTCAGGGATAAGGGTTATTGCAAGTACATTACGTAAGTGAGGAGATTTGCTGAAATGTTTACTTAAGGGGGCGGTTCATTAGGAATTTGTTAACATTGGACTTGAAGACATCCAAGTTGTAGTCCGGAGGGAAGCAGTCAGACGGAACAGATATCTACAGGCGTGCAGTTCTAAGAAAGAAGCTTTGTTCATGGAATCCACGTTTTGATTTAGGCACAGATATAGAGTGGGGGAAATTTTCACAGTGGATTCAGCTAGACGGGTGTTTTTCGTGAAAGATTGGCGAGGGGGGACCAGAGATTGGAGTTCAGACGAGCATCTGCTATGGAAATAACGATAAAACAAGGACAGGCTCGCAACGTCTCTTCTGTGGGAGAGAGGTTGCAGGGTAGAGAAAAGGGCATCCCCCACTAAGCCACGAAGTCTATTTTGTACTCTGTCAAGGCAGGATAGGCTGGTTTTAGCAGCTCCTGCCCAGATATGGCAACAGTATTCCATCTTTGGACGTACTTGGCTTTTATATAGATAGATAATTGCATCCGTAGTGAGATATCTCCTGGAGCGGTAGAAGGATCCCACCATCTTTCCAGCGACCTTGGCAACAGACTTGATGTACGTGTTCCATTTCAGATCAGGAGTAAAGGTCAAACCCAGAAGCTTGTCAAAACACGGGGCCTCACCCAGACGAGAGCCATCCATCACAATTGATGCCAGATGGGGATCAGAGCGTTGATGATGTAAGGATAGCAGTTTGGTTTTGGATGCATTAAAGGTAACCAGCCACATCTTCCCCCACTGAACCACGCGCTCGAGATCAGAGGAGAGAGAATGAGAGAGAACGTTGTCATTTACAGCCTTTGATGTGTTGCCGTAGATGGTCGTGTCATCAGCATAGATGTCAACGAATGATTTAAGTATGTGTTTAGGGAGGTCATTGATGTAGATCAGGAAGAGAGTTGGGCCCAGGATTGACCCCTGAGGGACTCCAGCATTTATATTGCAGGCCTCCGATTTTTGTCCATCTACCACTACTCTTATGAGCCTATCGGAGAGAAATGATTTAATGATTGAGAAAACATTTCCACTTATATCGTAACTGGAAATCTTGTGAAGTAGACCCTTATGCAATACCTTGTCGAAGGCCTTTGATATGTCGAGAGCAATTGCCCTAGAAAAGAAGCCTTTGTCAAGAGATTCACTAATCCTGTGGGATATAACCGTTAGCGCATCTGCGGTAGATCTTGCAGAGCGGAAACCATATTGTGTGTCACTAAGAAGGTATTCCTGCTGAGGTGGTTGACTATTTCTCTATTTAATATGGATTCCAGCAACTTACTCATAACACACAGGAGACTTATTGGTCTGTATTGAGAGGGAGATGACTTATCACCTGAATTCTTAAATACAGGGCAAACTGATGAGGTATTCCAGGGAGTCGGAAAGCACTTCTCCTTAAGGCAGCGCTTAAATAGTTTCGTAAGTATGGGAGCAAGTTCTGGTTGAAGCTTTTTTAACACTATAATTGGGATGCCATCAGGGCCAGTTGCTTTACTGGGATCTAGGTTCTTGATAAGCTTGGCGACCTCATGCACGGATATTTGTATGTTACCTAGCTTGTTCTGTGTTATAGGAGGAAATATGGGGAGTTGATGGCCTTCGTCGCATAGGGTAGAATTAGCTGCAATGTTCTTTGCAAATAGTTTGGCCTTGTCTGACGCTGACGAGATGACCTCTGGTCCATTGATAATGGTTGGGATAGAACGCACACTTCTGTTCAGGATCCTATTTGTTATTTGCCAAAACTGGTGGGATCCAAGCCGCTGATCAGCTACCTTGGATTTAACAGACTGGGTATATAGGTCTCTTGCATTTGTTATTACTCTTTTACAGTGGTTGCTGGCAGACCTAAAAGCAGCTTTAGTCTCAGTGCATCTATTACGTTGGTAGCTATGGAAAAAGTGATTTATGTGCGCGATAGCAGCAGCACATTCTGGGGAGAACCATGGCTGGCTGTTAGGTTTTTGTTGGAATTTTTTAGATGGTATGAATTGGTCTATGCCTGCAATTAACCATTCGGTCAGATCTGATACTATAGAGGATACATCCTTTTTAAACATGGAGTGCAGAGGTAAATCAGATATGAATGTACGGAAGCTATCCCAGTCGGCCATAGAGTATCGGTATACAGTACGGTGGAGGGGTACGGCTGGGGGATTCTTACATTTCGTTTTTATCTTAACTGATACGACGGAGTTGTCCGAGGATCCTAGAGGAGAATGAACGGAATATGAACATAGCTCAGGGGAAGTTGAGAGAAAAAGGTCTAAGAGGCTTGCATATTGACCGAGTGTATCGGGCACACGGGTGGGTTCGCGAAAAATCTGAGTGAGATCATAAGCAATGGCAAAATCATGACAAAACCTCCCCTCATCGTCTGTCTTATTTGAATGGGTCAGCCATTCCACGTTATGGACGTTGAAGTCACCACATATGTGGATGTTAGCCGAGGGATGTGAAGACAGTATGTGGTCTATTTTCTCAGATATGCTCTTAAACATAGTAACTCCGCTGTTGTGAGGCCTATAGAGGGCAAATATAAATGCAGTGGTGTTAGCAAGTGCAACCCTGAAGCACATATAGGGAAAATTAGGATCTTCTCTAGAGATATCCCTGCCACACGGGAAGCCATCCTTAATGTAGGGACATATTCCATGCCCATGGCGATCTTGGGGGTCAGATTTAGCTGTTAAATTTTAGTATCCGTTAATTATGAACTCATCTAGGGAAGTGGTCGGCCCTATTCCAGTTTCACTTAGAAAGAATATGTCCGGTTTCGTCTCCTGAAATTGGGTTTCAACCTCTGGAAGGTTGGAACGTAGACCCCTGATGTTGGAGGAGACCCGGTAGTAGGGGTCTACGTTGGAAGATGGGGTTCTAGGTTTAATCGAGTTTTTATTCTGGAGATATTTCATGTTGAGGTTTGGGGATTTGTGGAATAGGTCGGCATACTTGGTTAGAGCCGTACAGAGAGGGAAAGTAAGAGAGAAAAAGACAGGAAATTTATTTTTTGTAGCACACGAAAAGGTAAAGCCGTAACAATTACCCACTAGTATGGCATTATTATTATTATCATTATTTTTAATATTATCATGATTATTATCATTAATATTATCAGTATTATTATTATAATTGTCATTATTATTATCATTATTATTATTATTATTGTCATTATTATTAACATTTTTATTATCATTATTGTTTCATCATTATTATCATTAGTATTATTATCATTATTATTATGATTATCATTATTATTATCATCATCATCATCATCATCATCATCATCATTATTATAATTATCAGAGGAAAAAGTAAGCGTCTTTACTGAAATTATAATTTACACCTTAAATTCACGCTAAAACGAGGACTTGTCTTACACATCGGCGTATGTTTCATGCTTCAGTTTTTGTATACATTTTTCCCAGGCATAAGCAGCAACATCGATGGAGTTTAACAAAATAGCAGCCGAAAAAAGTAAGCGTTTCTACGTGAAATTATAATGTAAACTTTAAATTCACGGTTTAATAAAGAATTGACTTACGCATGGCGGATGTGTTGCTGTTGTTGTTGGTGTTATTATTATTATTATTATTATTATTATTATTATTATTATTATTATTATGATCATCATCATCATCATCATCGTCGTGCAAAAATACCTAATGTATGGAACAATTTCAATGATTGAATTATCACGAAAGGCAGGAAAAGCCACTCTCCGGAAAAATTATGATTTCGTATGTTAAGGAATTGTGTATTTTATTTACTGATGAATAAGTTTAAATGTGTGCGTTGTCACCGTCGTCATCGTCGGGGAAAATACCTAATGTGTGGAACAAATTCAATGTTTGAAGTAACACGATAGACAGGTAAAGCGAATCTCCGGACGAGTTTTTCGTATCTGATGAATCTCTTTATTTTATTTATTCATAAATATGTTAACTACGAACTGTAAAAAAAAAAAAAATAGATAAATAAAAATAATGAATAAGTTCAAAAGGAACAGAGGTGAATAAAGAGGAGGGAAAATCAATCCCAGTCAGTTGTTATTATTATTATTATTATTATTATTATTATTATTATTATTATTATTAATAATAATATTATTATTATTATTATTATTATTATTATTATTATTGTTGTTGTTGTTGTTGTTGTTGTTGGCGGCTCACACGTCAACAAAAGACCTGATTGGAGACCTGCGGTGTTCTCTGGAAGCTTAGTGCCAACACGCCTCTCCAGACGTCCAGCTCTCTTCACGTCCTTCGATAGCATTTGAAAATAAATTAGCGTCCTCGCAACAACCTCTTACCATTGATTTCTCGCTGGCAGTGACCATTGGTGTATATTGGAATTTGAGTGGCACTAAGCCGCACCATCATCATCCAAATCCCTTTTAATGCTCTGGATAGCTCTGTGCATTTGCTTCGTTTCTCCTTTTCTTTCAGACTCACGCTGTGGTCAGCTGGGACAGCAAAATCTATGGTTTCACAGGATTTTTCTTTCTTGTTAATTATTACGATGTCTTGTCTTCTTGCTTGGATAGGTTTGTCCGTCCGTATGCCAATGTCCCATACGATTATGTGGTTCTCGTTTTTGAGTGCTGTTGCGTGTTTATGCTTGTACAATTTGTTTGTACGTTCAAAATGCATCCGTTTGCACAATTCACAGTCCACTGCCCTCCCCACTTGCTCGTGCCTGTTTTTGTCTTCCTTTAGGGTCATTTGCTGCATTCACTTAATATATAGTTTATCGTTTCGCTTCTTTGTTTCGTCTACATTTTCTGTTTTTTTTTAATTTTATTTTATCGATCTTTGCTTTGATATGGTTGGTTCTTATCTTGTTATCTTTTGCTGGTGTTATTAGAGATTCAGTTTTTCGGTGTGTATTCCATTTTCACATCAATGCCAAAGTGTTTTCGTTATTCTCATCTTGTATCATTCTCATGAAGTTGTTTCTCTTCCACTTTTTCTTTTCTCATTTGCTTCTTTTTTCTTGTTTTTTCAGTGTCTCTTTCTGCCATAATTATCCTTTCAGTATTTTGCATTTTGTATTTTTCTAGTTCTAGGGATGCCCCCTTTTCATGTAAGTAAAACATAGGGATGTCATAAGAACAGCAGCCTGTTCTTTAAGTGAGTTAATTTGAAATGGAATAGTGAAGGATTCGAACTTCGAAGCTAGTTTTTGAATTGAGAATTCCAATGGTAAGTTAAAATAAATACAGAATGTTATTGAAAATAAGGAATATGGAATTGCCATCGTTTATCTCACACAAAATAGTTATATATCTGTTTATTTAAAAAGGAATGTAATGATGAATTTTGTTTCTATTATAAAAATTAAGGAATTTAAAAGCGGACAATGGAAAATGGTATTTGTAAAGTGGGTTACGAACATTAGGTTAGGGGGTCGGCTTTGGAAGAAACATGTGAATAACAATGCGTGCTTAAACACGGAGGCATGTCATGCCATGTGTCTGAAAGGCACGTGTTGGCCGTGCAGTGACGTCATGAGTTATCAGATCAGTCAAATCAGAAGAGCAGAGAAGATCAGACCGAGTCTCTGGTAGAGTCAAGCAACCCTCTAGGAAGCGAGAGGTTTAGAGGTAACAATGTAAACAACTTTGAATCCCTGAAATACAGAATAATGTCCGACCGGTCGAAGAAGAAATAAATGATCATCATGTTTTTATAACTGCCGTCTTTCTGTGTTCATCATTACAACGAAAACGGTAACGTGCTTATATTATATGTACAACTGTCAAACGTAAATGTCAAACGGACAATATCTCGGTCTATCTATCTATATATCAAATCCCCTCTCATTGCGTATTACATGCAGTTGTCTCTTCTGTAGTAATCTGTACCCTGTTTGTATCGTTATATATAAGAATTGTCCCTCTGTTTATGTGTGCCTTGTCTCTATATCTCACCAATGTCTCCATCTCTCAACAATATGAGCACCCACAATGAATATACATAAAATTTAGCATATCACAACACTCAACAACATGTGTGCTGTCTATTATATATACAGAGCTGTCTCTCTCTTGATATATACACGATATATCTGCACACAATATGTACCCTCCTAAGACTACCTCTATCACTCTAAGATTCTTACTAACATGAACAACAAATATATAAGTCGTCATCTGAATAAGAACGTAACATACACTCATATTTGGTGCCTTCTAAAATAACATCCCGTATGCACCAGTAAAACTGGCTATGTATTTATACTTTTTATAAGGTGTCTGCTATATAATTTCGTTCCCAGGAGTTTTCTTGTTCTCCGGAGGTATTCCTTTCCAGTTCTCTCTTTCATTTATGTTGATTTGATGGTGTACACTTCCAGAATTCCCAAGTATTTATATTCGTCTTGGTCCCGTAGTTCCCTCATTTCTATTTGGTTGGATACTTCCATACTTTCTATCATTTACAGTTTTCCCTTTCTTATAATTAGTTGTGCGCAATTTTCCATTCCAAATACCCTTAAGATATATTGACTGAAGATCATGGTAGTGTTCATTACTGTCTCTCGCACCTTTTCTGTTCTTGCGAAAAGTTTTGAATCGTCCATGTACATCAGGTGGTTCATTTTTTCCCTGTGTTTGAGACCTCGTATCCTGCTTACAAATTTCTCAATGTACTATTCAGGGGCATAATGGCTATGATGAACAGTAATTGTGATAGTAAGTCTCCTTGGAAGACACCTCTTTGTATGTTAATTTCTCTTATATGTTGACCATCGGCTGTCAATTTTAATCTCCATATTTTCATTGTGTGTTCTATTAAGTTGGCGATCCCGCTTGGTATTTTATACATTTTTATGCATTCTAATATCCATGCTTGGGGAATCCTGTCGTACGCCTTTTTGAAATCGATCCATGCCATGGCTAAATTCTTTCTCCTCCTTTTTACATCCTTTAAGATCTTTTGATATATATATATATATATATTTTAACAGATCATGTGTTCCTCTTTTTGACCTTTTCAATAATTTAATATTCATCATTTAATACTTAAATTATTATTATTAGTAGTAGTAATAGTAGTAGAAGTTGTAGTAGTATATTTGTAAATTTATTGTAGCTCTTATTGTTATTGGTGTTGTGTTTGATATCATTGATATTGTGGTGTAAGTACTATTATTATTACTACCGATATTAGAGGTACTGTTATAATTGTAAATTTGAGTTCTGCTGCTGTTGCTGGTAATGCTAGTAGTGGTGGTTTAGGAGACAAATCAAAAGGGAACCCTAGGAGATGATGCCTCAATAAAACTATCGGTGGTAGTGTAACCTAAATGTCACTAACCCCGAAGCACAAATAATAATAATAATAATAATAATAATAATAATAATAATAATCAAAATAATAATGATAATGATAATAATAATAATAATAATAATAATAATAATAATAATAATAATAATAATAACAAACCAACGCTGGGCAATAGCAACCATACTATAAATAAAAATAATAAACCCGAACAAGATAAATGCAACTGTAGACACCGCAAACTTTGCCCAGTTCAAAATAAATGTCTAACTAAACGCGTAGTTTATCAGGCAACAATATTTGCGAAAGAAAACCCGAATAACAAGAAATATTACGTAGACATGCCTTCCTTAGATTTCAAAACCCGATACTATGACCACAAATGTACATTCAACACTAAAAGACACCGTATAAAAAACAACACTAGCGAATAAATACTGGGAACTCAAAGAAAGCGGACATTCGCCGTTAGTCGAATAGAAAATAATAAGACAAGCTGCAACGTGTAGGCATCTACACGGCCCATGTAGATTATGCCTTCATGAAAAATTTGCGATCCTGTATTTTAAAGAACCCCAGCATTTATTAAACCGTAGAAGAGAAATAACGTTTATGTATATTCATGTTTATCTAATTTATTTATTTGTTTGTTTTCTATTGTTATTGTTAGTTTTAAAGCTATTTTGTATCGCTATACTCATGTAAATTATGCCTCCATGAAAAATTTTCTATCCTGTACTTTAAAGAACCTCAAAATCTATTAAACTGTAGGCGGGAAATAGCAAACACCTGTGTTCACAAAATAAAACTTACTCTAAAATAGCTTTAAAACTAACAATAACAATAGAAAACAAACGAATAAATAAATTAAATAAACATGAATATACATAAACGATCACACGCATATATGTATATATATATGTATGTATATATATATATATGCATTATTGTGTACACATAGGTATATTTATATGTATATAAAAAAAGAAGTAAAACGGCCACCTAAAACCACTAACCTCGCTCTAAAACAGATCCTTTGTTTGATAAAATGCATGCCCATTGACTGGTAGGAAGGGGCGCGGTGGATACTAGAAAGCTGATTGGCAAACTAGTAATCCTCAACATGTATAAAAACAAGAAGCAACGACAGAATTCGCGCATAAGCCTGACGAATCCTATAGTTGGATGAAACGCAGAATATTCAGTGTAGCTTAATCGCCATATATATTTTATAAATGACAAACTAGCTCTACCTACGTATTGAGCACTTTTGAAGTAAATACTTAAAGTTTACGCATAAATCTATACTTTCGTATAGTAAATTTATGTGAATAAATGAAATAGTTATATATATATATATATATATATATATATATATATATATATATATATATATATATATATATATATATAATTTTAAGTACTTGTATGACTTTGGAAATACTAAATTTTTAGCACTTGTATGATTTGGCTATAAGTAATTAATTTTTAGTATTTGTATGACTTTGGCAATACGTAATGAATTTTAAGTACTTATATGACTTTGGTAATACGTAATAATTATACTCTTTTTTTTTCGACGATATTTTCGGAATATCAACCTCTCCTTTCGATCGTCTAGCCTTAATTAAAACCTACGTCATTTCTCTTTTGGAGGTGCCCGTAACAGCAAAGATGGCAGGTTTGTCCCTGTTCTTTTCCTCCTTTGCGGTACGGGTTACAGCTTGCCTTCCAACAACTGCTTTTTTTGCTCAACATACACCTCCACGCACCCGGGCATGCCGGGCTGAAAGGCCAGTATATCTATAAAACTGAAAGTGTCGGTCTGTCTGTGTGTGTGTCTGTATGTGTACAGTTCCCTACGGAATAACACTGTCAAGTTTCAGTATACAGACTAGAAATTTGATGTACAGGGTACTGAGATTTGGGAAAATCTTTGTACTCACTTTTCGGCCAGAAATTTGGCTGTGAAGGGGCCAAAGTGCAACGATTTGAACTTTGATCACTCTACCGAACTTCTCAACCAATTTTGGGTATTAAGAATTTAAATTTTAGATAGAATGGCCTTGGACATTGATATTACTTAATAATAATAATAATAATAATAATAATAATAATAATAATAATAATAATAATAATAATAATAATAATAATGATAATAACAACAACAATAATTATAATAACAAAATTAATAATAATAATAATAATAATAGTAATAGTAATAGTAATAATAATAATGATAATGATAATGAGAATAATAACAATAATAATAACAATAATAATAATAATAATAATAATAATAATAATAATAATAATAATAATAATAATAATAATAATAATAATAATTAACTCCACACGGGAGCCCAGAGAGAATAGGAATGAATACAGTCGTGACAGAAAACTATTCTAAAGAACCCGGAGAAATGTGTGTTATTCCCTTTTTGGTTAAAAAATAAATAAATAAATAAATGTTACTTCGAATTCATTTCAGAAAACAATCCTTGTTTCGATATAAACGTGTAATGCTGTTTGTCATTTCCAACTTAATGCAAATCCTCTAAAAATGAATGGAAAAAGGCTAGATGGGCGGCTAGTGAAACTTGTTACGGGCGGAAAAAAAGAGGAATTCAATATTCTTTGTGGCAGAGACAGGCAGAATGTGTGCGTTTGCATATGTGGATATGTGTATACATGTATACATATTCGTACGTGTGGACTACAAAGGACTGTTTCCACCCTCCACCCCCATCTACACACTACCCTCTACTGACCAACGACCCGGCATTTAACTCCAGACTGGAGCCCAGAGAGAAGAGGAATTAATACATTCGTGACAGAAAACTATTCGTAAGAACCCAAAGAAATGTGTCATGTCCTTTTTTTATTTAAAAAAAAAAACAACGTTAAATGTTACTTCGAATTCATTTCAGAAAACAGTCCTTGTTTCGATATAAACGTATACTTCAGTTTTTCAATTCCAACTTAATGCAAATCCTCTAAAAATTGAAGCAAAAATACCCAAACGGGCGACAGGCGAACTATCTAGTTAAATGTTTGTCCGAATTTATAACAGAAACCAGACGTTTTCCGATATTGACGTAGAAATGTGATCTGCCTTTGAACGAGGGAATTAAATTCTACCAAAGCGGCGGGGAAAATTGCCCTCCTCCTCTTTTCCCATACATTTCCACCGCTTAAACCGTATGGTGTAAGGTACGCCTATCTTCAATCGCCCTCTTTTCGAGCATGACTTTCGAATTTTACAAATAGAATACTTAGTTGTTTATTTATTTTACCTATCTATTTTTTATTTTTTATTTATTTTATTATTTTTATTTCTTATTTATTTACTTTTCTTTGTCCCATATGGATGTGTGATAGTGCACGATACCTCTTGGATACACAGGACCTTTACACTATCCCTGCATTAGAACCACAGGTAAAACAATTCTGGGCTCGGTGTTGCCACAAACACCCAATCATGAAAAATGTCAATTACAAATAATCCAAACCTTGGGACCCAGAAGAAAGATATGGGTGTCATGATCGGCAGGTGCTCCTTCGGAGGCCAGCATGGGGGACCCGGTAATCATCCTGCGAATGTTGGCCAACTTTCTAGTTTTAGAAACTCAAATAACATGGACGCTGAACAGGTAAGTATAACCTCTAATTTAAGGGAACAAAATGATACCGAACAAACACAACACCGTCATGATAACCATCAAAAGAAAAACAACCGGTGAAAGAAATGGACAAGAAAGGAGAACAGACTCGTAATGGAATGCTACTATAGAAGCCATCCTAAATATAGATATGGAGGTTATCGGAAACGAATGAAAGAATTATGGGACCTATCCAGTGACTACCATACGACAGAACAAAGAATTTGCGGACCAAGCAAGACTGATACTCAAGAATGGCTGGCTCTCTAAATTAGAACTAACAGAAACCCAGCGAAAAATAAATGATGGAACTGAACCAGAAGCATCCCCCAACGGTATTAAAAAAATATTATTTTAGTAAGAGAGAGCAATAGGAATGGTTTTAATTACAAAAAAATATGGTCTAAATGAGTACCATACCCAAGAACTATGAAAAATGATAAAATGTGAGTTTATTGATAATAATAAAATAATCAGTCCACAAAATATATCAAAGTTATTATGTTAGTAATAGAGGGCGATGAGCATGGTTAAAATTATGAAAATTACTGTCGAAATTAGTTACATATCCAAGAATTATGAAAAATGATAATATGTGATTTAATGCATTGCTGTGTTTGCAATGAAATAATCAGACCAGTTAATATATCAAAGTTATTATTTTAGTAAAGGCCGATGATGTCGGTTAAAATGATAAAAAATGATTGTCGAAATAAGTAACATATCCAAGAATTATGAAAAATGATGAAATATGAGTCAATTGATTAGTGTGTTGTAATGAGAAAAACCAGCCTAGACAATATACCAAACGTGTTATTTTAGTAAGGGTGGAAACTATGAAGTGTATTTCACTCAGAAAACATTATTTTAGAAAGTAGTAATATATCCAAGAATTATGAAAAATGATGCAATGTGAGTTAATTGATTGGTGTGTTTGCAATGAAATAACCTGCATAGACAATATATCAAAGTTATTATTTTAGTAAAGTGTGCGATATCGTAATTCTAAACGATGAACAATTATTGTAAAAATTAGTAACATATCTAAGAATTATGAAAAATGATGAAATGTGAGTTACTTGATAGTTGTGTATTTTTTTATGAAATAATCAGCCCAGACAATACATGAATGTTTTATTATAGTAAGAGGAGAGGAGATAATGTGGGTTAAAATTATGATGAATTTTTGTCAAACATAGTATCGTATTCAATGATTATGAGATGATGAAATGTGAGTTAATTTACCGGTGTGTTTGTAATGATATAATCAGACCAGGAACATATCAACATTATTTTAGTAAGGTCGCGATACAGTTTTTAGGAAATGGCTATAATAATATGATTGTGTCGTCCTTCATGTTGAACAGAATGCCCGGCAACAATATTATTACATATGAAAAATGCCGCTGTGGAATTTCCACAGGTCCCATTAGAAAATTATAATTACTTATCTGACTTTGGCAATACATTATAAATTATAAGTCAACAACTATATTCGCGCCTTTAAAGATAATCATCCTCAAGTCTTTGTGTTAATCTTATGCAATCTTTTTCGGGATATTTTATTTATTTATTTTCTTTAATCTTTTAATGTTGTTGTTTTACGATGTCGAGGCCAACTATACCTCTGGCTTACGTTAGGATGTTTACCGCGACGGGATAGTAAAGCTGAATCTTCTGAAATTACTGCCTTCCATAGTTGTTGTCATCTACCCAGGTTTCGGCACAACTAATCTTCTGAACTAATTAGGATAAAATGGGCACCGTTATTTTCAAACAATGCCCGGTTTGAACTGTAGAGATTCTACGTTACTATCGATTGAGCTACGGGAGAGATAATTAGGTGGTAAAAAGCTTAGGGACGAAACAACTATGGAAGACAGTAATTACTGAAGATACAGTTGAAGATTCAGCATTCTAATACCGTTGTGGTTTATAATCTGGCGATGTCCAGACGATTACTTGACTGAAATTTCGGAAAACAGCAACTAAAAAAAAAATGAAGAGAATAACCACAAATAAATAACACATAAAATTACTCGTCTCAAAATAATTCCAATACCCAATATATATATATATATATATATATATATATATATATATATATATATATATATATATATATATTGAATTTATAAGACCATGACCTCAAACCTGGATCGCCCCTCGGGGCTTGTGCTTGTTGATAGCGGCGTTAAATCTCTATAGTTCGAAGTAAACATTGTCTGATAATAGCGGTTTAAATCCTACCAAAAGTCGGCCAGGGAATAGTTGGCCAAAACGTAGTGAGATGACAACTATGGAAAAGAGTAAACACTGAAAATACAGTTGAAGATTCAGAACTCCTATTTCCCCGCGATTAACAACCTGACGAAGACTAGAAGAATAGTTGGGCGAAACTTAGTGGATAAAATTTATAAATAAGAGATGAGGATATTAATTCGCAAATAAACAAATACAATATGTAAATAACTCATCTTTTACGAGATGTAGAATATTTACAAATGTTATTCGATAATTACGTAAATTTGCACAGAATCAAAAAAACAGTTTCATAAATAACGATAATAAATATTTTGTGTTTGCATATCTCTCATGAAACTAATGTTTTCTTTGCAGATATTAACAAATAATTGGGCGCCCCGGGTACATATTTTTGGATAGTTTTTATATATATATATATATATATATATATATATATATATATATATATATATATATATATATATTCAGTCGACATTTTCTGCTTTTGAGATTGTCGTTTATTAATTTTTATGATTCTTAAGAAGTCATCCTTCGTGAATATATCCGTGAGTAAAATTTTTTTTGTTGTTTTTGTTTTATTTATCCTGTATTAATCTTGCTTTAACGCGCCCACACACATTCCGAGGCGCTTGAAAAGAGGATAAAAGGTTTTAACAGAGAAATGAAAAAACACAAAAAAAACAAAAACAAAAACAGAACATCGATAGCAATTCGTAAGGCAGTTAAAGGGCTGACGGATTACAAAAGCGTTGTTTTGAATAAAATTTTATACATGCGCTCTATGAGACAAATGTTGTCCTTATAATTTTTAATAATTTATGATCGACTAGTGCGAAGTAACCAATGCGGTTATAATTCATTAATCCAAAAACAAACAGAAAACACACTTTTGTCAGTTTAATATGTTATATGTTTTTTTAAGCTCTTGAATATTGTTCTAATATATGAATAATATAGCATATCAGTTATATAAATAGCGACGTTAATCAGCAGGATTTAATATACCTACATGATATGTCTAATATTACATAGGCTCGTCTCTGTCTCTCTCTGTCTCTCTCTGTCTTTCTCTCTCTATGCATATATATACACATATATATACATACATACATATATATATCTCTCTATATATATATATATATATATATATATATATATATATATATATATATATAGCAAATAAACAAAAGTCGGTCTTCCAAATTTCATGATGTAGACCAGCTTACAATCTATTCCTTGATTAGGTCAACATTTTAAATGCTTGACATATACTGTTTCGTAGCAAAAAAAAAATCATTTATTCAATTATTATATCAATCACTGAGTCTATTTTAACTAAACTTGTCAGGGGAATTAGCAAAGATAAAGCCAGCAAAAAAAAGTGAAATGCATTTTGGGCATGATAGAAAATCCAAAGTAAAAATAAAAATGCAATTACTTTTTATTTTATCTTCTATTACATCGTTTCCAAGTAATATATATATATATATATATATATATATATATATATAATATATATATATATATATATATATATATATATATATATATAATATACTATAAATACTAATATGGCAAAGATTAACATATATTTTTTACATTAATAAAATAATGCTCAACATAACTGATTCTTCATTCGTGAATATAATGTATATTATTTAAAGAACAAGCATTTAAATACTGAGATCTGCGAACATTTGATATCTCCATTTCATTTTATCAATATTTTTCATTACTAAATCTATTTCAATCCCGATAAAAAAAAACATTATCTCCTATATTTGCTGAGTAATATATTTTGTATCTTATTGTTGTTTTGTTGTCATGTGTTGCATAATGCGAAAGAACAATCGCTTAGTCTGCTGTAGATATTAAATTCCCCGCTTTCCTTACAATGTATATGGTTTACCGAATACGTATGTTTACAGAATTCTACAGTAGAATAAGGCAAGTTGATAGATTGCAGGTATCGTTGTCAAGTTCTTGAAATCTGTCGTCTTAGTGTTGGGTGTGATGTGTTTTAGTTTTATATTTAATTTTCCCTGTAAATGTATTTGCGGATGTCTGATATATTTTGTCAGCGAAATTCGGTAGTTTTGAATAGAAAGTGTTGGGGAGTGTGTATTGACCCTTCTAGGTGTATTGGATTGATATTTGTTGCGTGCAGAGAATCTGCCCTCTCTGAATGTTTGCTGAAAACGCCTCGGGAGGTATTGTTCTCCTCGTCAAAGGGAAGTAAGATGAAGCAGAGAATATATATATATATATATATATATATATATATATATATATATATATATATATATATATGTGTGTGTGTGCGTGTGTGTGTGTGCGTGTGTGAAATAAGTATTATAAGTATTCGATGCAAGGTCATTTGTATATTTATGCTTATTACTAAAAACAAACAACAACAATGTGCTTACTAATGGATGTGTTGTATTATGAATAAAAATTGTAGCATAATGTAGTAGGTAAAAATAAAGAACAAAGATAGGAAATTGTCAGTTTCGTCCTGCACCGCCCACCTCTAGAAGAGAGGGATTTCTTGTCTGTATAAACCGTAGTGTCCGAGAATTATATATTTGCATATTCGCGCGAGAGCAGATGTGATTCTGCGAAATTGCATGGGGTCAACGCCAATAAAACCGCATGAACGCCATCTTGGAATGCTGTCTTCCGCTCAGCTCGCAACACAACAGACGTATCCGACGTAAGCTCGTTATTTCTCCTCATTTCGGATATTGCTAATTCTGCTACCCCCCCTGATCTCATGATCACAAACAGGACAGGGGTCAGTCGTCTTTGTCGGGTACTTCTTCGAAGAACCGGGGGCCATACTTCCTCATTGCCATCTTCCTCATTACCACCCTTATTACCACCAGTCTGTTCCATAGGCGGTGTTTCAAAATCGGAGCAGTATCCGTCTTTGTCGGGTACTCCTTCGTAAAAGCAAGAGAGGTGGTCCTTCTTCCACTTCTTCAGTATGTGCATTATATGGCTACAAAATCCTCTCCGTCGTCCTGCATCATATTCTCTATCCTTTCAGAAGACATTATACTGCCTGAGTATTCCTCTTGCTCCGATGTAACAACATAATGGCGAGGGCGCAGATCCTTCACCTGCCCAGCACACCGTTCACCAACATCGATTGAGGGTTAATTACCTTAGTAACCTCACCCTTGCCGTACCTCGTGGTACATCGACTTTGCGCTATTTTGACCCACACGCGATCTCCAACCTGGTAAGAGCTGTTCCTGGGACCTGGTGACGCAATTGCGAAATTGGTCTCCTTTACTCGTACTTCATATTGATAAATCCTGTTGGAAAGCGCAGTGCAGGAAGATATGCCGTCTCTTGGTGTGATGTTATACCAGTAGACAGCCTACTGTATAGGACAGCTCATTCTAGCCGGTATTCGTTTCACTATACGGTGACATCGCTCCGCTATGCCATTCCCGGCTGGCGCGTATGCACCACGGAATCTATAGGGAACTCCCCATTTATATGCAAATGATTGGAAGCCGTGTCATAATCTAAAAGGATTTCATGCGGCGAGCCACGTTTGAGGAACACTGCCTTCAACATGAATCAGGCTTGCCTTGCCCTTCCTCACCAATTTCCTCGCAATGGAGAAACACGATGGACAACTGTCTGTCAGAGTTAAACAATGGAAGGTGCCATAATGCGTTATATCCATTCTAATTCTCTGCCAATTCTCGTTAACTACCAGCTTCCCCTTTTCCTACTTGACCGGCGCTGGGTTAATGTACCGACATCCCTCACATTTCCGTATGCCCGTTTTAACAGTTGCTTTTGTCAAGGTTGGGAATCTTCTCTTGACAAAGTCGGTAGTGCGCCCCCCCCCGGATATCCACTACCTTTGTGAATAACCATGATTTGACTCTCATCCAGCTCGTCTGTATGAACCGCGCCTATCACCGGGTCAAGCCCGTTTTTCTTTTTCATCGCCTCAAACCACTGCTGTGGTACTCCTGTCAATCGGTCAGCAATGTTTCGTGCTAATAGAACCAGCGTCACGCTCACTGTCAGCCCGCACTCTTTCACGAGCTCCTTAAGAGTGCTTAGTCGCCTCCTAATGAGCATCTCGTTGCTGCTTTGGTGCGTATTAGCGCCTTTCCAGTAAGCGTGCCCGAGATCCAATGGTATACGCAGACAGAATCTGCCTTTATGTGTAGCACCTTGCTCTGCCACTGACGAGCCAAAGTGATGCTTTTCAATACGGCCTCCGGTTCGGCTAAGTCGATGTGTTCGGAGTCATTTTCTGGTCGCAGCTTACGTGCATCTTCCAACACAGTGTCCCGCGTCTCCAAGGCTGCACCAATTGCTAGGGAGCTAGCATCGACCCATGCATTCATGTGTTTGCCGTCCACACACCAATTTCCCGGGCCGGTCCGTCCTGCTGCACACATTCTAAGATCTTGAACATCATACGATGCAGTACGGCGTCCCTCGCTTCATCATCCACCTGCTAAAGGTGTGTGACAGGTCTCACTTTTTCCAGCCACGCTACAACATCTCCCTCGCCAGAGAACACCTCTTGATGATATCACTGCTTATTCGAACCTTCGCCATAGTCGGGGTGAAATAGCTTGTAGCAAAATGTAGTCGGAAAAATCAGGAACAAAATTAGGAAATAGTCAGTTTCGCCCTGCATCGCCCAGCTCTAGAAGAGAAGGATTTCTTGGCTGTAAAAACCAGAGAGAAAGAAGAAGGAGATTAAAAAAAAAACAGAAGAAAACTCGCTTCTAGCAAATACGTGGTTTGTCACAAAGCAAAATCCCACCGCCAGAATCACCTACAGACAATCTGCAGAACAGTGCCTGATTGCTTCCCAGCAACCTGCCTTTATAGATACCGGGAATTATATATTTTCATAACCGTGACGTGATATGATTCTGCAAGAACTGCATGGTGTCAACGCCAATATAAACCTTTGCACGCCATCTTGGAACTCTCTTTTCCGCTCAGACCGCAACACAGCAGACATATCCGATGTAAGTTCTTTATTTCTCCCCAATTCGGTTATTGCTAATTCTGCTACATAAATCTTATGTCAAAATCATATATAATTTCGCATTAAGTAGATAATGTTAAACATTTAAGGATAAAAAAGCATCCAACAAAAAGGAAAATAATTTTAGTATTTAGTAATATGACATTTACATCCTTACAATGTAAATTTTAATTTTATGCAACTCTTCTTGGCAGATTTGTTTACGTTCCATCAGGTTTCTCGGATGCTTATTTGTTCCATTAACTTCAACTCTCGCCACATGTTTTTTAATTATGATTTTAATTTTGGGATCGTTATCCTGCTAGAATATCAACTCATGAGGTAAGTTCAAATCCTCTGCAGATTTCGAGAGATTATCGTCCAGTATATTCCTGGTCGAGCATACGGTATGAAACGTAGCAGATTTAAAATGGACTGGTAGGACTTCTATATACGAATCGTGTCGACGCCTGGCGAAATTGGGATAGTCAACAATGTTGACTTTTTCGTATACCTTGAAGTGTCAATGTTTAGCTAATCAAATTGTTTTCTTGTCTTCTTCGGAAATTCGCAAGCTTTAAACAGTGTATAAACAGTGCGACTAAATTAACCAAAATAAATAATACGCCATCAAGAGTTATATGGATTTACGTAACTCTGAAACACTACATGGAATAGATTTGTTTAATTCAAACAAGTTGTATTCGTGTTTAATACTTCAAAACCTTAAATATCTAGTGAATGCTAAATAATGTGTCTTATTGAGAAGAGATTCTTATTTATCATGAAAAATACATTAGAATAGCACTTCATTATTGATTCTGATCTTATGTAATAAAAAAAATCAACTGATTGATTTGAATCGAGCAGTTATTGCACACTCACACTATGGTAAAAAATAAACAAATAAATTGTACTAAAATAAATAAATTCAATTAATTATATAAAATACATATTTGCATACAGGTGTGATATGTGCATGTTTTCATGGGTGTGTGTGCATATATGTGCATGGATGGACGCACATAGGCGTATGCGTCAATACGCATGTGCATCGGTCAGTTATTGCACCCCCACTACATATATATATATATATATATATATATATATATATATAAATATATTTGTGTGTGTGCATGTATATATTAATGCCAAACAAACAAATAGAAAAAAATAAAACAATTGATAAACACAAATAAAGAAACAAATAAAATGTACTAAAATAAATAAATACAATTATTAATATGAAATGAATATTTGCATACATGTGTGTGATATGTGTATGTTTTCATGCGCGTGTGTGCATATATGTACATGTGTGAACGCTCACATACGTATTCGTAAATGAGTATGCATATTGGCAGATACACTATAGCAATGGATCCAATTATAGCACGCATAAATTTACCACCATTAAAATATTTGCATCATCCAAAGCGGATATAAAACCTCACTAATGAAGTTGTCATTAATACTCTTAAGTACACACTTAATGTGTCACGCAAAAGGGTTTATAATTTATGTAGATAAAAAGGATATTGAATTCGTAACAATGCTTAATATGCATCAAAAATCATATCCTGGAATTTGATTTGACACAGAATCTCGGAAATGAAAAATAACATTAATAAAAATAAGAGGGACAAAGAAAAGCCTAACCGAATATTCGCAGTTTTTTTTCCATTTTTCCCCTGTCGACTAATATCAGCAAGTAATGCTACGTTATCGATTTTGTCACAAGATCCGATTGTTTTCGAATAAACTTAACTCAAAATATAGCTAGATGAAGAGAAAGAGATTCGATTCCCTACATCAACAGTACAAAAGTACTTTAAAAGTCGATTGTAAAAATGTATGAAAATTCAGAAAAATCTTTACCTCGATGCATTATATATATATATATATATATATATATATTTATATATATATATATTTATATATATATTTACACAGTGATCACCACTTATCAATGCCCGGAAGCCACTCAGGGATAAGGGTTATTGCAAGTACATTACGTTAGTGTGGAGATTTGATGAAGTGTTTACTGAAGGGGGCGGTTCATTAGGAATTTGTTAACGTTGGACTTGAACACATTCAAGTTGTAGTCCGGTGGGAAGCAGACAGACGGAACAGAGTTCCACAGGCGGGCACTTCTAAGAAAGAAATCCGCGTTTTGATTTAGGCACAGATATAGAGTGGGGGAAAGTTTTCACGGGTGGATTCGGTTAGACGGGTGTTTTTCGTGAAAGATTGGCGAGGGAGAACCAGAGATTGGAGTTCAGACGAGCACCTGCTATGGAAATAACGATGAAACAAACAAGGATAGGCTCGCAACGTCTCTTCTGTGAGAGAGAGGTTGCAGGGTAGAGAAAAGGGAATCCCCCACTAAGCCACGAAGTCTATTTTGTACTCTGTCAAGGCAGAATAGGCTGTTTTTAGCAGCTCCTGTCCAGATATGGCAACAGTATTCCATCCTAGGACGTACTTGGCTTTTATATAGATAGAGAATTGCATCACTAGTGAGATATCTTCTGGAGCGGTATATATATATATATATATATATATATATATATATATATATGTATATATATATCCGAGTTTTTAACCTTTTGAACTATACAAAAAGTATAATTCGTTAGAAAACCATTTAGTCAGTAAGTCATTCAATGACCTGCAATAACTGCACAAAATTGCTCTCTCGAATTAACTATAGTACCAGTAATGACACACTCTTTCGGGGATTTAAAAATAGACAGTATATTACATCATGCAGTGTTGATCAAACACCACCACCCTTAATCTAAGGAAAATCATGTTACAAATATTACATCACGTTTCCTATTCTTAATTACTTTATCTACCCTAATCATTCTATAAAAATCAATTTCTTACCTGTGAGATTCATCTATTTCCAAATTCAAAATGGATATATATATTTGTTGATTTACACGTCTTGTATTTTTCAGATTAGGATTAATCCATTTGACTACTTATCGCCCCTACTATGATGAGTATTTTGGGTATTTACATTCTTATTCATTGAAAATTAAATATATATAAAGGTTAAAAATATTTATACATATATAAGTTTTTTTGTGTAAATATCACTAATAAAGTTTCTGATTTCCTTTACTTATATAATCTGGTTTATATTTAACGATTCAAATCCATCAGGATAACGAAAAAATGCTGTATTAAAATGTTTGAATATTTTAGTTTAATCCTCACCTTGTGTTATCATCTTCATTACTAAGCTAGAAAATGGTAGTATAAAATCTATTAATTTTAAAGTAACGCGAGCTCTTATCAAAAACACTGACATAATGGTTCTAAAAAACATACAAACAGAGCAGATTAGTTATCGACATGCAGTTTGTTCCTTGTGTCACAACTATTAAGTGTCGCTAGACTAGTACCTCTCCGAAGCCGAGGATTGAACTTAGAACGATGTTGTTGACAGTTAGCAGTACTACCCATCAACCCACGGGAGCGGTGGCGGCAAATAACCTGGAAAAATATTTATTTTAAACAAACATTCGTCCACAACAGCGAGCCTTGCATTTTTCAACCAATTAAGTAGCGGGTGGATTATTTAGGACAGAACTCTACCAAAATATATTAGTAGTCATCCACACACAGTACTGTTTTCTTTTATCATGCCTCATTAGTGCCGCTAGCCGAGGATTGAACCTATAACGATTGCGTTTACAGTCGGCAGTTCTACATATAAACCCACAGGAGCGGTACCCGTAAATCGCCTCGACAAATAGGCAATCTGACGGGGATGCTCATCAATTACGCATAAATATTTTATTTAACTCATGCCAATTTCCAATATATTATCATAAAGTCAATTTTCTATAAATTATCTGATATCTATGTATCTATAAAAGTGACCGTGTCTGTGTGTCTGTCTCTGTGCCCGTGTGTCTGTCTGTGTATCTGTTTGTGTGTCTGTGTACATTTCCCTACGTAATTTTCAGCCTACGGACTCGAAATTTGATGTACAGGTTACTGAGATTTGGGAAAATCTTTGTAATTCATTTTCGGCTAGAAATTTTGCTGTTAAGGGATCAAGGATCAAGGAGTTGATATTTGAGAACTCTACCAAACGTCTTCGCCAAATCAGGGTCTACACACTTGAAATTTTAGTTATAGATTCCTTGGACATATACCTCACTTACTAACTTGATTTGAGCTTCAAACAATAAATTTTAAGGGGCCATAATAGGGGTAAAGTTAAAAGAATTGACCTCCGCGGTCTCTACCAAATTACTCAGACAATTTCTGGCCTAAACCTTGGAAATTTTACATAAATTGTATTCAAACATCGGCCATGTTTTTTTAATCGGTCTGTGTCGAAATTTTTTAGTTACCAATACGTAAATGTATGCATGTTTGTTTGCATGTCTGCCCAAAGCTTTTGACAGAGGCGACGCATTTTACCAAAATCAGTATTGTTTTGAAGTTCGACCTTTCCGACGACAAATATAGAAAAAATTACTAAAAACATTCATATCTTAAACTAGGCACTTTTCTTCGTTTTTTTCGCGTATATGTTTGAAAGTCATATTCTCCTTTCGATTATCTAGCCTTAATTTAAACATAACTCACTTCCAGTTTGGTGCTGGTAGTTACAACTAGACGTCCTGTTTCTCCCCCGTTGTCATGAATTTATTCCATTGCTTGTAAATTCTGCAAACGATCATATAACAATTCTAGTTATTTCTGCTGTGGTTCGTTTTATTAAGTAAACTTCAATGGTTACGTCTAAATTGTATTTGTTTTTTTTTATAAATATATTTATGGGCAGATAAAAAATAAAATTAATAAAATCTGTAACGCATTGAAATAGCAAAGATTACAGAAACAATACAAAAGAATTATACTCATGATCATATGATATTAAACATACATTCATTGACAATGTTTGAAAAAGATTACACCTAGAACCAGGATACAAGACAAATGCCTTAACAAAAGAATCGTGAACCTAATGAACATGTTTGCGAATAACTCGGGTATCAGGTAGAAGTACCTTCATAGATTTTAACCGGAAAATATATTAAAAATAAAAAAAAATCTGATAAAAAAAGCATTAGAAACAAATATTATGAACCCAAAGAAAGTGGTCGATCAGCAAAATTAAAGTGGAATATAGTTCGCCACTTCAACACCTGTGAGTGGTTTACGACCCGGGTAGTTTGTAAAAGAAATTAATAATTCTAAATAAAAAAGAAACAAAATTATTAAATATCAGCAGTGAAATAGCAAACGTATGTATGCACGAAAAAGATTACTTCAAAGCAACGAATAATACATTAATGAAATAAATATAAATAATTATATAATCCATAAAGATTATCAACAAAAATAAAAATGTAAATACAAACATGAATAAACTAGTGAAAACAAATTATAAATGAAAAAACATATTAATTAAAAAAGCATATTCTCAACAGAAAAAAAACGAAATGGAAATCATACCACTATTTCGAACTAAGAGAAAGGTTAATCTAGGAAATCTCTATCAGTTTTTAATGCGTGCTATGATAAACATGTGCGTTTATTTAAAGATATCTGATTTGTTGACTTACAAACCGAGTAAAAATAGAATATATAAAGACACGAAGTAGCATTGACTTCGTTCAATAGCCTTCTGAATCATCATGAGGATGAAGAGCTACAATTCTTAATAGCTTACCACTTTTATATATATATATATATATATATATATATATATATATATATATATATATATATATATATGGTGAGAATGTGTGAGTGGGGAAATCATGCGTGTTGATATATTTTTATTTGCTATTATTTTAATTAAAGAACACACACGAATACAAATGGTCTATAGTTCCAAAATAGACGAATAACAATTACTATGGATTTACCCCCACTTATATCGATTACTGGTGGTTTTCACTTTTTTTGTGTTGAATTAATAGTCGATAGCTGACGGGCGATCAATTTTATATGTTAAATTGTAACAGTCTTTGTTAGGGCCAGTCGCTTATCATAAAAAGGAGCTTGTTACCCGTCATAAATTGAAGCTGGAGTTGACAGTTTTATTACACACGACGATTTGTCCAGAGACAATAATCTGTGGGATTATCGGAAAGTAGAGATAACGGTTTTGGTCACGTGAAACGAATATGGATTTTATGGTTTAATTTTAGTCTGGTAATGTTGAAAATTTTTTCGAAGTAAATAGTAGGTATTTGGCTTTTAGTAACTTTTCAATTCCTACTATATTTAAATGCTTGGGATCTGTTAACATATCTGTCTATTAGAATCCTCTCCCCTGATCAAAACCCAAGTATAACGCTTAATTATGGCCAAATGCCTGTGCAGACAGTATCTGGATTATTGGTAATGTTTGGTAATGGGGAGTGCTTTTAATGTATGATGTCCACTGAAAAGGAACTTTTTTCGGCCATGTAAAGGAAAGACCATTTTCTCATAGAATTTACGTTTAAATAGAAGGTATAGGCAGTAATTTATAAAATATATATGGCGATTAAGCTACACAGAATATTCCGCGTTTCATCCACGCTAGGATTCATCAGGCTTATGCGATAATTTGGTAGGTGTTTCGCGTTTTTATATATGCACCTTCCATTGAGATTTTATTAAGCCAATCAGCTTTTTAGTTTCCACCGCAACATTCCTAATCAGCTAATGAGCAGGTACTTGCACGACAAAACCCCAGCTGCCCTCCGGTTGTCCCGTTCTTTGTCTGTGCTGGTTTAGCAGGGAACGTAGATATCTAGCCCACTGACATATTTTAAATCTAGGTTAAATTGAATGCTAGTTTATATATATATATATATATATATATATATATATATATATATATACGATCAAACATTTAATAAAACATGTTAAAAAACTTGTAAATGAGTTAAAAACATATTTAATCTGAAAACTAGATGAGCGGGTAGTCCTTAATCCGCGGATTTGCGAAGAAATATTTTTCTTCTCATCAGAGGGTAGGAATTAGCAAAATGCGGGATCAAATTCTGCATGCAAAAGTATTCGATGAAACAACAAGTAAGTCAAAGATCGTACTTGATAAGAAAAAAGTAAAGCAGAGGGAATATGATGAAGAAAAACGTGATTACACGTGAATGGATAGCCTGGTGGAAGATAAATAACCAGTGACTATAAAACCCAAATATGTAACTTCAAGAAAGTTAATTGAATCATTTTATATATATATATATATATATATATATATATATATATATATATATATATATATATATATATATATATATATATATATATAGATATGTATATATATAGATATATAGATATATTTATATATATTATATATGTATATTATATTTATATATATATATATATATATATATATATATATATATATATAAATGGAAAATTGTAAGCATTTGCTTTGCTAGATGAATATATTCTTCGAATGTACCCCAGTGACTGACTGTGGATAGAAAATTACGTAACTTGTTAGTATCACCTGTAATGGAATAAAAAGAAAATAATCATATAAATGATTATTTTTCTTATCTTTATTAATTACTAGATAAATTATATATCTACGATGATTTTTATTAATTACTAGATAAATTATATATCTAGACAATACATCCGAGGTGACTTCAAGACATTTCCTGCCTTTTTTACAAGCATTAACAATCAATGACACTTGAAAATCTTGTATGGCATTTCTATACATCCTGTTAAAATTAACAAATGCAGCAGAGATTGGAATACACTATACAAAAGACTGATTAGAACAGATGATGAATTTCAAAACTGCACATTTTTAAAAGAATGCAATTTAATTTTTATAACCTTGGAAAATGCTCATGAAATGCTTCGGACTGATTTTTGACAACGTTGTACGAATTTTGCATGAGTTTTTGAGTGGCATAATGAATTCAATGAAGACAGGAAGTATTTGAGGGAAAATGAAAGTTGCTAGAAGGCTAAGGAAATCAGAACACCAGAATTTATTGGCAAAAAAGTAATGGATCAGGATCGGCATGTGTCTATAGAGAAAATCAGTCCACAGTTTGATACCAGTGTTGGAACTTTACACAAAACTATTCATGAAGAACTGCAGATGCGGAAGATTTAGTCGAATTTTGTCCTTATATTGCCTAAATAATATTTAAATACGTAAAAAAGATCTAGTATGGACTTGTCTCTTCCGTTTCTTCGTGCTTTGTTTCCACAGAAAATAAGTTGATTTTCTATCGTTACTTTTAAAGAAAAGTGCTGACTAAGCAACATCCTGTGGTCACCCTTTGCATAATATCTAATCCTTCTCACTGTGCCTAGCGTCTGATTCAATTTTCTATAAACCAACGTCTCTAATTATTTTATCTGGGGTATATTGTTGCAGACCTGTCAAACCGCAAAACTGAATGCTCTACGAGCCTTGGTGTATAATAGTTTCACCGAGAATTAAGTTTGTTTCATTTTTAGAAAAAGAGCTAACTTTACACTAGCAACTATTCCATTTTAATAACATGTATTTTTTCGAGAAAAAAAAAGTCAACATTATAAAAGATTTTGATTACCTAATAATGCCAGAATTACGTACACTAGGTCGTAGGAAGTCAACCTTGAGGTTTTGTTTCTGACAGAATCAAAAACCTAGCCTCAATTATTTTTTCTTTAGGCTAGTAAACTTCACCAGTATTTTTCAAACAAAAAACGAAAGGAATGCATTTAGTTCAACAAAAATTTATTATAGTGAATTTTTGGAAAAAAAAGAATAAGCCGGTGTTTATTTATCTGTTTCTTTTAATACTATGCATATATTTTTTAGGAAGTTTTAAATATTATGCTAACATATATTTTATCAATTGCAAAAAGAACGAGAAAATACAACTGTCTTGGAGACAATACACACATTTATGAATATGTTTTTACAGCTTGTATTTCGAAACATTGTTTAAGTGATGCAAATGATTTCGACGTAAAGATAAATAAAGTATGCTAATCATGCGTAAATACAGGGTCAAACTAATACAATACAAATAAATACTCTAAAAACAAATACGAAACAAATAAATACAATAAAAATAAAAAACAAAATAAATACAATCAATAGAAATACAATAAAAATAAAATAAAGCTAATATAATAAAAACAAGTGCATAAAAATGAATACTATACAAATATATACAATAAAAAGTACAATAAAATACAATCACAATAGAGGCAATAAAAAGAAATACAATAAACGCAAATAAAATAAAATACAGTAAATGTAAGTCCAAGAAACATAAATATAATAATAAGTACAATAAAAACAAATACAGTAAAAATAAAAACAATAAAATAAATACAATAAAATAAATACAATAAAAACCAATACAATACAAAATACTATGATAAAAACACGTACCACAAAAATAAATAAAATAAAAATAAATACCGTAAAAAAAAATAAAAGTAAATACAATAATATACATGCAATATACATGAATATAATAATAATAAGTACAATAAAATTAATTAAAATAAGTATTAATATAATTAGAATAAGTATAATAAAAATCAGTACAATAAAAATAAATAAAATAAAAATTAATAAAACCAAATAAATACAATTATAAATAAATACAACAAAAAAATAATCATAATTACGATTGAAATCACAAGAAATTAAATGCAAAACAATAAATACAATAAATAAATGCAATAACACAAATACAAATAAAAAAATTAAGAAAAATATATGATAAAAACATACAATAAAATAATTATTATAAATTAAATACAATAAAATACATTAAAATACAATAAAAATACAATATGAATGAATACAATAAAAAAAGTAAAATAAAAACAAAATATAATAAAATGAATGCAATAAAAATAAATACAATACAAATAAATACCGTAAACTAAAAATAATAAAAATAAGTACAAGAAAAATATAAATAATAAAATAAAATTCAATAAAATAAAATACACTGAAAATAAATGCGATAGAAACAAATACAATAAAAACAAATACAATAAAAACAAAACATAAATAATCAATACAATAAAAATACAACAAAAATATATAGAATAAAAATGTGCAATACAAATAATTACAATACATATATATAATTAAAAAACAAGTATAATAAAAATACGTATACTAACAATATATACAATAGACTTAAATACAATAAAAATAAATACAATTTAAATAAATACTATACAAATTTATACAATAAAACAAATATTATAAAATAAATAAAATAAATATCCATACATGAAAAATAAATACAAAATAAATAATATTACATAAATAATATAAAAAATTACAAAATAAAATAAATATTTTAAAAGTAAATCTTACAAAAATACAATAGAAATAAAGACAATAAAAACAAATATTATAAAAATAAGTATTGTAAAAATAAATGCAATAAAACACACCAAACATACACGTAATAACATAAATATAATACAATAAAATAATTACAATAAAATATATTTTATAACAATTAAAACAATAAACATTCAATAAAATGAATACAATAAAAATTAATACAACAAAAATATACAATAAACATGAATAGCATATATGAATATAATAAAAATAAGTACAATAATATAAAGTGCAATAAAAATAATACCATTAATATAAATAGAATAACAATAAGTACAATAACAATAAATATAATAGAATGAATACAATAACATTAAATACAATAAATATAAACAGAATTCAAATCAGTACATTAAAAAACAATAAAAACTAATCAAAAGTAGATACAAAAAAAAACAAAATTAATAAAATAATAAAATATTTATAATAAAAATAAATAAATTCTATTAAACAAAAATTATACCATAAAAACACATACAATAAAAATAAATACAAGAAAAATATATAAAATAAAAATAAATGCAATCAAAATTAATCTCATTAAATATACAATAAATATAAAGACAATAAAAACAAATATTATAGAAAATAAATATTATAAAAAGAAATACAATAAAATACAACAAAATGTAAATAAATAAAAATAAATAAAAAATAGAATTGAAATAAATTCAATAAAAATAAATATAATAAAATGTCATACAATGTAAAAAATACAATGAAATACATACAATTTTAAAAGGCAACAAATTTAATACAATAAACATCAGTACAATAAAAATAAATACAATAAAATTAATACAATAAAATTAAGAAGAAAAATAAATACAATTTTAACAAATACTTTGAAAATAAATAACAATAAAATAAATAAATACCATGAAAAATCTAACAGTTTTTATTTAGAGTATAAAAATCAATATTAAAGATATTTTTTTATATAAATTCACCTATGAACGCTACTTGTGCAATTTTTTTAACAATATTTTTTTCAAATTTATTATCACCGTGTTGGAGCTGGTTTATGATATTTTAATCAAACTCGAGATTTAGAGAAGCCAAATATATTGGGGAATAAAACTATACACAAACACGCACCCCCCCACGTATATATATATATATATATATATATATATATATATATATATATATATATATATGGTGAGTGTCACTTCTTGACAGAAGGAGACAAGCTTCCCCTTGTTTTATTGTTGAATATTCATTCATTTTCATGTACTTTTGAAATATTGTTATTTTATATACACCTATTCACACACACACACACACACACAGATACATACATGTGGAGATGTGATCAGAATGCTTCAATTTATGTCTCTTGTGGGAACGAAGATGGCTCTTCAGACAATCCCTGCTCTTATAGTATGTTACAAAGGCCACACTTACGCTGAGATTGAGGGATGCTAACTGGTGCTGCTCAACTGTGGGCGTTCATATGACACTTCAGCCCTCCGCTCGATTTACAAACCACAGAGCAAACAGAACATCTGTGCCCCGCAGTGTTTTTCCCATCAAAGAAAGATTGATCTCCATGTGATCGCTTGTTGCCAGCTAGGCGAGCTCCAGATAAAGCCATTTTACCGCATAAATCACGGATGTGGTTCTGCACGAAAGCCTCTGACAGACCTGATAGATCTGATATATTTTCTTCCGGATATCACGCTTCATTTTTGCATGATCCTTTTTTTTCTTCTCAAAGCTATCACAGCTATGATAGACCAATGAACGCCACTTTTTACAATAATTCGACTCGCTTTCCCAACTAAAAACGTCAATTCCAAGAGCATTAATGTTATCTTTGATGTTATCCCTAAAGTGTTTCCTAGGTTCATGTTGTGGACGCTTTCCTTGTATAATTACACCATAGAACAGGCGCTTTGGCAATCTCTCATCATCCATCCTTGTCAGGTGTCCAGCCCACCTCATCTGGTTGCGTATACTAAACTTCTCAGTACAAGGTACGTCAGCTCGCATGCGAACATCCATATTAGGTATAAAAGAGATCCACCTGATGGCCAGAATGTGTCTCAGGAATTTCTTGTGCACTCTCTCCATGACTTTTATGTGTATACTATAAGTTGGCCAGGCCTCAGAAGCGTAAAGCAATGATGGTAAAATACAAGATTGATAGACACTGATCATTGTATGAGGAGTTATACCCCCCTCAGACAACACCCGCTTCTCTAATCCACCAAAAGTCTTAGTGGCACGCTGTATCCTATAGTTGACCTCAGCATCCAGGGTTCCGTCTCTGGCAAAAAGTACTACCCAAATACACAAATATGCCAATCACGGCAAGTCTCTGTTTGTTGACAAAAATATATTGTTCCACATACAAACAACCGCGTGGAGGTATGAACATGGCCTTAGTCTTCTTAAGACTAATAGTAAGTCCAAAAGACGCACAGGCCCTGAAAACAGACCCATAATACTCTGCATATCCCTCTTAGTATGGGCTACAAGATTGGCGTCATCCGCATAAAGCAATACACGAACCAGGTGATGGAAGACCCTTGTAGAAGCATGAAAGCGACGAAGATAAAGTACCCTACATGTGGTGCTGAAACGCAAATGAAATCATCAGAAAACATTCCCTAAAGGCATAGGAAAGCATAGTTGCAAAATCATTAGAAAAAAGAGTAGGTGCTGGGATATCACCATGATTCACACCATTGCCAATTGAGATGGGTTCTTATAGGCATCCATGGAAGTTAAGGCAATCCTTCATATTAGTGTGGATCCCCCTCAGTAATCGTTGAATATGAGGTGGGCATCCCATCTCACCCAGAATTATCCATAGGGCATTTCTGTTCACCTTATCAGAAGCCTTGGTCAAATAAACAAAAACCTGATAAAGCGGAACACGGTGTTCAGAATATTTCTCCTGCAACTGCCGAGCAGGGAAGATAATGCCCGTGATTACTCTGCCCGGACGAAAACCACTTCGGTTTTCTGGAATGACGCATAGACAAATATACTCTAACAATCTATTGAGTAGAACTCTGGAAAATAATTTGCTAACTGCTTCCAATACACTTATACCACGTTAACTTCCACAGTCCGTCCTGGAATAATTCCCCTTGTACAATGATAAAAGAATTGCCTCAACCCAATCCTGATGAACGTCAACACGCTTCCAGACATCAGTGATAAGATGAAGAATTTCATTAATAAGCTTATCACCCCCATGTAAGATGCAATTCCATAACTTGAGTGTAGGGGAGATGTAGATAGTGTTTGGGGACCAAAATCCCTTTTTTAAGCAAATGGTGCTATATTTTATTGCCCGGTCAACTAAATACGAATGAGTGCTTTTTAGGGAATATTGTTCTACCATAAAACTCAGTGCGATAATTTAATTCATAGTGAAACAACCGTTGTTAATACAATGCCCAACGAACTTTTTTTAATGACATGAAACAAAACTGGGAGAATTTAATTTGTACAACAGCAAATACAGAATTCATTTGTTCACTACATTTATCAAATTAGAATAGCAAACCTATCATCATATTAATAACCCTAACAACAGCATTCCTATATATGCTTACAAATGTTATCTACTGGTGACGTAAGAGAAATTCACAATTATCTGGAGTCACTGTTTTTCTTATTTATTTTACATTACTTCCAGTTGTATCCAAACCAGTAGTGCAGTAATTGAACTATAATTGGCATTTATTATTTAGAACATATACTGCTATATGCAATATAAAGCATCCAATTTCGAGGCTGATATTTAAACCTCTTCGTTTAAACTTACTATTCAGTCATATCTGGGGGAACGAGAGCATGCTACTGCCGGGCTTCCGCTAAAAATTCGGTGTAGGATCCCGAGTTCACAGAAAAGCGTCCGAGTTAAAAATAAAATAAACATCAGCAGGTCGAAGTTTATATCGACTGCAAAATTGTACGAACAACATATAAGATGTGAGTAACTACGCGAATAACCCAAATGATACCAAAATAAAATATTACTTTTTTACAGAATGAATAAATATTTGGAATTATAAGCACTTACATATGAAGACAATATTACTGTATGTGTCCTTTAATAGCTTAACATATCTTACTATTATGTGTCAAAACGAAACAAACAAAGCCAAAAGTACGTTAACTTTATTGACAAAGTTCCACACTCGCGTTACGTAAGCAGATATGTAGAATGATTTTCTCTTTCGCCAGAAGACATGAGTCAAAAGCCAGGTGTTTACTAAACCTGATCAGTAAATGCATTATGCATTCCGGGATTTGGGCCAGCACGAATACTCAGGAATGCGTATTAGTTTTTTTTTATCGATATTTTACTCGGATTTAACGAAAATTGATGTCGTCTTATAGAGCATTATAAGCATCAAATGCTACAGGCCACGAATCAATAAAATGGAAAAGCGTTGAGAGCATCATTATCGCATTTTACATTTTCGCAAATTGGTGTAGACTTTAAATTCGATAGCGCGTGATAGGAATTCAGCACATATTTAGGACTGCAGCTTTGCGAAAAAATAGTTTTAAAATGAAAAAAAAAGGCAATGTGTGGAACTTATATAAATGCGTGAAATCCATTAGCATTTCATTGAACTCTAGATACGGTATTAACACAACCCATTAATAGAGGATATTTTATTACATTTCATTTTAGTTTCATATAAAATTAAATTATGTAGTTATATTAAAAATTTGAATATTAATGGTGTAGGTCAAGACGATTAACCTTTTACCTTTCATATACTAGTTACATTTCAAACACCTTAAACAACATTGTAGCCCACATTCTCAATTCCGAAAAACCCTAGTTGGAAACACGAAAATCATTCACCCAATGTTGATTTTTACGTTTAGATCCATGATATAGATTTAAACGTAAAAAGACATGAAATATAGGAAGCACAGCAATAAATTAACAATGAACATTTTGAAAACAGTAATAACATTCTAAAGTACATTGTTTCTAACTATCTTATATATATATATATATATATATATATATATACATATATATACGTGTGTGTATCTCTCTCTCTCTCTCTCTCTCTATATATATATATATATATATATATATATATATATATATATAAGTGAAATTGTCTGTTTGTGTCTGTAAATTTCTCCACAAAACAACTCTGTAAAATTTTAGTCTATAGACTCAAGATGTTACTTAAAGGCTTATTGAGATTTGGGAAACTCATTTGATCTGGTTTTCGCACAGAAATTTGACTCTCAAGAAATCGAAGTTTGACACTTGCAAACTCAACAAAACTACTTCGAGGATTTGGATTCAAACACTTGAACTTTTCAATGTAGATCCCTTGGCCCGGGCTCGAACTTTTTAAAATTTATTTTAGCCAGATAACAATAAAAATGTACAGGGTAAAAATTGGGGTCAAATTTAAAAAAACAAAATTACCTTCCAACCAATTTTTGGCTAAACATTTGAAATTTTACATAAAGTGTATTCAGACATAGGGAACGCTTTTTAATCGGGGGTTTCCCGGAAATTTTGGTACCTAAGAGCAAAAGGTCAAACGCTTTGATCTTTTCGGTCACTACCAAATTTTCACCGAATTTTGTGTCTAGATATGTGTAATTTTATGTAAAGAGAGATAAAAGGATAGTGAGACATATTTATATTTGTATTAGAATATATTTAGTGCCATCAGTTTAAAAATAAATAAAGGGGCACATAAGTTGTCTCTGCTGAAAGGACTTATCCGTACACATCTGAAATCTTCTGAACTATATAAACCGACCGATAGGTTCCGTATCATCTAGGAAGTGTATATTTTGTAGTACTTAACGTGAGGGTCCAATCTCGGTATTACTAAAGCTGGGCTATTACAGTGAATTTTCCGCTGTTGGCGTGAAAATTATCCTGAGTTGCCCTACGAGGTTCAGCCACCGAGATTTTCATTCCAATTATTTTGTTGGAACAAGTTTACTGCTTGTTGTCTGCGATGTTATAACAGAGGGATTCAAACGGGTCTACTTAGACATATTTTGTATTGTTAGAGAACGTATATTATTGGCGTGTTCTTATTCATTGAAAATTGGATTTGTGATCACATTCTCTCCCTGTTTGAAAGAGGTAAATATCGATTATGTACGTCGCAATGCGTGGTATTGGTGTTTACTACGATAACTTATGTTCTTGTATATTCTTTCACGGTCTCAATTCATACACATTGTATTTACTCATCATCTTAGTGCCCACTTTGTGACACAGAATCCAAATTCATATAACAGATACATGTTACAAGAAGGTTTTGCGTTCTTCAATTCATTATTTATTTATTACTATTATTTAATTAATCGTTTACTTTTATTTTCGTTTTCTTTTTACTGTTACGGCCACATTTACTACTAAAGGTACTTTTAAGTGTGCGAGCTTTTACATATATAGGTGTGGGTATATGCTCTTACGTAGCTTATGTGCAGTTCACTGTTATATGTGTGTAAAGGTGTGTGTTCTTATCCTTACACCGTTTCTTGTCTTGGAAGGTCTCGAGACATGTATGTGCAAATAACATAATGCGCACATATCTGCTTTCCTTGGCCAGCGGATGATGCCTTCTTGGGCGATGGTCTCCATCTAGTGGGGAGCGGCCACTGCAGACAGATACATCGATAAACAACAAGCTTTATTTGAAGCTGGAATCTTTATTTCAAGGCAAGTTTATCATCTCGAACCATGGGTGTCGGAGAGCCGAAATATCTCGTCTGCATTCCCTGCTACACAAAACCCACTCACGGCGCACGCGGTCGTCAACCGGAAGCCTACGACCACAGTTCCCTTGTCACCCCTAATGGCTGCTGCAATCCCTCTAGGTTGATACCTGTCAGACCAACCCTTTTGTGACCCTGTCAACTCGCTGATGGGAAAGGAAAATATACTTACATAACTTTCTATTTCTAAATCTACCTATATAGCAATTAAGCTACAGTACTCCATCTTCTCCCCCATCATCTTATCAAAATGTATGGCCTGAAACTTCATTTTCAAATATCCCCATTTCCTTCTACGGGAACGCCTATATCAATCCGGATAGCGAAGAAGGATGTCGTTATAATCCTCAATTCTCACGGGCTACGGCAGGTTCGTTACGTATCAACGGTCCCCATCCTTTCATCATCTCACCAATCTCCACGGTATTACACGATCCCGCCGTTTTCCGCCTCAGCTACGTGGAAGAAACACACATATACAAGTCTGGGAATGGCAAACTGGCTTTTATTAACCCGTAGCACGTGGGAACAAGGACGTTCATACATAAGCATCACTTGCCTAAGCTGGTCCGTACTATGTACCAGAGAAACGATCCCAAGAAAAAAAAAGCAGAGACCCAGGAATTTTGTTAGTGATGATTCGTTACGGACGGTGAAATTAGAATATTTCACCGTCGTAACGAATCATCACCAACAAAATTTTCCTATGACCTTCACAGACAAACCCTTCTCCTGGATTACACATAAACTCATTTTTCAGGCCCGATCCCGTCCGTCATACTTTTCAATGCACACCAATTATATTGGGGAGTAACTCAAACCCCCTCCCTACTGCTTCACTGAGGTCAGTTTCTAGTTTTTAAATACCCTCTATAAATTATAAACAATCGAATCTCCCAGGCTGGTGACGTTTCCACCGCTCAACAACTCATGGAGGAAAGGCTGATCACACCCTAACTTAACTAGCGGCTCAAAGACTAAGATTTCTATCTAGCAAATTGTCTATCATGTGGTATCTCCATTTCATTGCCAACCGCTTCAGCCAACCAAATCTGGGAAATTTTCCTTTCGCACCTCATAAATTCCCTAATAAGGTATCTCAATCTATCTCACCCACCCACCTAGGGCAACTCAACCGGGCAATGCCACTCAGATCGGACTTAATAATATTTACAATATATAACAGTTAATACACACACACAAGTTACGACCTGTCATTGTTTCGGTCTGAAATTCTCCTAAAGAACCCAACTAATCGACTCCTACCTAATTCACTGATCTTCCTAATCTTCACATACTAGTCTGTTTTTTTCTTACTTGTGATCGCCCAATTTTTTTTAAAATTATACTTTTATAATTATTCTAATTAAATGTAATGCTAACTCGCAACAACCAGGGATCCGACCCTCGCTCGTACATTACAGATAATCTCAATACAAACGTGTGTAAAAAAAATACAATTTTTCTTTTTTTTTTCATACAAAAATAAATCAATCACAATGCACACCGTCAGAAAAAAATAATACATGGTGCACATAAAAATATCAATACATAATTTAAAATATTATTTTTTCAAGTTAAGCTTCAATCTTTTATTTCAAGGCAAACCTATCATCTCGAACCCTGCATTCTCTGCTGCACAAAACCCACTCTCGGCCCATGTGATCGTCAAACAGAAGCATACGACCACAATTACCGTGTCACCCCTAATTTCCGGTGCATGTCCCCCTAATTTCCGGTGTATGTCACCCTAACTTCCGGTGCACTCCCTCTAGGTTTATACCTGTCAAACCTAACTTTTAATACCCCTGCCAATTCGCTGATGGGAAATGAAAATATGCTTACACAACTTTCTATTCCCAAATCTACCTATATAGCAATTAAGCTGGGATTCCCAATACTGCATCTATACAACACAATAAGTCTGACAACAAGTACTCTAAATCATAAATCTATCAAAAATTCGTCTCAAACACAAAACTAATCAACTACACCAGTAATTCCACTCCAAATGCTGCACCAAGATTACATTCAACATCAACAAAATCCTCTTTAAACTGTGGCTATGGAAGTTCGTAAAAAAGTGTACCGTTAATGGGTAATAAAATTATCTTGTCAGGCTCTTAAGAAAAAAATATCCTTGAAGATATGTTCCTTTTTAAATTAAAGAATATAAATAGCTGATCAACATTTTTTAATCCATAGTTTACTGTGTTTACCATAGATTATTACTTAATTATTAATAAAGTAAATAGCGACTTTTTGTCAAACTTGAACTTTGCTCTTGAAAAATCAACATAAATTACTTCAAAAACTTTATACATTAGATTTCTCGAAGAAAAATAAACCTGATAGAAAGAGTACAGAAAATAAAAAAAAATCATTTGACAGCTACAAAAACATAACTTTATACAATAAAACAAAACTGGAAGTAATAATAAAACATGGAATTACTTTACAAAAGCTTTAATAAATTACCTCGTACGGACAATAACACAGTGTTTTAGCACAGAATTATATGAAATGTTATAGAGACCTTTACGTACATTCCCGATCCAGACTAAACGTGAGACGCTTTCTGAGGAGTTATAATATCAATTGTATTATCGATGGTGAAATCTGTCCTGATGAGATTGAAAGTACGTTTGCTTTACAAAATATTTGAACTCCGAAACGCAACATATCCGTAAAATGAAGTTTACCTAAAGAGACCATGCATCTTGACTTGAATGAAACCCCTTAATTTACTATTACAAATGTGCATTTCAACATGTTATTGTTTAACAAAAGTTGGAAAAGTTTGAATTTAGTATACTAATGATTGCTTTCTGTTACAAACATTTTGCGGCTTTAGGCAAACACTCATTTTGGTGGATTATTTTAAATGTCTCGATATGTGTCGGCAAAATGTATAGATTAAACGAAAAAAAATCGACAGCCAATCAGGGGAGGGTAGAGCGGTAACACTTGATATATCTCAGGCTTTTCACAAGGTATGGCACGATGGTCTTCTAAGGAAAATTAGATCATATGGTATCATTGGAAGAATACATAATGTGATTAAATCCTTCTTAAGTAATAGAAAACTCCAAGTTGTCCTTGACAGTCGTACATCTAAACAATATGACATAACTGCGGGAGTACCGCATGGGTCTATCCTTGGACCTTTATTATTCCTGATATTCATAAATGACTTCCCTGATAAAATTGTTTCGAAGATGGGTATATTTGCCGATGACACCACTCTCTATAACAGATATGAGGGGAAAATGATGAACACATATCCAAGCAAATGACAGAACACTAGAGGATGATCTGCAATCTGTTGTGGAATGGCGACAAACATGGATGGTCACATTCAATGCTGCCAAGACTAAGCTTGTTTCCTTCAATAACTACAAGAAACCTTCTCTACCGCAAATAGAAATTCCCAAGAACACATTGCCTTAAAGTACTTCTTTTAAACTCCTCGCCCTAATGATTACAGGAAATATGAACTGGAATAGATACATTGAGTGAATTGCCAAGACTGCTGCAAAGAAGGTGGGATCTTTCTACCGTGCTAGAAAATTACTAAGCCTGAAAGTATCATGCACCGTTAAAAAATCACCATTCGACCAAGTATTAAGTGATAATGTCACATGTGGGCTGGCGCATGTGTGCTTGTCTCTCACTCCAAGACAGGGGTCAAAAGGGAGTCGCCCACCTGATAGGTCCTGTTACATTATTGGTACAGTGATAAAGATAATAATGTAACACCTTTTCTGATGAAGTTGGATTGGAAATTGTTTGTAATCTTTCTTGCTATACACTTGCCAAATAAGCTAGTCTCGTAACCCCGCCATTGCTAGCTATATACACTTACATTTAAACTTGCTGTACACTGTTGTTGTGTAAAATAGTCCCCGAGGATAAAATAAAGTATTAAATAGTGCTAGCTACACATATCGGTGTTGTAGCTTCTACATATATGGTGTTACCAGGTTTGTTTTGATCTGAAATATGATAATAACTGTGAAACTATACTCTTTTTATGGACTTTTTCATTTAATACTCAGCACTTTTAAGTCAAAATGCAATATAAAACATCTTCCATTATAACAGGATGTTTTGGATGACAGTCTTACAAACATGTGGAGGAGATCGGCATAAATGTGTATATACCGCCTGAAACATATTCCAAAAAGCCTTCGACAAGATAATCGTATTCTGACATTTGCGTTTGCGTTAATTAACAGTTTCTTAGTCTGGAAACATAGGCTCAGATCGTTTGTTTCTTCTCAGATGGTCGTTACATTGAGTCATGTATGCTGAAAGCGAATATCGGAGCCTCTGGCAGAAAGAAAAACAGGCACGTGAAATTCTATTCTACGAGAATTCATCCACGAAATTATTTACAAATGTGTTTACAAATAGCGTTCAGTTCTTAGTAAGTTTTCAAATGCTCAAATCTTTCTTCACAGACAGCATCAGCCGTGGTTTGGAGGAGGGGTTACGCCTTAGGGAGACGTGTGATTACTTCGAGGTTCGCCCACAAACTCTCGCTTGAGACTGCTTCGAAAATTCTTCGGAAACTGACTAATTTCGCGCGACACCATCGTTATTATGAGTGTGTGTGTGGTCGGGGTGGAAGTTTACCCAGCCAATTAGATCACGCCACGAAATCGGAAAAAACAGATTCTGCGATTGAGCATATCACCAATTTTGCAATCTGACATTTACATATATATTAAATTCTCATGGCCCCGAAGGGCATCAACTGTCAGTCCGACATCTGGCTCTCAGTTCGTCTAGGCAATACAATGATATGTTATTGTTTCATGTTATCAATTTCAAATGCAAAATATAGCTCTCTTACTTCCAAACAATATATATTTTGGCAATGAAATAAAATATATTTTTATATCCCTTACTGTTTAAGTCTTCGGGATACCTGCTGTTACCCGGGATCGATTAAAGCTATCTTAGCATACCCGGCTCACCAATGATGGCAAATTGCTCCCTCAGGTTGATCACGTTACAAAATTATGAAAATTCAAAACAGAAAATAGAATCAAACAGACAAACTCCAAGGAAAACTCATACGATGCAAACACTGGGGCCGACATTTTTCTTAGGAGAAATGTTAGATGCAGACTTGCAGAAAACACTTAAATCAGCACGTAGCGTAAGTGGCAATTAGGAAAGGTTTTTTGTGGGGATAAATTAGATTTACTAGTTTATTTTAACTGGAAAATTCCAAATTGCTATGCTACGTTCTTAAAAAAATCTGAAAACCTATTTAGTTTCAACCGGTTGAACATTTTCAAAATTTGGAATTCGAGAACATCGAATGTCTGGCAGAAATTGAATATTAACCTACACACTTAAATTGAACCGAATAGGAGACTTTATTACAGAGTTTTCTGCGGGAAACTAAGTTTTTAGACGTTGGTTGCAGGTGATTAAATCATGCATAATATATGCCTTCTTCAAAACGAGATACCGACTCTTTGGTTTGTGTTTATTAAATATACGCAATTGATGAGTTATGCAATATAACTCGTCTACTTGTTTCCTAATGCAAATATCTTATTCTAACCTCCGTTCCCCGTACTTCTTAGTGACACCGTCTGGTCGCCTAAGTATGTATTAGTTTATTATCATCAGCCTAAGTCTATAAAATCATGAAAAAACTAGCTTTTTGTAATGGTCAGATATATGAGGATTATGCTCTGCCCGTCGGTTAGAAGTGCGATTTGGGCTACTGTAATTATTTCGGAAATACAATTCTAAATCCATATCGTTCTTCCGCATAGGTTAAGTGTGAAGCTAAATATAACTCTTAAATCTTAATAGTGCAAATAGTGTAATAGTAGAAATCCACGGATATAACAGTAGGTTCTTCCTGCAACTTTTGAAATTGTTTGTAATCTTTCTTGCTATACACTTGCCAAATAAGCTAGTCTCGTAACCCCGCCATTGCTAGCTATATACACTTACATTTAAACTTGCTGTACACTGTTGTTGTGTAAAATAGTCCCCGAGGATAAAATAAAGTATTAAATAGTGCTAGCTACACAGATCGGTGTTGTAGCTTCTACATATATGGTGTTACCAGGTTTGTTTTGATCTGAAATATGATAATAACTGTGAAACTATACTCTTTTTATGGACTTTTTCATTTAATACTCAGCACTTTTAAGTCAAAATGCAATATAAAACATCTTCCATTATAACAGGATGTTTTGGATGACAGTCTTACAAACATGTGGAGGAGATCGGCATAAATGTGTATATACCGCCTGAAACATATTCCCAAAAGCCTTCGACAAGATAATCGTATTCTGACATTTGCGTGTATTTATTTGAAACAAATTGCGTACTATTGATTCGGTACGATGTTTTTATATAAGTATATAACAGTTTATTAATATTATTTTTCACACCAATCCAACTCATCAACCAATAGCTAAATGTAAGTTTCACAAGCTTTCGCAGCCGATTTTAATGCATCTCTGATGAAGTTGTTGGTATTCAATCTTTGTTTACTCACAAACAAACATAAGAAACAGTTAAACTTTAAAGGAGTTGTATGAATTCGAGCATATAAACTTAAAATCAAAAAAATTTTTCTTGCAATTTAAATTTTTTTTTTTTTTTTATTACATTTTCACCCCAAACAAGGCACATTGCCACTTTGGTGTAGGGGGCTACTATCAGGGGAAACATCTACTGGGGCACTATGTAGGGATTAGGGCAGCGAGATGTTGGTTCACGTTGCACTTGAACTTATGCATGCCAGTACAGTTGGGGAAGCAGTGACCTGGAATGGAATTCCAAAGTCTAGCAGTTCTGGGGAAGAAACTACTGGAGTAGAACGATCTTTTACATCTAGGGATCTCTACAGTGTGGGTGTGGGATTTTGCAGCTTGTCGGGTCTGTCGAGGGTGTTCACGTCGTGGGGGCACAAGTGCTTGCAGTTCTTCAGAGCATTCACCATTATAATACTTGTAGAACAGGCAGAGGGATGCAACGTTTCGACGATGGGACAGAGGCTGAAGTTTTGATGCCAGTTTAGGGCCTATCAGATTTGCGACTCTCTTTTGAACCCTGTCAAGGAGAGAGAGACTAGTAGCCGATGCACCGGCCCAAATATGACAGCAATACTCCATACATGGGCGAATAGTGGCCTTATAGAGGTACAGGATACTTTCGGGTGTTAGAAGTTTTCTAGCACGGTAGAGAGAGCCCACCTTCCTCGCAGCGGCCCTGGCAATGCCCTCGATGTAATTGTTCCAGCTCATGTTTCCTGTGAACGTTAGGCCAAGGAGCTTGAAAGACGTACTCTCAGCTAAAGAGTTGTTGGCCATTGCTATAGGTGGTAGAGAAGGTTTCCTGTAATTATTGAATGAAACCAGTTTTGTCTTGGTGGCATTGAACGTTACCATCCATTTTTGCCCCCATTCTACTACTGATTTGAGGTCATCCTCTAGTGTTTCTGCCATTACTTTAGACATATCTTCATTTGTTTTCCTGTCGTGCCTGTTATAGAGTGTGGTGTCATCAGCATATATACCCATCTCAGAGGCAATTTTATCTTAATATATATTACTGTGTGCGGTTTTCAAGAATAAAACGCAAGTATGGCATCTTGTAACTGAAACATATGTTAAAAGAGACAAACGTGTGTGCAATAATAGAAAGGGATGTTCTACACGAGGAATGCTTTAAATATGAAGCGGGAAAAATTAATGTTATGAAATTTCAAGAAATGCCCATCCAGGTTAGTATTGATAGACGTTCATCGAAGCAGTATAACATTAATGCGCACGGGATGACCACTTTCATTAATTATATTCATCAATGAGATCCCCGATAATATTCAATCCGATATGGGTATTTTTTCCAAGAATACAAAGCTCTATAACATGCATGGTAGCGAACGGGTTTATAGAAATCCAATAAAATAACTAAATCCTTAGAAAATGACCTCATGGCCGTAGTGGAATGGAGACGTAAATCGAAGGTAACATTTTATCTAGTAAGACTACGCTGCTCACATTTAACAATTACAAGCCGCTTCTCCAAACAGCTATATTCCTGACAAATAAGTCCCTACCTGAGCATTCCTCCTTCAAATTCCTAGGATTAACATCCACTGGAAATATAAATTGGGGCAAATACCTTGAGGAGTTTGCCAAGGCTACTGCAAAGAAGGTGGTCTATCTCACCCCCTCTTTCTCTCGTGCTAGAAAACTGCTCACAGCTGAGAGTATCCTGTATATCTATAAGGCTATTTTTGCCCATGCATTGAGTATGCTTGCCATATCTGGGATGGTGCATCTCCGTCTTGGATAGGGTCCACAGATTTTCTATAACCTAATAGGTCTCACTTTGTCAATTATGCTCCAACCCCTATCCCATCGAAACAATGTTGAATCTCTGTGTATGTTTTATAAGTATTGTATGGATTGTGATCAGATGAACATGTTGAAATTGTGCTTGCTCGACGAACCAAAATCACACCTCTTCTCTGTTGTTGGCCCTTAATATCAGAAAGCTTCTACCCTAGATTGGCTAGATTTTAGAATTCTCTTCACGATACATATTATCGTACTTCACTGATATGCAGAAGTTCCAATCCAACGTATACCAACATCTGAATCTTTCTAAAGCATATTCCCAATTAGTAGCTCCTTAAGTCAAAATATCAACAAGCCTTGTTTGGGGGTGGAGGTGAGTAAAAAACATAACACAGTGCCTAGAGAGTATGAGTGGGTGGGGGTTCTGGTTGGGTGTGCATTGGAATTTGGGACGTCCAATCTTGTGTTGAAGATATATTGCCAAATCGCTAAAGAAAGGATATTTCGATTGCTGGTCCCAATTCAGAAAATCTCTAAAATAAATAAATAAAACAAAAACACTATTTATTAATATACGAGAAATTCTGCCGTTTTTAAACAGTTTACATTGAGTCGTAACTAAGTGAACTATGACTTTTCCAATTTACACAATGCGTCTCTGAGAAATCTTTCAGCATAGTTATCTAGGTGTGTTATTAATATCTTCGACCAAAAGTTTATATAAGAACATCATTATAAAATCTCACAGTCATTTCATTATCAGAAAAATTTAGATATATACAGGGTGAGTCACTAGAAACAGATGTTTCTAGAACAGAACATTATTTTCCTTTCATATGTCCGTTTTTGTTTTCTTTATAAACATCCGTTTCCCGTGACTCACAGTGTATTAGAGGTTAACTTCTGCGATAATCTTATTCTATCTATTACTGTTTTTTCTGAAAAGTGTAATTTTTTGTGAGAAAAAACATTTATAATTATTAAGTTAATCCCTACTTTCATTGTAATGTATTTAATTTTACGAGATAATTTTTACTTTCGGAATTAGAAGCAATTAAGGATTTTAAAAATATTACTGTATTCGATTTAGTCCATAGAAAATGTCATCTACAATAAAGAGTAAAGTCAAAATATTATTGCTCATACAAAGTACAGATGTCACCAAATTAATAAACTAACATTCTCTTATGTTTTCTCTGATAAAAAATGTTCATATCTACTACCTAAAATTAACCCAATACACGCTCCATACTATTGCTCAGAGTAAGAAATATATGACATCGCTTTTCACACACAGCCACACACACACACACGCAGACACACACACTCACGCACATACGCCACACTCCCGCCACACACACACACACACACACACACACGCACACACACACATATATATATATGTATATATACATATACATATATATATATATATATATATATATATATATATATATATATATATATACACTTGTGCCCGATATTATTCATACCCCTCGGATCTTTGAGATTTCTATAAGAATATTGCTCAAACCAGATGGTAGACAATATTAAAGGGGTTTCAAACAATAAATCAAGCATAAGCATTTAATTTAAACTCAACAAATAAATAAATTATGCAAGTTTGAAACATTATACAAAGAAAAACAATAATGGCACTAGTTCAAAATTATTCATACCTCTCTTACTAATAGTCAATAGCATGCCCTTTATTCTTAATAACTGCCTGTAACCGTTTTGGATATTTATCAACAAGGTTTTTACAAGCATCAACACTGATTTCTGACCATTCTTCAATGCAGTAGTACTCCAAATCCCTCAAATTTCTAGGTTTCTGCTTTTAAACCTCAGTTTTCAATATGTGCCAGAGGTTTTCGATAGGGTTCAGGTCGGGACTCTGGCTAGGCCATTCCAAAACATTAATTTGATTATCCTCAAACCATTTCTTGACTATTTTGGCAGTATGTTTTGGATCATTATCCTGTTGAAGGACCCAGTTTGGTCCTAAATGGAGCTTCGCCGCATCCTGTCTAATGTTTTTCTGGAGTATCTCCAAATATTGCTCCTTCTACATGGTTCCATCTATCTTGATCAAACTACCTGGACCACTAGCCGAAAAGGAGCCCCGAAACATTAGGCTACCACCACCATGTTTCACCGTGGGTATGGTGTTCTTTGGGTTGTAAGCTTCTCCTTTCTTCCTCCAAACGTAAGAAGCATCCATATGGCCAAACAATTCAATTTTTGTTTCGTGAGTCCACAAAATACTTGAGAAAACGGACTCTGGAGAATTCACATAGGTCCTAGCAAACTTTAGACGTGCTGCAAGGTGTTTTTCGGTGTGCAATGGAGTCCTTCGTGGTCTTCTTCCTTTCAGACCATTTTCATGCAGAGTCCTTTGCAATGTTTGCCTTGATATTTTTATGCCAGAAGACTCCAGATTTTCTAAAATGTCCTTAGTAATGGTGGTTGGATTTGCATTAACACTTCTTACAATATTCCTGGTGGCTCTAGCAGACAGTTTCCTTTTCCTTCCTCTACCAATCAAGTTGTTTGTTTTGTGGTGGCTCTGGAATTTTTTGATGATGCTCTGTACTGTTGCTGTAGGGACCTCAAATTTCTTGGAAATTGACTTGTAACCTAAACCATCCTTATGTGAATTCACAATTTTAGTCCTAAGATCATTACTAAGCTCTTTTTTCTTCCCAATTCTAATAATTTTTATTCTTTTATTGGTTTTCAGTTGATATCATTTTAATTTCTGAAAAATGCAAAAAACGAAATGAAATTAATCAAAGGTTGTATAAAAGCATTCAAAATAAGAATCAAACAGGAAACAAACAGTCAGAAACTCGATTAATACTGAAAAAATAAGGGGGTATTATTATTTTTGAACATTGCAGATTTTATAAATAGCTGTATATTTCTTTTATTACAAGTATCCCGAGATTATAAAATGACGAAAATGATCAGAAGAGGTTTATTAAGAATATGTATCAATATGGACGTAAACAATAAATTCTTACAAAGTTACACCTAATAAACTCAATTTTCAAGGGGGGGTATGAATAATATCGGGCACAAGTGTATATATTGGAAGTCACGTTTTATTTCAGAAGAGATCTGATGAGTAGCTATTGTATACCTCGATATAAAATATTTTCAGTGGGTCGCTGTTCTGTACGAGTTCTGGGTTTTACAATTCTGCAAGTAAAAGCCAGAAATTTGCTGGAATACTAAAAGATAAGCTTACATGGAAAAATTCTGTTTTCTGATTGATTGAGATTGTGAATTAATTTAAATCGTCTTTTTTACCTGCCATGTTTACAAATAGCATGCTCAAACGTTTACGGGAGATACCTATTAAAAGGCAAAAATATTGTAACCCCTATGTTTATATGAAATCGGGATTTTCATTGGACTAATGCATAATTCTGTTAAAAAATATGTATTTATTTATTCAAATATGTAAAATCAAACAGCAGTCATAAAATTTTAGCATGCAAAAAAAAAAGAAGCTACTTTTTAAATTTTGGTCGAATGTGAAAGATAAAATTTACTCTAGAATAGAGATACAAAATAATTTTAAAACGAACAACAATAGTAAATAAATTAAATAAATAAACATAAATATACATACACTACCACACACACACGCGCATATATATATATATATATAAGTGAAAGTGTATGTGTGTCTGTGTACATTTCCCTACGCAATGATCTATAAATTTTAAGTCTACACACTCGAAATTTGATATACAGATTATTGACATCTGGAAAAATCGATGTGATCGATTTTTGGCCAGAAATTTTGCGATAAAGGAGTAAAACTTTAACGATTTTACCTTTGAGAACTCCACCAAACTTTTCGACAATTTTGGGTCTACGAACTTTACATTTTAGATATAGGTTCCTTGGACATGGATCTAACTTAATAATTTGATTTGAGCCCAAAACAATGAATTTTTAAGGGGTCATAATAGTGGTCAAAGTTTTAAAAAAAGTTGACCCCTGCGGTCTCTTCCAAATTACTCAGACCATTTCTGGACTAAATATTAGAAATTTTGCATTATTCAGAGATAGAGCAAACTTTTTCATCAGTTTGGGTCGAGAATTTTTAGTTACCAATATGCAAATGTATGTATGTATGTTTGTTTGCATGTCTGCCTTGAACTTTCAATAGAGGCGGCGGATTTTACCAAGATCAGTATCGTTTTAAAGATCAATCATTCATACGACAAATATCGAAAATTGGCTAAAAACATTAATATCTTCCCCTTCAACTAGGCAGTTTTCTACAGGGGGGGGGCATTTTTTCGCCGATATCATTTTTAAGTTACTCTCTCCTTTAGATTGTTTAACCTTAATTTTTAAAAAAATGTCGATTCAAGTTTGGCGCTGGTCGTAACGACATAAACGTTTATTTTTACCCCGTTCCTTTCCTCTTTTGCGGTACGGGTTCGAGCCTGCCTTCCTACTACCACATATTTGTTCTTTGCTAAACATACACATCCAAGCACCCAGGCAACACCGGGCGCCTCTGCTAGTATATATATACATATATATATATATATATATATATATATATATATATATGAGTGAAAGTGTATTGTGTGTGTCTGTGTATCTGTGTATCTGTGTGTACATTTCCCTACACAATAACTCTGTCAATGTTTAGTCTACAGACTGGAAATCTGATTTACAGGTTACTAAGAAATTGTGATCGTTTTTGGGCAGAAATTTGGCGATTAAGGGTTCAAACGTCAACGATTTGACCATTGAGAACTCTACCAAACTCCTCCGACAATTTTGGCTCTAGGCACTTTAAATTTTAGATATAGATTCCTTGGGCGTGGATCTAGCTTAATAACTTGATTTGAGCCGAAAACAATAAATGTTAATGGGGGCATAATAGGGGTCAATGTTTGTAAAAAAAGTTGACCTCTGCGGTCTCTTCCAAATTACTGAGACCATTTCTGGACTAAATATTTGAAATTTTACATAAAGGGTATTCAGAGATAGGGCAAGCTTTTTCATTAGTTTGGGTCGAAAATTTTAGTTACTAATATACAAATGTATGTATGTATATCTGTTTTCATGTCTGCCTTAAACTTTCAATAGAGTCGACGGATTTTGCCAAGATCAGTATCGTTTTAAAGGTCGACCTTTCATGCGACAAATATCGAAAGATTGGCTAAAGAACTTAATATCGTCCCCTTCAACTAGGCACTTTTCTACGGGCGGGTCATTTTTTTTCGCAGATATTTTGTAAAGTTATCCTTTAGATTGTCTAGCCTTAATTTTACAAAAAATGTCGCTTCCGGTGTGGCGGTGGTCGTAACAGCATGCACGTTAGGTTTTACCACGTTCATTTCCTCCTTTGCACTACGGGTTCGAGCCCGGCTTCCTACTACCAAATTTTTCTTTTTTTTTTTTTTGCTCAACATACACATCCAAACACCCGGGCAACGCCGGACTGAAATGCTAGTATATAGATAAATTAGCATAAAAAAGAACATCTAACCTAGATTTAAAATAGATCAGGACGTTAGATATTTACGTTCCGCGCTAAGATATCACACACAAAGGAACGGGTCAACTGGAGGGACACTGGTACTTTGTCCTGTAAGTGGCTGCTCATTAGCTGATTTGGAAGTGTTCCGTGGAAACTAGAAAGCTGAGCTGTTCAATAAAAACTCAATAGAATGTGCGGATGTAAAAACGCGAGGCAACAACAAAATACTCGCATCAGCCTGACGACTCCTAGCGGGGATAAAACGCGGAATATTCTGCGGAGCTTAATTGCCATATATATTTTATAACATACTACCAAGCTTTACCTGCGTATTAAGCACTGTTGAAGAAAATACTTAAAGTTTACGCATGAATTAATACTTTCGCATATTTATGTGATTAAATGAAGTAGTTATATATATATATATATATATATATATATATATATATAAATATATATGCATATACGTATGTGTGTATGGTGTGTATATGTGTGTGCGTTATTGAATATTAAACTCAGATCCCTTTTTATTACGATCACGCGTTAATGTTTCCCTATGGTAATAACCGGACTCTCTGCTCATCAATATATATATATATATATATATATATATATATATATATATATATATATATA